>NC_053448.1:54923321-55261679 GCF_007990345.1 Gossypium hirsutum
TGTTATGGATTCTGGATGATTGCAGACGACCTTTCGGGTTCCTACGCAACCTTTTGTCTAGGACAAGCTCGAAGGTCGTCGAAGGTATCTCCCAAGTAGATAGGTCAGGAAGCACGGGGAACTCATTTTTCCATACACACAACGTGCGTTCGATGGTGTACACTTTATTGATAAATTGTTCTACATTGAGCCCAACTTTAGCACAAGTTGCCACGACATCTGCACATGGATAATGAAGTGTTTGAAACCTCCTGCAGTTGCACCGTCTGTTTCAGAGATTAACTCCGTAGGACCTAGGTGGTATACCGGGTCGACGACCGATGGTCTCTGTAACTCGAAACGTTTCATTATGTCGTGAATATACTTCTACTGTCATCGACCTCGCCATCCGATGGTTTGCAACCATTACATCCCTAACATCTTCGACAAAGACGTGTCTCGCCTCCATCTGGTTGACTTGTTGTTGACTCATTCTTGGCATCAAGGTAGCCAACCTATAGAACGTAGCCAAAAGACAGATGAAATTGGAAGATGTCGTGTTTTTAATAACACAACGTTGATCCCCTCCACCAAGTTTGTGGTCATTTGACCATAACGAAAGCCCTCCTCAAAACTTTGAGCCCATTGCCACGGCTCTATAGTACCCAACCACTGTCGGAAAGATGTGTTGGTTTGACCCTCTATGTCACTCTCAAGTCGGGCCATTCTTTGGCGAAAAATATGTGGCTTTAGCTCGTGCGTTGCATATGTATTAAGAAAATATAAGTTATAGTATTAATCTAAAACATTAAAACTTATATTAAAAAGATAAGGTAATTCTTTACCCATTCTCACAATTTGTCTCTTCCAGTCTGCATTCTTATAATCTCACTGGAAGTTAGCCGCGATGTGCCGGATGCAGTAAACAGATCTCCATGGTACATCGGAACGCCTAATGGCTGCAATTAATCATTTCCCTCTATCGGAGATGATACAAATATTATCGTTGCTAATAACATACCTCCGCAGGTTTGTAAGGAAGAACTTCTACGATTCCATGTTCTCCTTATTGACGATGGCAAATGCTATCGGAAGCATGTTCCTATTGCCGTCTTGAGCAACCGCAAGAAGTAGTATCTGTGTGTATTTTTCATATAGCCAGGATCCATCTACTTGCACAAACGATTTGCAGTGGGGAAATGCGCACACACATTGATCAAACGTCCAGAACATCCGATGGAAAATTCTTTTTCTCGATTGTAGTTGGTCATCCGGCCCGTAATAAGGTCGTGTCTGCAACTCAATGACAATCCCCGATACGTGTTTCCTCATAGCGGCTATCCATCCCTGTAACTCATTGTACAATGCATAGAAATCTAAGTACAATTGCTCCATTGCCATCTGTTTAGCTATCCATGCCTTCCAGTATGATACTCGATACTGGAATCGTGCTTGTATTTCGGTAATCAGTTTCGAAACTTTAATGGTCGGCATGTCTTTCACCATTGGCATGATGCACGTACAGATAGTTTTGGAGTCAAGTTTTCGATGATCTTCTGTCATACATGTTGAAGTGCATGTGTGAGGCCCAACAAATTTTCGTATCTCCCACATCTGCGACTTCTGGATAAATGCAGCTCGTATCCGCCAATTATAGCTTTCTGCCGACCTCTAACACTCTCCAATATATAATGTTGGTTTAGACTCGATGGCTTTGTAGTCTACTGATATATTTATGCTATACATCTTAATGACAAATATGCATTCTTCCTTACTTTCAAATTTTTGGCCCACAAACAACTCCTCTGGATCAGAATATACGGCCATTCTGTGAGCAAGTAGTATTTCAGGGTACTTCGAAAACTCGACTGCCCGTGCCGCATCGGGGTCTATCCGAGAAATGTGTGCCTCAGGATTATTGTATATCACAATACGATGAATCTGGTTTTCGACTGAAGATGCGTTAATGTTTCCATCCTCATTCACACCTTCGTCATCAATATCATCCGTGACCTCGTCCATGTCGGGATCACCTTTACTATCAACTTCGTGATCAACAGGATCACTACTATAGTATACATCATCACTAACCACATCAGTCTCGGGTACATCATTAAGATCAATATCGATCCCGTGTATAGTTGATTAACTATCAACATACAATACCGGAACCACCATACACGGTGCTTGAACTCCATCTTCTTCACCTAATGGAGTGGGATCTTCAGTTGCCTCCACACCAGCTAACTCAGCAAATAACTGAATCGGTGCATTTTGGTTGCTTCGAGTCCCACAATAAAGAGTGATAATTGTCTCCACGTCTTCATCGTCTACAAATTCTATTTTGGTAAATTTTATTGGATCTGTCGAAACTGGAAACTTGTAGAAAAGTTTTGATGTCCTTCTCCCACAACATCTATAAATTTTTTCACTGATTTTTTTCTTCATATCATCAAACGAGATATTTCTATTAAATATCATTGCTACTTGTTTGTGACATTCAAATATACATCCCACAGTTGTTGTCAAAATTTTTCCATCGAAATAAACGCATACAAAAAATTGATTCTCCATCTTCAATATTATGTGAGTGGGTGATAATGGTAAAAAATGACCTTATATTATAAGGTTCATATATTTTGTAATAAAAGTTAATATAGTAAACTAATAATTAAATTAACATATGATATAATAAATCAAATTGAAGCCATTATTTTCATTCTTCATTGCCGAAACTTAGAAAAGCAAATAAGGTTTAAAAGCTTTGAGATATTCGGTCATTATCAAGCTTACTTCGATTTTTAATAATTTTTACGTTTTTGAGATCGTTGTTTCGAATACTATCCGACCCATGTTTGAATTTTTAATTTTGATTAATATTTTAAGTTGTGCCATTGATGAAAATTTGTGTTATGTGATGTTTGATGATGAATAATGAAAGATATATTTTAGATTAATATGTTTTGTATTGGAAATTTTGGTGAAATTGAGTAATTAGAGTTAAAGTGTGAAATTAAATTTTTAAGGGACTAAAATGTGAAATAAATGAAATGTGAGGACTTGTATGAACAATAGGTGCATTCGACCCTTGTATGTTGTGAACAAATTTTGTTTATTTTGTATTTTATCCAATAGGGACCAAATTGTAAAAAATGTAAATGTTAAGGGCAAAATGGTAATTTATCCATTTATGTGTTTTTTTGGATTAAATTGAATGTAATTATACTTAAACTAGCTTATTTTGATTATAATTAGATCGATAACCGAAGAAATCAGAGTTGGATCGGGGAAAAACTAAAGTTGTCGATTAATCGTCTGGTTTCGACTTTTCACCATCCGAGGTAAGTCTATTAGCAACTAAAAGTTATTAAGTTAATATTTATACATGCATACTAATTGTATTTTATGTTGAGCTATAATTTAAAGTATATTAGTTGAATAAATTTTGAAGTGTGGATAATATATATAACATGTTTGAATATACAAGTATGATATTGTATAAATTCATGGTTTGAAATGAAGATATGAAATGTAATCAAGAATAGGTGATGTTCGAATAAGCATGAATATATATATGTAAAATTTTTTTCTTAAAATTAGGTAAGAAAGTTATATATATATGTATACATACGATAGATCAAATATATATATGTGAATACATGAACAAGTCTTGAATTTAGTCAAAGATATGTATATATATGTATGTATAATACTCGAATATATATATGTATATATATAAGTTTTTGAGTTTAGTTAAAGTACAAATGTTGTATATGTATAAATTCCTGGTATAAATCAAATGTATGTATAACATTTATATATGAGGTTTGATTATGCAAGATTATGTGTATATGTTATTGTATTGAATTTAAGTATGAAATTTATATATGTATGTGAAAGTTTCGATTATGTATGTATATTCATGTAAAGGTTCTTGAATGGAAGTGAAGATATGAAATTATTAGTTTGGATCATTATAAAGTGATCAAATGTAATACAGATTTTACGTCTAGCAGGCTTGATCCTGGTGAAATAATTCAGACTTTACGTCTAGCAGGCTTAATACCAGTGATACATTTTGGACTATAGGTCTAGCAGGCTAAAAGCCGGTGTATCGAATCAGGTTTTAAAACCTAGCAGGCTAAGTGCCGGTGAATCTGTTTAAATTATGTGAGAATATGCAATTGATATATCTATGATTTTGATTATATGAAATCGATGAATACATAAACATTTAGTTTTTACATGCTTGGTGAGTATACAACTACATTCGAGTTTTGCATTGGTTAAATATAATTGTATGTATTCAGCATATACAATTAATAAAGGCATATGTACATTAGGTATATGCGATTGTTGAATTTATAAATGCATATGGTGATATGCAGTTGTTAAATACATATATGTTGAGCCTATGTGTTAGATAATTATTTATGTATGCATTTGAGATATATATATAAATGTACTCATTTATATGTATATGAAGAATATGTATATATATATTCGAATGTATGTATTAGCTATGTATTCAGGTATAAATTCATAATGAGTATATATATATATACAAACGAATATAAAATGCGATTGGTATATATGTGTATGATCAATTATATACACATGATAAGTACATATGTGCATACAGATGTATGCAGGTAATAAAGATGTATACACATTCGGTTATAAATTTTTTTAAACATATGTATATATATGCAATCAGCTATTTACGTTAAAGTGTATATACACTAAGTTTTAGTTGTTGATAATTATGTATGCATTTATCTATAAGCATTTGTTAATATATACAGTGTTTGCGAATTCATTAAGTGTACTAGGAATTATTATGATTTTTATAAATATATTTGTTGTTATACTATAGACTTACTAAGCTATAAAAGCTTACTTTGTTTACTTATGTCTTTCTATTTTATAGACTTAAAGATCAAGCTTTAACCTCGGGGATTATCAGCAAGTTCATCACCCTATCTATTATCTCGATATTTAAAATATTTAAATTCTAACTATAGCATGTATAGACTAGATAAATGTTTTGAAGATCGTACTTTGTTGTATTGTATATGATTATAATAGCCATACAAAAATGGTTTATTTCCTTATGGATTTGCTAGTTCGTAATGTCTTTATTAGTTAGATTTTAATGTCTTTGTTTATTAAAAATGGTTAGAAGAGAAGTTTAATATTTTGCATTTTGTTTTATATTAGACTAAGTTTATTATATTTAAATATATATAATATATATGTATTGATTTTGAGATGGTTGTGTTTTGTTCGGTAATGCCTCGTAGCCTTAATTCGGCGACAGATACGGGTTAGGGGTGTTACATCCTCCACACCGCTAACTCAGCAAATAATTGAATCGGTGCATTTTGGTTGCTCTGAGTCCCACAATAAAGAGTGACCATTGTCTTCACGTCTTCATCGTCTACAAGTTCCATTTCGGTAAATTTTATTGGATCTGTAGAAACTGGAAACTTGTAGAAAAGTTTTGATATCCTTCTCCCACAACGTTTATAAATTTTTTCACTAATTTTTTTCTTCATATCATCAAACGAGATATTTCTATTAAATATCATTGCTACTTGTTTGTGACATTCAAATATACATCCCACGGTTGTTGTCAAAATTTCTCCATCGAAATAAATGCATACAAAAAATTGATTCTCCATCTTCAATACTAGATTTGTTAAAAGAATTTCAAAATTCTTAAAACAGTTTCGAAATGCAAAAAAATTACATAAAATTTCTAATGCAAAATTTTTCATTCAGAAGCTAACAAAATTAATAACCTAACAAAATAACTTTCAAATAATAAAATTACTAACAAGACTCTACATTCTATTTAAAAAGAAATAAACCAAAATACCTTATCCTTCTTATTGTTTTCCTTTCTTTTTTTCTTCTCCTATCTTCTTATTTCCGTTCCTTTGCTCAAATTTATGTCTGTGTTTCGGGGGTATATATAGGGAAAAATAACCAGCTGTGGGCACCACCATTGGCGCCTCTCAACATGGCACAACTAATGGCGCCTATCAGATAGGCTCCACCATTGGCGCCTCTGAGATAGGCGCAACTACTCTGTATCTATACGGGTCATATATTGATCTAGGAAAAAAATTAATGATATTTTATTAAAAAATTTAATATAAAATATTGATTGGCGCCTGTCAGATAGACGCCATTTAAAAAAATTAATATAAAATATTCATTGACGCCTCTCAAGTAGGCGCCATTAAAAACATACTATTTTAATAATCAATCTATCTGACAACCTATTTCAGTATTAAAATTTTTTTTAAACTTATATCTGTAAAAAACCCTGGGGTTGCCTTTTGTAATCTTTAGGAATGATCTAATTTCCTTTGAGATACGCATTATGAATTGATGACAGTACATTCGATGTTGTTTTGGAATTTGTAAAACTAACTAGTAAGGGATGGTAGTGTTAGAAATAATAGTCAGTTAGAGAGGTAGTTAGAATGAGCTGAGGAGTTAGCTAATCTGTTAAGAAAGGTGGTTATCTGCTTCTATAAATATGTACATTTAACACTGTATTGAACAGCTTAACAAGAATAATTTCAGATTGAAAACACATTTTATTTCATTAGTTTACCTAAATTTCTTCATGGTATCAGTCGCTAGGCGTTCTTGAGCATGGCAACAACAAATTCTGCTGCTTCTGACTCGGTTGAAGTGAATGGCTCTGTTTTTTGTGCGGATCGGGTGGTGAATTCGCTTCCTCGGCATGAAGTAGTGAAGCTTGATGAAGGAACTTTTCTTCAATGGAAGCAACATGTTAGGTTTATTACTAATGGCTATGAGTTGTTTGGATTTCTTGATGGATCTACTTCTGCGCCGCCGAGATTTGTGCAAGCATCGGATGGTGCTCTTGTGCTCAATCCGGCGGCATCTGTTTTTCAACAAGAAGATAATCTTCTTACTTCGTGGCTCCTCTCCACTATAAGTTCGACTATTGTGTCTTCCTTTATGGATATTCAATCGGCATCTGATGTATGGAACACAGCGTTGGCGATGTTCGCGGCCGATACAGATCAACGACAGTCCAGATTGCGTCATGATTTTCACTCTCTCAAGAAAGGGAGCTTGTCGATCCGCGACTATGTGGCAAAACTAAAAAGTTTGTGTGCTCTCTTGGAGTCGTCTGGAACCACCATCTCGGTGGCGGAGCGGACGGCAGTGTTACTTGCGGGCCTTCCGTCTGAATTTGAAGGTGTTGTATCTTCGGCCTCGTTGTCCTCTACTCCTTTGCCGTTTCAGCGTTTGGTGGAAGCCTTGATCGAGTGTGAGAATCGGCATGTTCAAACAACTCAAGAGGTGGTGTACGTTGCTAACCTGGTGGAAGATGCGTCCATGGAAAGTTCTACACGAGGAGGTCGTTCGGGGCTGCGTGGCCGTGGGAGGAACTTTCGGCCGCGTCTCCAATGTCAGATCTGCTCCCGTTTTGGTCACGTCGCTCAGAGGTGCTATTACCGGTACCACTGTGATGATTTATCGTCGATGCAGGTTCAATTGCCGAACCCTCGTGGTTCTGGAGATGGTGGCTGGTCTTCACAACCGAATACAAGACCTAGGATTTCCAACCTTGGTCAAAATTATTATGGAAATAATGTTGGTCAAAATTGTTTTGGGGTTGGTCAAAATAATGGTGTTTCTGGTCAAAATGTGTGTGCTGATGGCTATAATGGTTTTCTAGAACAACGTGCAGGAAATAATGTTGGTCAAAATTGGTTTAGGGGTGGTCAAACTAATTGTGTTTCTGGTCAAAATGTGTGTGCTCATGGCTATAATTGTGCAGGACCGAATGTTGGGCTACATGGATGGCTCAGGCCAGGTAGTCTTGAGTTTAGACCACCTACTAATGGGCCGCATGATGTTGGGTCACCTGATGGAATTAATGGCAGTTTTGGTCCCACTGATATTGGGCCAAATGCTCCCCTTGGACCGAATGCTCCTATTAGGCCCACTAATCCTATGTTGAATCATGTGCAGCTTGGTTCATCTACACCGACCAGCAATGCTGTAGTTCCATGGCGCACTAAGCCGCGTGCTCAGGTGTTTTCAGCGTCAAATCCATGTTTTGGGCTTCCTCGGTTGGGCGATCTTCATGCATCTGACTCTTCTGATCCGTC
Organism: Gossypium hirsutum; assembly: GCF_007990345.1. Taxonomy (NCBI): domain Eukaryota; kingdom Viridiplantae; phylum Streptophyta; class Magnoliopsida; order Malvales; family Malvaceae; genus Gossypium; species Gossypium hirsutum. The sequence continues at coordinate 54,931,466 of NC_053448.1, forward strand.
CATTTCGGGTTCGCACATAAATTCTACTCAATATGGAGTGAGTGGGGATGAGTCTGACTCGCCGGTTCCTGGAACGGTTGGGACGTCATCCTGGTATCCCGACTCTGGTGCCAGCAATCATGTGTGTCGCGATTCTTCAGCCCTGCATAATGCCATTCCTTACTCAGGTACGTCTTCTAATTTAATGGGTGATGGTACGCCTGCTATGATATCGTCTATTGGTCAAGGTGTGTTGCCGACAAGGTCTAGGTTGCTTCGGTTATCTAATGTTTTGTGTGCTCCATCCATTCGAAAAAATTTATTGTCAGTCTCACAATTTGCAACTGATAATGGGGTATTTTTTTAATTTCATTCTACGTACTGTGTGATTAAGGACAACGTGACTCAGGAGATTTTGATGAAGGGGCGTATTCATAATGGACTCTATCAGTTTTCTCTGCCTGATGGTTCTATTCCTCGTATGTCTCATCCGTCTGCTGCTCAAGTAGAATATTCTACTCAACATGATGAAAGTCAGGTGTTTTCGCTATGGCATAAGCGACTTGGTCATCCGTCGTCGAATGTTGTTAAGAATGTTTTAAATAAATGTCAATTTCGTATGAATAAAACTGCCTTTAGTGATGTTTGTACTGCTTGTAAAAAGGGCAAGTTTCATAAGTTGCCGTTTACGGTTTCCACTACTGAATATACTGATTCTTTCTCGTTGGTTGTATCGGATGTATGGGGACCTGCGTCAGTTGCCTCTAGTAACAATTGGTACTATGTGTCGTTCATTGAGATGAGTTCTCGGTTTACTTGGGTGTATTTAATTCGGCAAAAATCTCAGGTTGTCACGTGTTTTACTCAGTTTCAGAAACTTGTTCACACTCAGTTTGGCAAGACCATAAAGCAGTTTCAGAGTGATGGTGGTGGGGAATATCGAGCTTTGGCATCAATTTTAGCTTCTCAAGGCATTGTCCATCGTTTTTCGTGCCCGCATACTTCTGAACAAAATGGCGTCGCCGAGCGTAAACATCGGCACATTGTGGAAATGGGCCTTACTCTTCTAGCTCAAGCCGGACTGTCAATGGAATTTTGGGCATATGCGTTTACAAGTGCAGTTCACTTAATAAATCGACTTCCCACGCCAGTGTTAGATGGTAAGACTCCGTATAGTGTCCTTTATGGGTGTGAACCTACGTATGATCATTTACGTGTTTTTGGATGTTGCTGCTATCCGTATCTGCGCCCGTTTCAGCATCACAAGTTAGAGTTTCGTTCTCAACCTTGCACATTCTTGGGTTACAGTCCTTGTCACAAAGGGTATCAATGTCTTTTGCCTGATGGTCGTGTTGTTGTATCTCGTCATGTGGAGTTTGATGAATCCTGATTTTTGTCTCCGATGTCTCTGTCACGGTCCACTCGGGAGGTGAGTACAGTATCTCCTTGTTTTTCTGTTGTTGAGAAAAAGTCTTCTTGTCAAGGGAACTCAGTTGCTGATCTTGTTTGTCCGCATACTGTGACTGGGACTCTGAATCCTCAGAATGAAGTAGGGGCTACTCCTACAAATTCTAACTGTCATAATACTCCGACTTTGGATGTGTCTATGGTTCCTCGTGATAGAGTAGGTAGTTCTCATAGTGGTTCAGTGCACTCTGAAAATCAGGGTCCCACACCTGTTGTTACAATTCTGTCTGTTTCTACAGAGCCAGAAATTTCTGTGCCTACCACGAATGTTCATCCCATGACCACTCGGTCAAAAGTTGGAATTTTTAAACCCAAGGTTCTTGCTATTGAAGTTGTTGAACCGTCTACGATTGAAGAAGCTCTCACTAGCCCGGAGTGGCAGACTGCGGCTCAAACTGAGTATGATGCCCTGATTCGTAATGGTACATGGGAACTTGTCCCTATGCCATCAGGTCGCAAGGTTATTGGTTGCAAGTGGCTGTTTAAAGTCAAGAAAAATCCGGATGGTACAGTTGACCGGTACAAAGCTCGTTTGGTTGCAAAAGGCTGCTCGCAAGTCCCGGGTTGTGACTTTCAAGAAACATTTAGTCCTGTTGTAAAACCTGCTACTATAAGGGTTATCTTGTCGATCGCGGTTACTAAAGGATGGTCGCTTCGACAAGTTGATGTCAACAATGCCTTCTTAAATGGTGATGTGGATAGTGAAGTGTTTATGCAGCAACCTCCGGGATATGTTCAGCTTGGGTTTGATGGGAGACCATTGGTTTGTCGCTTAAAGAAGGCTTTATATGGTTTGCGTCAGGCTCCACGAGCTTGGTTTGAGAAGTTGAGAACGTTTCTTCAAACAGTTGGGTTTGTTGGTTCGAAGTCAGATGCCTCTCTGTTTGTTTGATTTCACTCGGGGTCTATTCTCTATGTTCTTGTCTATGTTGATGACATAATTATTACTGGGGATCTGTCATCGTCTATTGACTGGTTTGTACAACTGTTGAATAATGAGTTCTCGTTGAAAGACATGGGTGAGTTGCATTATTTTTTGGGTATTGAGGTTACCCGATCCTCTTCTGGGAGTCTTCATCTATGTCAGAATAAGTACATCCGGGATATGTTGAAACGTAGTGGGTTGGCAAATGCTAAAAGTGTTCATACGCCCATGATTAGCTCGTCACATATTTTTAAGAATGACGGGGATCCTTTGTCGAATCCAACTGAATATAGGAGCCTGGCTGGTGCGTTACAGTATGTGGTTCTTACCAGACCTGATATTGCATATGCGGTTAATAGGGTTTGTCAGTTCATGCATTGTCCGACCACAGTTCATATGGTTGCTCTTAAGAGGATATTACGGTATTTGTCTGGTACTCTCAATTTTGGCATTATCTTTCGTCAATCTGATTGTTTGTCTCTGGTTGGATTTTCGGATGCGAACTGGGGGTTGGACTTCGATGATCGGCGATCTACTACGGGATATTGCATATTTTTTGGGTCTAATCCTGTATCTTGGTCATCGAAGAAGCAGCAAGTGGTGTCTCGATCTACGGCTGAGGCAGAATACCGTAGTCTTGCTGCTGTCACTAGTGATGTTTTATGGTTGATTTCGTTACTACAGGAGTTGCATATTGTGCCTGTTTCTCCGCCTAATATTTGGTGTGATAGTTCCAGTGCAGTTGCAGTTGCTGCCAATCCTGTTCTACACTCCAAATTTAAACATGTGGAGTTAGATTTATTCTTTGTGCGTTAGAGGGTTGCCGATGGTTCTATTTTGGTCGGGGAAGTACCTGCGTCCGATCAAGTTGCCGATGTCTTAACTAAGCCTCTTTCAGTTTCGTGTTTTTCTCGATTCAGAAATTTTCTTCGAGTCTTTTCAGTGGAGAAGGTGGATGCATGTTAGAAATAATAGTCAGTTAGAGAGGTAGTTAGAATGAGCTGAGGAGTTAGCTAATCTGTTAAGGAAGGTGGTTATCTGCTTCTATAAATATGTACATTTAACACTGTATTGAACAACTTAACAAGAATAATTTCAGATTGAAAACACATTTTATTTCATTAGTTTACCTAAATTTCTTCAGGTAGCACATGGTTTGAGGCATGTTGTGAAGCCGCTTTGCCCATATCACAATAATTCATTGTGAGGGCCACTTGAAAAATATATTGTAAGATTCTCAAAACCAGGTTTACAATATGAAGATATTTGGAGAGCTAGCTGTTATCTTGATGGAAGTATAGCACTAGAGATTGAGATGTGACGGCAGGAACATGTGTTGTTACAAGTTGAGACTCAACTTTTTAATTTGGACGGACATTTTTATCGATCTTTTATGACAAATTTGGAAACGGATCAGCACACACATGTTCCTGTTTGTGTCTAAAATAATTTTTTTTTAAAAAAAACCCCAAAATTAGTTGAAGAACGTGACAAGTCAACAATGTAAATTGAAATGAATAAAATGTGCGTAATTTTATGATTCTATTTGAGTGTAAACATACAAAAGACAACCCGTACTGTTTCTTTCTCCATTATCACCTATGCATTCGTGTGTCCATGTTTCACCATGAAAAATAGATATTTTGCAATTTCATTTATTTATTTTAACAATTTTTATAGGTTTACTCTACTATAGGGATATATTCGATTGTATCTTATAATGATTAATTCTAGTTATAGTTATTCAAATGTCTTATTTATGATTATACGTACAATACATTATGTTTAATACATGATTTTGTTAAAATATAATATAATTTATAATTTAATAGTAATTAAAAATATTTTATAACTAATTGATTTTTATTATTTTAATTATACTTCATTAAATATAAAGATAAAAATAAAAATTATAATAATTAACTAATCAAAGAGTTAAATGAATTTTACATCAAAGGAGTGTAAGTATTTTTTTCTTCAAATAAGTAGATTTTTTCAAATCATATAAATAATATTTAAATTATATTATTTTTTATGTTAATACCTAAATTATATTTCATTATTTACAGTAGTACTTAATCTATACGCTATTACCTACGTTAAAAATGATAGGATTAAATTAAATTAAAACTTTTCAATTTTTTTTACACTTTTCCTACTTAGCTTCTTATCAGTATTTTGATTTTATTCTTTTTATAGTTTTTTTTTTCAGCATTAATTATTTTATGTAAAATACATAGAAAAGAATGGAAAAAGTTAAATTTGGATGAGCTTTTTGAGGGATTTTTGAATTTGTTATTATTGGATTTTTTGGGTGAAAAACAAATGATATGAATAGATTTATATTTTTTTAAAATTTGATTGGATTTTATTAGTTAAAAAATTTCACTTATTATAAAAAAATTGATTATGAGAATTTTTTGAAGGAGTCGAGTGATTTAGTAGGAGAATATAATTTATGGCGACTGATGCGTACGCGCGTGTAATGCAATGGGAGATGATAAGTGAATAAAGAAAGAGAGATGGAGCAGTGGCGCAATTCTCCTGTGCCACGACATGTCTGTTGTTTAGCTTACATTAGTCCTAGAAAGTAGGCCCACGCTTCCACTGCCTCCCCTCCCCTAACTTAAACCATCTATTTGAAATTCTAAATTCTAAATTCTAAATTTTAAATATTTTAAATTACGTATATCTTAAATTCCGTGGAAGTGTATGAATTTACGCGCATTCCCCTTAATTACTAATATTTGTTGGATTAATTTTTATATGAAAATAGACATATCCATTTCCTATAAATGTGTACAGTTAAATCGAAATTAAAGTTTCATGTATACATACATATAAGCTGCAAATAAGATTTCATGTATATAATTGCATAAAATCAAAGTTCATACATATAATATGTCAAAACCGTTTTTTTTTAAAACAAAAATTTAGTTGTCGACTTTAAAAAAAAAACTGGAGTCGCCACCGATCCTTTATTAAGGTGTGATCGGCTCACCTTAAAAATTATTTTGGTCTACGTTTTTTTGAGAAAACGAGTTCGGGAGTCAGTTACGCACGAGGAAGGATTAGCACCCTCGTAACGCCCAAAAATCGGTACCAAATTGACTATTTGATGTCTTAGTGTCGAAAGTTAAAAAGATTTTAGGATAAGCTTGAATGATGAAATTTGCAAAAGGATAACCAATTGTTCAAGTCATGTACAGAAATCGAGTCCCAATACGTTAGGGTACAATTCCTCATAATCCCCGAACTTTGAATATCACTTTTATTTTATGTGAAAATCTTCATTTTGAGAAAGTAACAGGCCACACCCAATACGTTAGGGCACGACAAGTTAAGTTCCCAAAAATGATTTTTATGCTCATGCATTTCGAATAAAGAATATCATCGGTTATTTAAAGATCATCAAAGAAAATCAGAACCCAATACGTTAGGGCTCAATTTCCCTCAAAAATCCCAAACTCCGAATATTGCTTTTATTCAAAAAAAAAGGTTTTGAAACAAGAAAATAACTTTGATGTATAGTTAAAGCCAAAATATATTTTCAAAAGGGTATGTTAAAAAGTTAATGTACAATATGATACAAATATTTTAATTTACAACATATACGAATAAATATTTACAAATACATATATACAAATACAATATAACAGTAAAGTCGCAAACATATGTACACATATATCTAAAACACATATACAAGTATACATGCAAATAGAAGGAATGAAATATATCCAATAAAGCAAACAAAACATGTATTAAAAATAAAATAAAAGTATAAAAAAAACGCATATGCATATATTTACAGAAAGAAAAAAAAGGTATACGTATATGTATATATTTAAATATTTATATATGTACAATATGTATTCAAGTAATGGAATATATATAGAATAATGGAAAATGTTTTAAAAAAAATGTAAATATATATGCTGTAAAAATAAATGTATATTTTTAAATTATAATATATAGGAAATATATGTATATTCAAAAATGTACATGTATATTTATATATATATTTGTAAAAAAAGTGAAGAATAATATATGAAAATAAAAATATATGGTAATATACATAAATACTATTTGCAAAAGTAAAAAATATATAAGAGTATACGTATATCAAAATTTGCTTGTATGCATAAAAAAAAGTTTAAAATATTCATATACTATAAAAACATATATATATATATATATATATATTAAAGAAGCATGCATGTGTATACTATAAGAATACGTGTATAAATAATGATAATAATAACAATTTAAAAAACAAATTGAAAAGAGAAAAGAAAAAAATGTAATTAAAATAAAATGAAGGACTAAATGGCGATGCGCGCATTCCCTGAGGGGGCTAAAATGAAAATAACCATCTCCCTGAAACGGTGCGCAACAATGGGCCAAATTGAAACAAAAAATAAAACACAGAGTTAAAATTATAAATATGAAAAGGATTGCATTAAAAACGACTAGAGAGCAGAGGGACCAAGGAGATAAATATCCCCCTAGCGAAAACACGCGGGTTACCAAGCGGGTCGGGTCACACATGCGGGTTTTGGCCCTATACGACGTCGTTTTGAGGCCATTGAAGCAGGCCCTAAACGACGTCGTTTCATAACCCTTATAAATGCCAAACTTTCCTTAAAAAATTTCATTTTCCTCTTTGATTCAGAAAAAAATAACAGAGAAGCTCTGCTAGGGTTCCTCCTTTATGCCGCCGCCGCCAATCGAGGCATGCCACGGCCACCCCGGTCTCCAATCGCGACGGAGAGGGGCGCCAACTCAGCGATTCCGATGAAAATAGGTATGTTCGTCCCTTTTCTTTATATTTTAAACAAAAATAAATAAAAATAAAAAGAAACTCTATAGAAAAAAAAGATATGTATATATGAAACAAAATAAAAGAATGATAATCTCAATGAGGTAAAAACCAGAGAGAAAGAAAACCTTTGTCTTTCAAAAAGAAAAATCTATTTGCCATTCAATTTCTTTCGGTATTTCCCCCATTTTGTTACAAAATATATGGCTTTATATAGCCTAAAAACTTATTTATTTTACTATATTTTCGCTAATGGACTTTCTGAGTCCGTGTTTGCAGGTGCGTGGAGAGTTTAACATGCGTGGATGCCGAAACTTGCTGCGTCCGGATGCTGCTGGAGGCGCTGAAGGCGGGGGGAGCTACGGCGGCTACTGGCAAATGCTGCTTTAGGGTTTCTGCTGATTTTTTTGGGGGGCTGAGTTTTGGGTTAATGATTGGGTCTTGGGCTGGGGTCAATTGGGTATTGGGTTTTAATTTTATTGGGCCTGCTATTGTATTTTATTATCGGTAGGGCCAGGCAAATAATTGGTATTACAGCTGCCCCTCTTTGCTCGATCGTGTGACGAGAATGGAGCAAATACTTAAAAGGACCAATTTTTGCCTGGCCATATGGACCTTAGCGTTAGTAGCCTCGTTCCTTCCTACTGCATCTTCAGAGGTATAGGAACTGGTGATTCAATCTACTCCACTACAATGTATGTCAGTGAGATAGGATTTGTATGTTGTAGCTTCTCAAAAGAACTAAATTTGCTATCTTTAATCTGCTCCACTGCAACTTCAGGGAGATAAGACCTGTAGCTTCAATTTGTTCTGCTACAACTTAAGGATAAATCTGACGCGATCTGCTCTACTGCAACTTCAGAGAGATGAGATCTGTGGTTTTAGTCCAATCCATTGCAACTCCAAGGAGATAGGACTGGTTATTTCTGTCTGCTCCACTGCAACTTCAGGGAGATAAGACTTGTATCTTCGATCTATTCCACTGCTGCCTAGGGAGATAGAATTGTAATATTGAATTTGTTCAACTGCAATGTCGGGGAAACCAGATCCGCTGTCGTAGCTTTAATCTGTTCCACCGCACCGTCAGGGAAGTAAGATCTGCCGTTGTGGCTTCAATCTTTTAAATTGCAATGTCAGGAAAACTAGATCCGCCGTCGTAGCTTCAATCTATTCCATTGTACTGCTAAGGAAGTAAGATCCGCCGTTGTGGTTTCAATCTTTTTTATTGCAATATCAGGGAAACCAGATCCGCCGTCGTAGCTTCAATCTGTTCCACTGCACTGCTAAGGAAGTAAGATCCGCCGTTGTGGCTTCAATCTTTTTGATTGTAATATCAGGGAAACCAGATCTGCCGTCGTAGCTTCAATCTGTTCCACTGCACTGTTAAGGAAGTAAGATCCGCCGTTGTGGCTTCAATCTTTTTGATTGCAATATCAGGGAAACCAGATCCGCCGTTGTAGCTTCAATCTGTTCCACTGCACTGCTAAGGAAGTAAGATCTGCCGCTGTGGCTTCAATCTTTTGATTGCAATATCAGGGAAACTAGATCCGCCGTCGTAGCTTCAATCTGTTCCACTACACTACTAAGGAAGTAAGATCCGCCGTTGTGGCTTCAATCTTTTCAACCCGCTCCATTGTTACTCAGGGAGACAAGGCTTTATAATTTCACCGATCTGCTCTCTGTGGAACATGACCTGTATGACTCACTTTATGAGCCTAATTATGCCTAATGATTAGGATGTCATGATCAGAATGAATCAAATGCTCCTAACTAGACATGTATGAATGACATTTGAATGAATGCAGAATGTCATATTTTGAGAATGATCTTCTTTGTCACTTAGGTTATCATTACTCAAAGTTAAAGTTTCATCGTTAATGTGCTATAGCGTCTTCTTGCTTAGCTAGCGTCTCTAAAGAAACACTTGACCAGATTGCCCTCACTGTAAACCTCCAAGTTTGATCTATTGGGGCTCAAAATTTGTACCATCTTTTTCCCATTGTAACCGAGGAGTAAAAAGATTTGGCATTTTCTTAATCCTCTGTTATCACAAATTCAAGGATACAGGATGTGAAACTCTTTGGTCTCCTACACCATTCCCAGGGTGTCCTACCAAATGCTTATGCACGAATGAAGAATTTTCTTCTCCAAGAACAACTTCTTCTTATTATTCGGTGATCATTGCTTGCTTGTTCATCTAAGCTTTGTCACCAACACAACATATTGCCATTTTGTTCAATCGATGTTTTAGACAACAAAATTCAAAGGGATAGTCTTAATTTAGACTCTCCCTTATTAGATTTTCAACCTTTGAACTTAGTGCGTTCTAAACAATAGTCCTGTTTAAGGTTCCTATATTATTTAGAAACTTCTAGAGTAATATGCAAAACTTCCCTTGTGAAAGTTTTATTAGTCTATGAATCATTACTCTAATGCAACACACTTGCAAAGAGAACAAAATGATGGATAAAATTGAATTGGTTCTGAGCATAACTCAAAATGAATAAGTTATCACAGATAATAAAGATGGATAACAAAGACATTGATTTAGGAATACGTATCTTGGAAATGAATAAAGTGTTCCAAGAATAACAAAAATACTATAAGGATTAGGTGCCTCAGATATCGCAGCTTAAACTTTACTGTACAGACTTTCTGAAGACCCTTCTGAGTTTAACATATGTTTAGGAGTACTTTGTCGATGCCCCAAGATGTCGCCTACCCTTTCCTATTGACTCAGGTATAGCAAGACCATTGCATGCCCCGTTCTGATCAGTATTTGAGCTGCTCCGATAATCCCATGCCCCATTCTGATCAATATTTGAGCCGCCATTTTTGGGTTTTCAACTCAAATCCCCTTTGGTCTAAGGCGCCCTTTGCGAGTCTTCACCTTAGCCTCTCCGGTTTTACTTTTTTATTTTTCATTTTCATCCTTTCATTTTTCACATCACTTCTTTTTCTTTTTTCTTTTTTTTTGGACTCAAACTGCCCTTTGCGGGTTTTTACCTTGGTCATTTCTTTCTTTAAGCGGAGTATTTCCTGACTGAATCTGAGTTTATGGGGCTTTGCAGGTTTATCACCCATCTCGTTCAAAATCAAAGCTCCTTTGGAAGGAGAAAAAAAAACCTTCTCTATAATCATAAGGTTCATCCCAATTTGGCATCTGCTTCCCTCCAAGATATTTTTTGTAGAGGGAGGATCTTCAACATTTGGCCACCCTCATGGAATTCTCTAGGATGAACCTTTTGTTATAGGCTCACATCATTCATTTCTGGTACATCTGACCGTGATGAATTGTTTTTAGTCTTCTTCCTTCTATCAAGTTCAATAGATCACATTGCGATTGGATCTGTCCTGCTTCAGTTCAGCCAAAACTCGAAGAGAAAGAATTTCAACTTCAATGAAAAAAATATGATAAACTAGAAAGAGTGACAGTGCCTCGGTAGAGTTTCCATTGCACCATTCATGATATTCACCTTGAACATACTGCAAATTTCTGATATCGTGCTGTTGTTCAGATTGCAATGACGGTGCCTAAACCGGGTACATCCTGGTATCACCAAGCGAATGCATCTTTGAATGCTTGAAGTAACCTAACAATGTATTGTTTTTTTCGGTCATGCATGTTCTCTCAAGGTCACAATCTCTATTGTCTCCTCGTGAGGTAAAATTTCCTTCCTGCTCTACCATCTTTAATAAGTCCAAAAATAAGCTACAATCCATGTCATCTTCAAAGTTGTGAGATCCCTCTAAACACATGTCTCACTCAAAATGAGATTCTGAGTCTGTATCAGCGTCACTCATGTCATTGATATTTGGGGACCCATAGTGGGTACCAAAGAATATACAAAAGAATGTATGAATAATATGAATGAACGAATGAATGGTTTGGCAGAAAAAATCCAAAAGAATGAAGAAAACGTAAAGACCGAAAGAACATTTGCTCAAAGATGATTGCAATAATGTATTCATTAAAATAATAATATTCAGACGTGAGCCTATTTCACAAAGAAATTCTTATTGCTTCTAGGCTGAAAGCAACAAGTGTGTTCTGAAAATTACTCTAAGTAAGCCCTAGATGCTACAGAGATTTCTTTTACAATCCGATTATTTAGACGCTCTCAAGTTTATAAGGGTGGATACCTAACAAGGTCTATTTTCAAGTGTGTCTTCATATACGGCATTGATATGGACACTTTCCAACTCTTCTTCATATGTCTTATTCATCCCATTATTAATGTGATTGGGTAGTGAATTTTCTGCACTCGATGAGTTACCAAACTTGACAACACCCATGTTGATGAGTCTCTCAACCAGCTTCTTGAAGGCAGTGCAATTCTCTATTGAATGTCCTGTAATTCCCGCATGGTAGTCACATTGTGCGTTCGCATCATACCATTCGGGATACGGAGGTTGTAGAGGCTTCACATGAAAAGGGGAAACAACGTGTTCATCAAATAAGCCTTGATATAACTCTCTATATGACATCGGTATGGGTGTGAACTGAAGCCTTCCTGTATTTGTTCTCATGCCAGGTTATTGCATTAAAGGGGCCTGATGGTTGGTGGTCTTTGTCTTTGGCTGCCCCACAGTAGTTGGTTTTGAGTAGCCCCTATTGTACCTACTTGTATTATCCACCTTATTCCCCTTATTCCTTGGGGCTTTTACAGTATCTGGGCGCTCTACTCCTGCCTGTTTTGTTTCTGCTGGGTTATTAAGGGCAACAGGACTGGTTAGATTACCTCTTAGATTACAACCTGGGCCTGTCGAGTGATTCATCAGTGTCGATGTACCAGTTTGATATTGTTGAAGCCTCATAGTAAAGAGTGCCCCTCGTGGGTGTGCATCTGGTTGGATCTGAACACTTATTGGGATAAATTTTGGGGGATAGGCAGGGTCTTCATTATTATCCCCAAAGTGAACCGCTGGACTTTTCCCTTTTTCTAACCATTTACCCAATAACTGGGTTAATTGGCTCATCATATCTCTTTGGAATTCTAATAGCTGATCTCTCACATCTTGCTGAAATTTGGTCAATTGTTCTTGTATCCGCACTTGCATTTGCTCTAATTTCTCCAACCTCTGGTCCATTTCTCTAGCCTTTGCTTGGGTGCCGTGAGGGTGTTGGTTTTCCAATTTAACTGAAATAATTTTACTCAATTAGGCTCTTTCAATGGATTTTAATGCATATGATGCTATGTAATGCAAATGCATGAGATGAATGCAAAAAGAGACGTTGATTCTGATTCAATTCCATTTAGAAAACTTTTCTAGAAGATAAATTTCTTTACATAAAGCAGATATATATATGGCTTTGCCCTCATACTCCAAGCGAGGACATCTTCTCCTTCTTCATCTGGATGCTAAGATAAATCTTGCAAATTCTTCAAAAGGGGTATCTCCTCTACCTCTTTTTTACTTGATCTTGGTTATAATCCAACGTCTGCCCATCCCCGTAATGCTCCTCAACTTCTATAAGGCAGCTGGAATGTCAGAAACTCTTGAATAATCGGCTTGACCTTGAGGCACGAAGTAAAGTTATGTGTTCCTCCATCACCCTTCTCTTATCACGTTTTCTTGGACCATATTCGGACGACCATATTGTCATCCACTTTATCAAGAAACCCATTTTCGTATGACAAGCTCTCTATTTAGTAATCGAACTCGAATCAACATCTCTTTTCTAAGATGCAAATGCAATGCAATCATGATGTCATGTAATCAAAACAAAATAAACCTAAGTCAGTATCCCACCAAAAACATATAATCCAATACAAACATGAAATAGCCAGAACATTTATTCAGGAATCCTCTAATGTTTGGTATAGCTCTACCTAGGGCAAGTTCTTAAAGCTCACTATATGAGGTTTAGTTTCTAGAGTAAGGGTACCCGAACCAGCAGGTTCCTCGATCCTCACCCATTATAGGCTCATATGGACCGAGTTCAGTTCAGGGGAATACATTTCCCTATGGCTGCACGGAGATGAAAATCTCACGAAGACATAGGTACGGATGTATCCCGGAAGTGGTCCACTACCCTGCACGGAGGTGAAAACCTCACGAAGGACTAGTTTCTCGCTCCCACTTAAAGGGTAAAACTGACCATGTAAAATGCCAATGCAAAGTTGCCAAAATACCATGATAAAACATCAATGAGTGCGAAGGGTACTCATGAAATTTTTTAAAAAACTTTTGATTTTTGACACAAAGACAAATATAATCAGTTTATGGCTCGACTCTCTAAAGTCCCCAGTGGAGTCGCCAAGCTGTCAAAACCGTTTTTTTTGAAAACAAAAATTTAGTTGTCGACTTTAAAAAAAAAACTGGAGTCGCCAACGATCTTTTATTAAGGTGTGATCGGCTCACCTTAAAAATTATTTTGGTCTACGTTTTTTTGAGAAAACGAGTTCGGGAGTCAGTTACGCACAAGGAAGGATTAGCACCCTCGTAACGCCCAAAAATCGGTACCAAATTGACTATTTGATGTCTTAGTGTCGAAAGTTAAAAAGATTTTAGGATAAGCTTGAATGATGAAATTTGCAAAAGGATAACCAATTGTTCAAGTCATGTAAAGAAATCGAGTCCCAATACGTTAGGGTACAATCCCTCATAATCCCCGAACTTTGAATATCACTTTTATTTTATGTGAAAATCTTCATTTTGAGAAAGTACAGGCCACACCCAATACGTTAGGGCACGACAAGTTAAGTTCCCAAAAATGATTTTTATGCTCATGCATTTTGAATAAAGAATATCATCGGTTATTTAAGATCATCAAAGAAAATCAGAACCTAATACGTCAGGGCTCAATTTCCCTCAAAAATCCCAAGCTCCGAATATTGCTTTTATTCAAAAAAAAAAAGGTTTTGAAACAATAAAATAACTTTGATGTATAGTTAAAGCCAAAATATATTTTCAAAAGGGTATGTTAAAAAGTTAATGTACAATATGATACAAATATTTTAATTTACAACATATACGAATAAATATTTACAAATACATATATACAAATACAATATAACAGTAAAGTCGCAAACATATGTACACATATATCTAAAACACATATACAAGTATACATGCAAATAGAAGGAATGAAATATATCCAATAAAGCAAACAAAACATGTATTAAAAATAAAATAAAAGTATAAAAAAAACGCATATGCATATATTTACAGAAAGAAAAAAAAGGTATACGTATATGTATATATTTAAATATTTATATATGTACAATATGTATTCAAGTAATGGAATATATATAGAATAATGGAAAATGTTTTAAAAAAAATGTAAATATATATGCTGTAAAAATAAATGTATATTTTTAAATTATAATATATAGGAAATATATGTATATTCAAAAATGTACATGTATATTTATATATATATTTGTAAAAAAAGGTGAAGAATAATATATGAAAATAAAAATATATGGTAATATACATAAATGCTATTTGCAAAAGTAAAAAAAAATATAAGAGTATACGTATATCAAAATTTGCTTGTATGCATAAAAAAAAGTTTAAAATATTCATATACTATAAAAACATATATATATTAAAGAAGCATGCATGTGTATACTATAAGAATACGTGTATAAATAATGATAATAATAACAATTTAAAAAACAAATTGAAAAGAGAAAAGAAAAAAAATGTAATTAAAATAAAATGAAGGACTAAATGGCGATGCGCGCATTCCCTGAGGGGGCTAAAATGAAAATAATCCGTCTCCCTGAAACGGTGCGCAACAATGGGCCAAATTGAAACAAAAAACAAAACACAGAGTTAAAATTATAAATATGAAAAGGACTGCATTAAAAACGACTAGAGAGCAGAGGGACCAAGGAGATAAATATCCCCCTAGCGAAAACACGCGGGTTACCAAGCGGGTCGGGTCACACATGCGGGTTTTGGCCCTATACGACGTCGTTTTGAGGCCATTGAAGCAGGCCCTAAACGACGTCGTTTCATAACCCTTATAAATGCCAAATTTTCCTTAAAAAATTTCATTTTCCTCTTTGATTCAGAAAGAAATAACAGAGAAGCTCTGCTAGGGTTCCTCCTTTATGCCGCCGCCGCCAATCGAGGCATGCCACGGCCGCCCCAGTCTCCGATCGCGACGGAGAGGGGCGCCAACTCAGCGATTCCGACGAAAATAGGTATGTTCGTCCCTTTTCTTTATATTTTAAACAAAAATAAATAAAAATAAAAAGAAACTCTATAGAAAAAAAGATATGAATATATGAAACAAAATAAAAGAATGATAATCTCAATGAGGTAAAAACCAGAGAGAAAGAAAACCTTTGTCTTTCAAAAAGAAAAATCTATTTGCCTTTCAATTTCTTTCGGTATTTTCCCCCCCTTTTGTTACAAAATATATGGCTTAATATAGCCTAAAAACTTATTTATTTTACTATATTTTCGCTAATAGGCTCTCTGAGTCCGTGTTTGCAGGTGCGTGGAGAGTTTGACATGCGTGGATGCCGAAACTTGCGGCGTCCGGATGCTGCTGGAGGCGCTGAAGGCGGGGGAGCTACGGCGGCTACTGGCAAATGCTGCTTTAGGGTTTCTGCTGATTTTTTTGGGGGCTGAGTTTTGGGTTAATGATTGGGTCTTGGGCTGGGGTCAATTGGGCATTGGGTTTTAATTTTATTGGGCCTGCTATTGTATTTTATTATCGGTAGGGCCAGGCAAATAATTGGTATTACATAATATATATAATTTTTTAAAAACTGTTTAAAAATATTTTTTTAATAAAATTTCTGAAAAATATAATTATAAAAATAATTTTTAAAATTTATAACATTTTGTAATTTTAAAAATAATTTTTTAAATAGAATTTTTAATAAAATTCTGAAAAATATAATTTTTTTTTTGAAATAAGTGTCAGATTGTGCTTTATTTTAAAATAAATAAAAGTTACACATAATATCCTAGAAAAAACAACCAACGAGCCCAATTAAAAAAATTGAGCCCAGCAAAAGAAAACTAAAAGACAAAAAATGGAAAACCAAATCTCCTAGAGAAATGAAAAAGGAAACAAAATCTGATTCTAATAAATGTTTACTATTCTACTTGCCCAATCAGTTACAACCGTCTTATCTCTTCAATTTTATTTACTTTTCCAAGACGCTTGAAATTACTCTAGGGCTGCTGAAATAAATTTGATGTCTGCCCTTCTCTATACTCTCATCCCTTCATTTCTTGCTTTCTTCCTTCAATCTGGTTCTTTTATCCTCTCAGTTTCTGCTTGGATTTCTGCCGCTTCAGGGACTCGTCCGACCAGATAGGCTCCTCTACTACTCTTCAGCGCTTCACTTGCTAATATATGCGCAAGGTTGTTTGCTAATCAAAAAGTTTATATATTTATTACATTTTTAGTCAATATAATATTAAAAAAAAAACATGTTGTGTTCCAATAGCACCATGGTCGATCAATGCTTAGTCAATACTGATTAACGGTTAGTCAACGTCGATTAATAATCAGTTAAAGTTTTTTTTAAATATTTAAATATCAAATTGAAATTTAAAAGAAGTTTTTAAGTATCAATGTGTAAATAAATAGGCATCATGATCTGCCATATCATCCACTCTGAATAGCAAGGGTTTCGGAAACGGTATGACAATCCGTTCCGATTTTTGCCTCTTAATTAACATTTTATTTTTTGAGTTAGTTTGAAGAAGCTAACAGTAAGCAATGGCTGTACCCCACGTGTCCTACGCGTCAGTTTCAGGGGGCACGTAGGTCTATCAAGTAAATGGCAGAAAAAGCTTTGGACGATTCCTTAGAATTGGTTACGTCTTATCACGCAGGCTGCGCGACTTTTATAAACAATATTTGTGCTTGAGCTTGAAGTGTGTTGTAAATGTTAAGTTTATAGTGCTGGGATTTGGAAGACTCTCTTTCATGCTCTTTTGTTGGCAAAAATCAACATTAGTCCTCTTGATGTTAGAACATTGATCTTATTTCATTAAATTTGAGTTTTCTATTGTTCAATTACAGATAATCAAGAATCTATTGTCAACAAGGAGGAAAATTTAATGGATGAATCACCATTTCTTAAACTGAAGCGGTGGCAATGGTGGCTTTTGGTGGCAATCAACATATTCTTCCTCATTGCTGGCCAAGCTGCAGCAGTTCTTCTGGGGAGATTTTATTATGATAAAGGTGGAAACAGTAAATGGATGGCCACTCTTGTGCAAACTGCTGGCTTCCCAGTCCTTTGTATCCCTTGGTTTCTTCTTCACCCTTCTCGGCAAGCTTCGACTTCTTCCACTTCACCTTCCATCAAAACCCTTGCTCTGCTATATTTTGTTCTTGGTGTACTTGTTGCTGGTGACAATATGTTGTATTCTGTAGGGCTTTTGTACCTCTCAGCCTCTACTTATTCGCTCATTTGCGCAACTCAATTAGCTTTCAATGCAGTTTTTTCCTACTTCCTTAACTCACAGAAGTTCACTGCTTTGATTCTCAACTCAGTGGTCATCCTGTCATTGTCTGCTGCCTTAATTGCAGTGAATGATGATTCAGATGGGCCATCAGGAGTTCCCAAGGGGAAGTTCCTTATAGGCTTCCTCTGCACCCTTGGAGCTTTTGCCCTTTATTCCCTTTTGCTTTCCTTTATGCAACTTTCATTTCAGAAGGTTTTGAAAAAGGAAACATTTTCTGTCGTTTTGGAAATGCAAATCTATACATCAGTCGTTGCAAGCTGCCCATCGACTATCGGCCTCTTTGCAAGTGGTGAATGGAAGAGTTTGCAGCACGAGATGGAGGTATTTGGCACCGGAAGAGTTTCATACGTGCTTACTTTGGTGTGGACTGCTATAACTTGGCAAGTATGTGCTGTTGGTGTTGTGGGGTTGATTTTTGTTGTGTCATCTCTCTTCTCCAATGTAATCAGCACTTCTTTGGCTGTTACCCCACTAGCTGCACTGGTAGTTTTCCATGACAAGATGAATGGTGTGAAGGTAATTGCCATGCTTTTGGCTCTTTGTGGTTTTGCTTCTTATATTTATCAAAATTATATTGATGATAGGAAGGCAAGGAGGTTGCAGACCCATGTCCGGGAAATCCAGCATACTGCTTGATATGTTTGGTACCAATGTAGACACAATAAAATAAATACCAATACACTTGAATTTATTATGGATGAATAAATATGTAAACAATAGGATAACATTTTATTAAATAATTTATATAATTATGCTTTTCTAAAGTTTTTTTTTCTTTTATATATAATTTTGATTCAAACTGTGGTAACGTAGTACTCGTTTGGTTGTTTATTAAACATCAAAAGAGTTTAAATTATATTTTTTGTTTAGGGTCTAAAATATTTTTTTATCAAGCTAGTGTTTAATTGAATCGTATATTAAATTTAGTCTATGTTTTTATTATTAAATTCGTGATTTGTTAGTGTTATGAATTATCAATTTCTTGAACCTATATTAATAATTCAATGCCACTCGTGGGCTTTTTTTTATTATTTGAACTCTAAATATATGGGCCAAAGGTCCACAAAATTATGCCCACAGCCCACCATAGTGTTTTCCTGAACTCCTTTATTAATCATCTATAATCAATCGGTAAAATTATGAAAAAGTAGAAAGCATTCATGGACATGAAACTTGTCTATAATCATGAGGACTGTAAGAGGTAATAAAGGGTGTTCATGTACAAGTGTATGCCACTCGATACCACTGTCTTTGGCTTTGGCTTTAAAGGCACATTTCATTCCAAATGAACTTGCTTTGGGATGACACCACAACAAATTACCAAATATGTACTTCTATCAAATTTCCGAACAAGAATATCCCCAACTCAAAATTTAACCCTCCAATTTTATAAAAAAAAAAAATTCATTTTAGTCCTCTATTTTAAAGTATGCTTCTTTTACCCTGAAGTTTATATTGTTTGTTAAATTACTCTAAAATAAATGGAATAGTTACCATTTATTAACTTTGTTGACATGGCGGCATACACGTGTAATTATTTAATTTTTTAAAATTAAAAATGACAAATAATTAAATTTTTATTTAAAATATTAAAAAAATATATTTTTAAAATGAATTAATTGCTAACATGATATACACGTGAATGCCACATCAGTCAAGTTAACAAACGTTAATTATTCCATCCATTTTGAGGTGATTTAACAAACAATTCAAGTTCAAGTGCTAAAAAAGCTAAAATAATTTTTTTATAAAGTTGAAAGATAAAATAAATTATTATGCCTAAAATGTTATCATGGATTTATAATTTTTACATTACTTTCAAACCTTCCAACTATATTAAGTGGGTGCTAGTTTTAGCTCAAATAAATCAAAATTAATCATTATTATTTAATTTTGTGCAGGTTGCTTTCATGACTCAACTTGGATTAAGTGTGAAAAAGAAAAATACAGTAGGGTTTCACTTACTAGGGAGCAAAGAACACAAGCAAAAGTTAAAAGTTGTTTATATGAGCTATTAGAATTAGTTGATGGGATTACTAGGGTGCTACTATGCAAAGTCTTAAACTTGCCGTGAAGCAATATGACCTAGAATTAGGTCACTTGTTTATCCAGAAAATCTAACCTTGTTTTTAATGTGTGAAATCTTAAAAATTGTAAGTCAACCAACAAGTTATCATGTTTCTTTTCATCTTATCCTTCCACGTAAGATTAGTTTGATAGATCTAGTGAGACTGTGAATAAGGTGTTAAATTTTATTATTTAAATTCATCTTAGCTTATTCCTGAAGACTGTTGGGTAATTTATTTTGGTATATTTAATGATAATATTAAATTTTTATATTACTAATTACTAAATTATTTTATCATTTTTGTGATACAATTGTTTGGGAGATTTAGATGAGACAAATAAGTGTTTTGAATTCCTTTAATTGAAAAACCTAGATATAGAACAAAGAAAAATGACATCGCTACAAACATATTAAGTGTTTGGATACCTGATATATATGTAGTTTGTATATGCTTTTCCTAGTTGGGAATGTTCTATTGTTGATTGCAGAGTCCTTCGAGATGCAATTAGTAAGCACAATTATTTGAAGGTAAATTGCAATGTAGGACTTATAACTTATTAATTTGTTTTTAGGTTGATATTACTTTATTAATGTGCAGTATACCAATTATGATGGTATTTTTAGCCCGCTTTAGGGGACAACACTATCACTTATGTGAATGAAGACACAATCGTCAACTTGTTACTAGCTATAAAATTTTCAATTGAAGCATGCTTCTACACACAATATTATAGAGGGATTACGTTGAGCAATATTAAAAAGTATTGCATTCTACCCGTTAAGACCCAAAATGCAATCGTTATTGCATGTAGCCTTCTGCACCACTTTATAAGGAGAGAGATGGAAGTAAATTCAATGGAGGGAAACTTAAATGCACAAGGATCCAACGAAATGAACTCTATTTCATGTAGCCTTCTTGTATATTTTGTCCTAAATTGAACCTTACCCAACAACTTTTTTTTATCATTTTGTTTTGTTTGAAGAATAATGGCTACACCAAATGAATTTCTAAGCCAATCAGTCAAAGGTACAAGAAGACATGGGAATGATATCAAGTACTCTAAACTTATTTCATGCATACAATATTGGAATATACAATGTTAATTGGTAAAGTTACTTTTTCTAATTTTGGAGAAGATTCTAGAGGAGATGTATATTGGATGTAAATTGAAAGGATTATGACTTTGAAGAAGAAATGGTGTGTTATATATGATACGATTTATGAACATAATAGTAATGGTTTAAAGTGCGATAGCGACAGGAAGATGATTATTGCAAAACAACTTATTTAGGAGTCATATTTGAAGATAATTATATTATTTTGTCTTAAATACAATATTTATTAATTAATAATGGACACAAGTAAACATTTTATCATGTTGAGTTTAATTTTGATATTTAAGGATTTTTTATTAATGTCCTTGCATTTTTAATTTTGGTAGAGCAAAAAGAGAAAGTACTAGCACATGGAGGATGAAAAGTTTCTTTTATTTTGATAAGCTCGTCATGATCTACAGAAAAGATAGAGCTGCTACTATTGATATTTCAGACAACCTTAATGAAGTTGAAGAAATGTACGAGGACTTGGATTCTCCAATAATTGTTGACAACAAGTCCGCTACATAAGTATATGTAGAAGGGAACAAAGCTGCTACTTTTGCTAAGGCTAACAAGAAGAGGAAGATTAATGAAACCAATGATTTATTGATATGACAAAGAAACTTTGTGATAGGAACTTTGGGAATGAGGAAATGGTCGTCAAAAAATTATGAAACCTAATTTGAAGAGTTGTTGAAAATTCAAGGGTTAATTGGAAATAAAGTAATGGTTGCTTTAGGAAAGATTGCCAAAGTTGTTTGGTATATGCTTGTGTTTTTCAATGAAGTGGAGTCGGAGTCGGAGATATCTCGCTGAGTTTTTAATTCAAACTTATATAAATATAAAAAAAATTATTTTAAAAAATCAGATTTTAAATATGATATCTTAGCTCAAATTCATAAAAATGTAAATATTTTATTTTATTTATCATATCTCTATTATAGAAAAATAATTACATAACATTTTTCATTTTAAAAAAATAAATTTATATTTATATTTATCAAAAGTTTTTTTTAAATACTTTTTGAAAATAAAAAAAATATTTTCATATATCAAAAGGAGCCTTATTGTTGATGTTACTATACTAACTTTTTTCTTATATTATTACCCCAAGAATCAACATCATAAATAGGCATGCTTAGGGTTAAAAGACCTAGACAAAAAATAAGAGGATTTGGACAAGAATATGAGACCCGAAAAATATGTTTGAGTAAATTTTAAGACCTGTCATCTATATGAGTTATACGTTGAGTAAAATTTTCTTATATTAATTATGTATTTTTATATTGAATCACTAACTTGTAACAATTAAACTCATTTACCCAAAACCTCAAAAAATCTATCCAACTAAATAACCCAACCCAAAATATAAAATTTTTAAAATTAGATTTAATATAATAAAATATTTATTATATTTATTTGTATTTTTCAATATAAATACTTTTTAATGTGTTAAAAAATTTTCATTTTATTATTTTTAGTGCATTATAATTTTTTTAAAAATTGTTTTAAATAAAAAAATATTAATCTAAAAAATTAAATATAAACAGGCCAAACTTGAATTTACTTTTTTAAAATTGGACTCAATTTGGATAAAAAAATAAATATCAAACTTAAATTTAAAAAATGAATCTAATTACCTTACATAAACTTGACCCACAAACCCCTCCAATAGGCATCCCCTGCAACAAAAAAAAGTTTAAAAATTGGCCTTCCAAGCGCCTCCTTTTCCTGACCCTAATTTTATTATATTTGTAAAAGAAAATATTAATTACCTAAAAAAGATAATCAGAAAATACAGGCTGTCCTTAAATCCCTCCCATAAATGTTGCCCCATTCGGTCGTCACTTACGTTTGCATTCAACCATTGTGCCTGTACATCCAACGCCCCATATATCTCTTCTTCTTCTTCATCATCCCACCTTTACCACGTGATCTCCCTTTTCCCCCTTTTCATCTTTAACCGTCATCCACTCACAAACTTTCTCTTCTTCTTCTTTTTTCTTTTTACGAATATTTTTCCCTCTTTTTTTTTTTTGACCTGTTTGATTCAGCAATTTTAATGTTATTCGATTCCAAAAAAAGATATATATTTTTTATATGAATATATTTATTTTCTTTTTGAAAATTTTAATTAGTTTTTTTTGTTAATTTGCTTGTGTTTGGCCTTTTTACAAGGTTTTTTTTTTCTAAATAGTTTAAATCTTATTTATAAAAAAAATTAACTAAATTATTAGATAATGAACTTTTTTGCTGATTGAGTCTTAAGTTGATTGGTATGAGTATTGTTATCAATACATGAAGACATAAGTTCGAGTGTGTTGAAGTGTATTATTCTTTTATTTATGGGTTGAGGAAATTATTAAAATAATAATAATAATGAATTCTCCTCATTTCAATAATCAAGTCATTGTTGTTCACTCGTTCTTTTTGATACTCATTAAGTGAAAAGTAAATCTAAAACATAATAAAATATCTAATGTTTGAGCCTAAATTTCGGTTTTTATACCATTGAAGACATAAGTTATTTGAACTTTTCTTTTTAGGTTGGTGGGAAATTTTAATTTTTAAATATTAAATAAATTATAAATTAAAAAGGTTACTATTAATACCATGGAAGTAATAAATTTTTTTAGGAGTCAAAATTGAATTATAAAAATTTAAGAGATTAAAATATAATTTTGTCATGTACAAACTTATAATTCCATTATTTTTTAAGGGATTAAATATAACTTTTCACATTTAGGGAGTCAAAATGTAATTTTACCACAAATTAATTTATAATTTTACTATTTCTAAAGAGACTAAACTACAACTTTTCATTTTTAGAGTGGCCAACCCCCTATGATTAATACATCTTAACATCAGTAATGATAAATACAAACAAAACAATAGTAACAGATATAGTAAGAGCTTTTAAGATGAGAACCATGAGGACTAAAATAATGTAAACTATTAAATCAAAATAAATGGTTGTAAGCCTAAAATTTTATATAAGTTTTGATATAAAATGGAAAACTAAAATTTATGGTAAATCTAAATGAAAAAATATTGAAAATCCCACCGCCAATTGGAAGGGCATACAAGAAATAGTAAGTTTATTAATAGTTGTTGCAGAATAAATGAATAATTGAATTAAGAGAAGATGCTCATCCATTAAAATAAATAAATGTACATTATTTATACTTAAGCCATTTGCAGTCTTTATTCTACTACTAACTTTCTTTTTCAAGCAACGCAAATTTTTTAAAATCGAAAACATTTTCTTTCAAACAGTTTTCTAGGATCAGATATATTTTTTGGGTAAATAGTTAATTGTATGTATTAATTATTTCTTAAAATTTTAGAAAAGATTGAAAGCATTTTGAAAAAATCAAAACATTAATGTTATCAAAGTATGAAAGAATAAAAGGGTACACCAAATATTAAAAAACTACCAACTTTAAACATAGCTACTAAAAATGAGACATCCATTTACTATAATCTAAAAGAAAAAATATATGTAATACAAGTCCTCTTTCTTTTTTCAAACTAACTCTCATTTATTTGTACCATAATACTTCAAAGAATAGGGCATAAAGCTCTAGTATAAGGTACTGAATTTAATACTCTATACCCGACTTGATCGACACATCGACTCCAAAACAAACTACGAATGAATTTTAACTAAAATTTAAAACTGACATAACTATAGCTGCCAAATATACTTTCTTAATCATTCATAACTTAGTTCGCATAACATCAGTAACAACTTGAAATGTTTAACTGGTTGACCCGCGAAATTAAAACACCACAGTTACAAATTCTTAACTTAAGCTATTAACATGCAAACTTATAAGAAGATTAACAATCATGGTTTTGTTGCATTTAAACAATTATTCATCAAGGAATATAATATATCAAGTTCATATGTAATTACAAAGATTCAGACCCTGAGGTTCAACCTCTAGGTCGCCCCATTATACGCGTGTTACAGATTAAGAACATAAGTTTAACAACGGTTGCACAAGTAGGGTTCACACAATTTTCCTGGCGTACTCCTGTCCTTTCTTGCATTGTCTCATCTTGAGAATTTGTACACTTTCTGTATTGACACAATCCTCCATTTCTATCAATCGTTCTAAAGGCTACAATGTAGATTGATTTTTTTTTACTTACTCATTTGTACTAATTTCCGGCAAGATGGAATATTACCTCTTTTTCCAGCAGAACATATGCGAATTACATTAGCAATTATTGTCATTGCAGATTCACTTACGGCAGATTAATTCCATAAAATTCACGCATAGAGATTCACACTTGGAGAATTTCTCTTACATGCGGATTTACACTTAAAGTCTTATATACGTGAACTCTAGCTTGGTGAACATATACCTGCAAGCCTAGCTTGGCGAACATATGCCTACAAGCCTTACTTACGAACCTTTATAAGTGGAATCATAATCGCAGATTCATACATATGAGTTCTTACTTGTGAACTACATCTTAAATAATAGTTGCTGCTAGACTCTTATTTGGCATAGTCACTGTGGATTCTTATTTTAAAGATATTCCTTAGTGGACTCCAACGTGAAGAAGATTCATGTGGTTTTGACTTGATATAACTAGCTCATACAAACTCTCGTAGCTTGAATATAAGAATAAGCTCATGTGCTCTCTTGCTTGGATAATAGTCTATGCTGACTCTTGCGAAGAATAGTCTCTTTGATATCTTAAACTTGAAACATGAATATAAAATCAATAGACTATCATAGCTTGAATCATAATATGATAAATCTAGCAGACTGTCAAACATATAAATTCATATTGAAGATTCATGGGTGCAAACTCATATATGGAAAACTCATACATGCGGATCCATAAACGAATATTTATATATATATGCAGATTTTTATACGCAGATTGTTCCGCAGAATTTCGCATGAAAGAATTCTACATAAAACTGTCATGAAACCCAAATAACAAGTCTGATGGATTGTCACGTATACAGATTCATAGAAGAAGATTCATGAATATGGCAAACTTTCATATGCGAATTTTGTTGCAGATTTTATATGGTGAATTCCCACATATAACTTTGACGTAAAGCTTAAAGATCAAGTTCGACGGACTTTCAAAACTTACATATGCCATAGCCATGAACTTGCTTATATACATGAGGCTTAAAGCCTTAGACTCCACTGAGTCTCCTACTTACATAGAACCCTTACAGGGTTTTCATATACTTGTGTGCATATATCTTCGTACAGCCCAACCAAACCTCGACAAAGCTGAATACCATGCATATACATTCTCCATACAATCTGCCCGAACCTCCACAAAGCCAGATAACAAGTGGCACAGAGTGCATGACGTGACATTTCTATTAATAACACAACATAGATCATACCAAACATATCATCTAGTGGATCATTTCAATGATAACTTATTCAGTAATTATATTACCAGTGAAAGTATAACAAAATAATGAACTGAAACTTGTAATCAAACATGCATATGTAAATCATCACTTTGCTTACTTCAATCGTACAATAAACATGTTGGAAAATCGGGTTTGGAAAACGTAGCGAAAAACAAGTTTAAGGAAAAAACAGAGTTTTAAATTTTATTTTCTAAAACTAGAACTTGGTTGTCATGTCTAAAGTAATTAACACTTAATCAAAATTATACTTTTTTGATTTGTCTAGGAAGAACGCTTTAATCGAATAGTCTTCTTCACTACCTTAGAGCTCACGTCTGTCGAGTGTGAGCTCGCTTCGAGTCAAAAATTTTTCCACAAAATTACTAGTGGGGCTATTTCACAATTTTTCTAAACTTTGAGGTCAAGTTGTAAATAAGAAAAATATCTCTAGAAATTTTCTAAAATAATTTCTTCAGAGAATTTTCTCTCTACAATATTCTCTTGAATTCAAGTGTGAAAAATAATTACCCAATACTCTCTTTATACAGGGAGAGTTAAAAGTGTTTAACTATGATTAAACTTAATCACTTTAATATTAAATCTTATTAAATTAATAGAATATTTATCTTGTTATTAAATTAAATTTAATATTAAGATAATCACTTTAATATTAAATTAATAAAATACTACCAAGATAAGTATTAAATTAAATTAAATATTAAATTTATTAAAATATTATTATTTTTTAAATAATTAATCTAAAATCAAATTATCTGGTAAAGCCCCACTAGGAGTCTGATTCTTCCACTACTCAACCGTCGAAGGACCACCCGTCAGCCATTGGAATGTCACTGCCAGCGGCGGCGGCACCGTCGTGTCTAGTGGTGCCATTACAGGTACGACACCCTCATGGCACCCAGAGCTGATTCAGTCCAGGCTAGTGATGGCCTGACAAGTCTGGTCCTACCACCGGTTGGACCGTCGATCCGGTTTCACATATTAGACTCGGTTCAATTAATTTTTGGGTCTTAGTCTCGATTTTGGGTTCTTGGGCCTAATTTTCGATCTCAGATCCAATTTTAAAGTTCAATTACACATTAAACCACTTTTCTAACTTAAAAATTAATTTTTAAAAATATCATATCAATTTTAATTAATTTGGTTAATTTAATTTTACTTAATCAAAGTTAATTTCCCTAAAAATCACTTAGATTTTCTAAATTAATTTTTTAAGAAAATTCTTTAATCAAATTCTCTAGTTGAACAATTCTCACGACTGCCTAATTTAATTCCACATCAAATAAATCGACTGAATTTATTTCCAAAGTCATAGAATTTTCTTCTAATTCAAATGCAGTTCGATCGAGTTTTTTTTTAGTTAGCGGTGGGATCAATCATACATATACAATTAGGCTCGAGTAATTGCAATTATGTCTAGAAGTATCATTCCGATAATTTGTAATTTACTTAAACATGAAGTCAGACCATAAGAAGCCCCATGATTGAAAACTCATTATTGTATATTCTTTACGAAAACAATTCATCCAGCTGTTTTATCCACTGACCTCATCATGTGTATGTTACTCTCATATAATATCATTGATTCCTTTGAGTTAAATTCGTTCACTCAATACAATCCTATTTTATCTTATTGTCACTATTGTATCTTCTTAATGATTAATATGATCACTATCAAAAAATGATTGTGATAAGTTGCTCGTTCGAGAACGATCAACCCGTTGCCACGTTCCATATTTATCAATCCACACAATGTCAATAAGAGGATATCGTTAATTTTTTAATTGAGCTATGAATTTCATTGTTGCTAGTAAAGCCATGTCAAGCACAAGTCATGTACCCAACATACTGGCTATGGGCTCGATCATCTTTAGAGCATAAGCCTCCACTTATATCAAAGTACATGAGTTACATTTGCATGCTCAATGACTAACTCAGGATTTAGGTAAATCACACCATGAACGTCACAAGTGAATTAATTCACAAACGGAGTCAAAATTAATTCATCTTGGGTCCAGTCCAATTTATCATTCTTTCAATGAATACATCTATGTCTCTACCTGTGGAGTCAACTACTCTGATAGTGAAGACTAACCATCTCAATTGGAATTGTAAACGACATAATAATTATTCTAAGTATTTGAATCAAATGCTCACTTTGATTCTTTTACGGGATTATGGACTCGTTTAGATTATCTACTGAAGTAAGTTGTCTTTCTCACAATGTAAATGTTTTTATAGTGTCACTTATCATTAATTGGAACTTAGACAATTAATAAGCTAATATTTGCTTGTTACAATTTCGCTATGCATGCAAAACATGAAAGACATAAAAACAAAAGATATAATAGTAAAATATGAAATTAATCTTATTTATTCATTCATTGTTCAAATACATAGAAAATAATTACATGTTTATTACAATATGGACACATTTCTCAACAAAACAACCCTCAATAATTCAATTAATCATCGGCAGAACATGAAGTCAAATAGAATATAATAACACAATACTGATATATATATAACACCAAGAGTTTAAGTTTAGAAACTTACCAACAAAATACCTGAAAATTGGTACCGATTATACATGCTTAACTTTTCCTTATCACCTGAGCCTCCTCCTTATCGGTTAGCTAAACATAATAATCATATCAAGAGTAAAACAATGGCATTCAGATGTAGGAAAACAATAGTTCATTTGCATGCAGAGAGAATTTAAAGGTTAGCTGCAATCATAAACATCTTAGTACAAGCTCGATGAAATAAACTGAAATCTTCAATTTTTCTTTCCTTTTCTTCAATCAAAAGATACAAAAAAAAAACTTAGAAAGATTATTAGTTTACTAAATCCTCAATCATTTAAGTCTATACATTAATTCCCCCCATGCAGATTGTTTCTTAACTTTCTCTCTCTTTCCAAACAAACCAGAGAATAAGATGGAAGAGAGAAAGAATGAATACCAGAATGAAAGAATCATTCGATATATTTCCCTTAATCCCAAGTCGGTCAGTATTATTAATACTCTTAGTCATAATATTTCCCACTAAAAGAAAACTCCTGGTTATGTTGTAACGAAACTAAACTTGAATTGTAACTATTTACCAATCAGTTCGCAAGATTCTTATAATCATACTAGAACCTACTTAAATAGAAAGTTTTTCTAATTTAGTACGCATAATTCTCGTGACACTTAACCTTTAATATTTTTGGATGTGACATTAAAGCCCATAAAAAAACAAATTAATGAAAGCAATATGAGCGCATGACAAGAGCTAAGCCATACTAAGAAACCGTATGAACCAGGATAAAACACAAGAAATAAATGTCATTGTCACAAATTAAGTTGTATCATAGTCATCAACTATCAGGGCGAGACACAAGAATCAGTATGTTTCATTTGCCATTGATGATCTTATCTTCCCCAAATCACACTAAGGTTTTTGAAAAGGTTGAATCCTTTTGATCAGACACAAACAAAATGAGTTAGTTGGGTTAAGAAAAAAAATAGTCACTGTGAACCTAAAATAACACAATTCTATGTTTACTCGAGAAGCCTCCCTTGTGGGAGGAGCCAAAAGAAAACCTATCGGTCTTATTATTTTAAAAAAGAAGTGGTCGGTAAGGTAGTCAGGGGTGGTAAAAGATGAAAAGTTGGAAGTGATGGTAAAAGAGGTGGATATCAGAGAAAAAAAAGAGAGGAAAACATGAAGGAAGAGGGGGATGGAGCTATCGACAATGAGGTGATAATGACACCAGCATCGTTGGCTTTGCCGGCTAAAGGAGAAAAGGAAAGACAAAATAGGGAAAAAAAACAAAGGGAAGAAAAAGAACGAGAAAGAGGATGGAATAGAGGGAATGATGGATAGGGAGGGAGTAGAGGGACAAGAAGGTGGCCGGTAAGCTGGAAACAAGAAAGAAAGACTCGTTAAAATGAGGTATGGTAATGGACGAGATTTGTTTATGGTGTTGTATTTGAAGTTTATGTGTACACTAAGTTTAATTATATCAAGTTATAAATGAATTGATTCTATAACTAAATAATAAAATTTAATATTTTTAAAAATAGATAAAATGTTACTTATTATGATTGACTATGGGTTTTAATTATTTTTTTGTGAAGGTCTTAATTATTATTTTAGTATTATAAAATGTTATGATGTCGATCAATGAGTTCTACCACTTATCATAATAGAACTCCTCTACCTAGCATTGTTTCCTATTTTGTATGAAAACCTTACTTTAGATTATATATATAATTTCTATTTCTATTTTTATTGTAACAGCCTGATTTTTAGTGTTGTCGAAAATAGTGGTTTGAGACCACCAAATCTGACAAGTAAACTCGTAAATTTTAATATTTAGCATTTACAAGTCAAACGTGGTTTTAGAAAGATTTTTGAATTAGTGATTTGTGTTTTATAAGGATTTTTTAGGTCAATCGATTTAGAAAATAAGGTATCGAGACCTTGATTCTATAAACTAAGCCGTAAATATTTTTATAAATATTTATGAAGTGTCATTAAGATAGTGAATTAAAAGAAATAATGATTAAATGGCTTAATAAATAAATAAAGGAGGACTTAAGGAGAAAATGTGCCGAAAATAAAAGGGTGGGCGGCAGTGAAATAATAAAACAATTGAAATGGATGGCAAAATTGTAATTTGTATGAAATTAAACTTTCAAATTGAAATTAAACTTATAAATTAAAATTAAAAGAGAAATCTAGACAATTCTTCATCAATCTTAAACCAAAAATGCCATAGGAGAGTCCCTTTAAGCTGGTTTTTCATATTTTAGCTTCATGTGAGTTCAATTCTTACAATTAGGTCCAACTAGCTAATACCTTAGTTTTTTTATTTTATTGGAAATTTTGAAAGTTACCATTGATGAATACTGGATGTTTTTGATGAAATAACATAGATTTAGGGCTTTAATTTTATTGTATGATGATTTTATAAAGTGATTTTGATAGATATTGATTTTAGGAGTAAATTGTGAAAAGACTAAATATTAGGGTTTGGTATTAAATTTTTGTTTATCAAGGGCTGTATGATAGCTTAGAATATTTAGATAAATTTTCAACTGAGAAAAAATATTTCATTTAATAGACTAATTAATAAGGGACTAAATTGTAAAAGTTGTAAAAGTTGGGGTAATTGTGTAATTTCAAAAATTAAGGGGTATTAATTATGAAGTGAATTAGAACTGAAATATATGCTAATGACTGAGTACTTTTATATTTTAGATCAAGAGTCCATAGATACTCGTAAAAAAAGAAAATTAGCAAAATAGTCCTTAAACTTCTACAAACATTACAATTAAACCTAGATTATCGTGAGGTCGGGAGATCAGATCAGCACATCAAGTCACATTAACCAGCTTATTTTGGTAGCTTTTGAAACGTACATTATGGTTTATATGGCATGTATAGGGTTGGAATGGTTTTCAGTAAAGTTGGTTCGTGTAAATATTATGAATTACATTTTGTTTATATTTCCAATCAACTTATATATGTATGTGTAGTCTTATCATGCTTGATATGTTTGGGTGTGGTTAATTGGTGGATAGTTTATAGGCATGTTGGTGAATGAGATAGTATAGAATAGATGGTAAATATATGCAAATATGTGTTTTGATCAATAGGGTAAATTTGATATGCTATGATATATGAGATAAAATTACATGCTTAGAACTTGAGTTGAGTGTATTGAATTTCTTGTTATGGCCTATGAGTATGAAATTTGAAGTGTTTAGGTTGAAATCAATATATGGGTGAGAAATGGGGCCTTAAAATGGCTTATTTTCGTCTACACGGACGTGTGTCTCAACCGTATGTGACAGACGGCTTAGCATATGGGCGTGTGGTGTAATAGCCCAATTTTCAGTGGTGTCAGAAATAGTGGTCCGAGACCATAAATCCTATGAGTGAGTTTGAAAATTTTATTATTTATTATTTACGAGTCAAGTGTGATTTTAGAAAGATTTTTGAATTAATGATTTGTGTTTTAGAATGATTTATTAGGTGGAATGTTTTAGAAAACGAGGTACTAAGATCTCAATTTTATAAACTGTGTCGCAAATATTTTTATAAATATTTATTAAGTGTCATTAAATTAGTATTAAGATTTTGTTAGAAAATTTTAATGTTTTGATAGTTAATTAATTAAAAAGGACTAAATTGAAAAAGGTGTAAAACTTGCTAAAATGATTAAATAGCTCAAGTGTTAAATGAGAGAGGACTTAAAAGGCAAATTAGCCCAAATATGATGGCTTGGGCGGCATAAGCAGAGAAAAATCAAAGAATCAGGTGAAATAAGGGTAAAATTGGAAAAGTTGAAAATTTTAGCTTACAAATTGAAATAAAAAGAGAATTCTAGAGAATTTCTTCATGATTCTCAGCCAAAAACACCATTGAAGAACCCTTAAGAAGCTGGTTTTCATATTTTGCTACATGTGAGTTCAAGTCTTACTATTTTCTTAAATTTTTTGTATTTTTAAGACTTTTGCAACTAGGTCCAACTATCTAATTCATTAGTTTTTGATTTTATGAGTAAGCTTGAAAGTTACCATTTATGAGTGCTGGATGTTTATGATGAATTAACATGGATTTGAAGCTTTAATTTTGTCATATGGTGATTTTATTAAGTGATTTCAAGGGAAATTGATTTTAGGAACAAATTGTAAAAAAGATTAAATCTTAGGGTTTGATATTAAATTGTGTTTATCAAAGGCTATGTACTAGTTTATAATACTTAGATAAAGTGTTACTTGATAAAAATTAGCTTATTTGATGGGCCAATTGGTGAGGGACTAAATTGTAAAAAACTATAAAAGTTAGGGTAATTGTGCAATTTCAAAAATTAAGGGGTATAAATTGTGAATTTAATTAGAATTGAAACATGTGCTAATGGATGAATAATTTTACATTTTAGATCAAGAGCCCTTAGACCAATGCGAAAAAGGGAAAATAGCCGAATAATCTCTAAACCACTACAAATTCCACAATTTAGCCCAGGTAAGCTCGTATGGTTAAATTTTTAATGTTATATGTTAATTTATGAATGATATTTTGTATTTATTTGTAATATTTGTTGAAAATAAAATTATTATTAAATTTATGAAATTGAATCAAGTGTTCAAAGTGAATGGAACGCAAGATTGAGTATAGTCGTTCAGTGCAAAAGAGGAATTGACGGCAAAATTACCCAAGTAAACCGAGGTTCAGCATTTTTTGTGAAATCTCGTGTTTTCTTTTCGTTTAGCTCTTATGAGCTTCAGTCAACTCATATGAGTTTTAGATTAACCCTTCTGGGTTTCAGTTAAGCTCTTTTGAGCTTTAGTTTAACTCTAATGGGTTTCCGTTTAGCTTTTCCGAGCTTCAGATTAACCCTTATGAGTTTCCGTTCAGCTCCTATTAGCTTCGTTTAACCCTTACAGGTTTCCGTTTAGCATTTATGTGCTTCTGTATGGCCTTTGGGCTTCTATTTACGATGTACTCAAATCCGTAAGACGTTCTCTGATTTGACAAGGATTGGCAAGTGCCAAATGGAATTAATGTGGAAGAATTTAAGTTATATTTGATATTGAGCTCAAATTAGTGAATTCATCAATCGAAGTTGTGATTGGCAAGAAATATTTGTGAAATGGTTTAACTAAATGAATTATTATAGTATGTTCGGTAAGATTTATATTTAAAGCCAACGAACTTACTAAGCTTCATTAAGCTTACTTGTGTCATTTAATGTTCTTTCGAGATTTTCAATAAGTTCAGAGGATCGGATCAACACATCGGGCCACACTATCTAGTTGCTTCGGTAGATTTTGTTATACATTTTATGGTTTATATGGCATGTATAGGGCTAGGTTGGAAAAGAGCTAAATTTCAAGTATGGTTTTGAATGACACACATATATTGTATGCATGTATTAGTAGTATAATTTGTTAAATCAATGAATGGAGTTATTTTGGTAAATTTAGGTAATTGAGTTTTCTGATGATATATTATGTTTAAAACATGATTTTTGGCTTGTGTTGATTGTTTGATTGGGGCTATTTGATGTATTGAAATGTTGTGTATAGGTTGATATAAAAAAAGCTAAGAAAAGTGGCATTAAAATGTCCTATTTTCGTCCACATAAGCAGAGACACGGGCGTGCGTCTCAGCCGTGTGTGACACATGGCCTGGCATATAGGCGTGTGGTCTAGCTGTATCTCCCTTACACCTTAAAATTTCAAAATAGAATGCCCAGGTTTTTACACACGGCCTAGCACACGAGCGTGTGGCTTGGCCGTGTGACCCTTGCACCTTGCACACAGCCTAGAACACGGGCGTGTGGTTGGCTGTGTGACCCAACTCAAAGAGTAACATGGGTAAGGACACGGGCTGGGACACAACCGTATGCCTCACATCGAATGCCCACACGGCGCGTGTGTCTCCTGTTTCTAAGAAAATTTTTGAGATTTTGGGAAAAATTCCTTGAGTATCCGGTTAGTCCCGATTCACTCCTAAGGTGTATATTAGGCCTCGAGGGTCCATCTAAAGGACAATATGAGTGTTTTATAATTGATTCTTGATATGTATAATAAAAGTTATGAAATGTTCGTATTTAATTCGTAAGATCCGGTAATACTCTGTAACATTGTTCCAGCGACGGATAAGGGTTAGGGGTGTTACATTTATTGATATCAAAGCTTCGGTTTAGTCGATTCTCGGAATAAATGTAGTGAGTAAATTGTATAGAAATACATGCCATATAAATCTGTGATAATGTAATGTATATGATCCAATCAAACCCTTGTTTTTCTTATAGATTATAAAGATGTTAGATAGATCTAAACATGTTGATCATTATGAGGCCAATAGTAGAGTACAGACATCTGAACTTGGGACAAGTAGTAACGTCTCAATTCCTCCAGCTTAAGAACAATAACTTAAAAACATGTTCTTTGAGTTTATGAACCAATGGTTTAACAAATTTATGCAAGAGACAAATCAGACTCAACAACCTCCTCCCCCTACTGTACCACCTATAGAGCCTCTGGTTGCACCTCCACCTCCTCCGTTAACTAAATTAAGTAAACATACTATGATAGAAAAACTTAGAAAGTGTGGGGTCGAAGAATTCAAGGGTAGGTCAGATGATGATCCTATCAAAACTGAGTATTGGCTTTAGAACACAATAAGAGTTTTTGAGGAAATGGACTGTTCACTTAAAGATTATCTGAGATGTGCTATGTCATTACTGAAAGAAGAAGTTTATAATTGGTGGATGACTATAGTGGACGTGGTGCCAAAAGAGAAAATCACTTGGGAATTTTTCCAGGGTGAATTAAAAAAGAAATATGTCGGCAAGAGATATTTGGATAAAAAGAAGAAGGAATTTCTGGACTTGCGACAAGGAAATCAGACAGTAACTGAATATGAGAGGGAATTCGTATACCTCAATAGATATGCTCGAGAAATTGTACCAACCGAAGAAGAAATGTGTATTCGGTTTGAAGAATGACTGAATGATAAAATTAGAATGATGATTGGGGGCACAGAAATACGAGAATTTTTCATTTTGTCAGATCGTGATCAGAAAATAGAAAGGTATATAACAGAAAGATGTAGAGGGATAGACGGAATAAAGAGTCTTACAAAAGAAGTTCTTTAAAGTCATTTTCAGCTATACCTGCGAAAAAGTCTTGAGATGATTTCAGTTGAGCTACCCCAATGCCAGAACGATCAAATAAGAATACGACAACTCAATAAGATTATTGAGTAACTATTAGACCTACGGCTAGTGTGGGTAGTGCACAGAATATTCCTAAGCCCAAATGCAAATATTGTGGAAAATATCATCCGAGTGAATGTAGAGGTAAAGTAGGGGCTTATTATAAATGCAAAGCCACCAACCATTTTATTCGAAATTGCCCTCAGTTGCAAAGAGAGGAAGAAGAGCAGAAAGAGAAACAGATGGCCACTTCCCAAAGAAGTAAACATTCAGGCCAAAACAGTGCCGCTGGAACTACTTATTCGGGCAAGAGAGATTTTGCTGTCCAGTCAGAGGCTGGGGCACCTGTACGTACCCGACGGCCCGCCCGAAATATGGGAGGGTTTGGGTAAAAATATAGGCCCGAAATATGGGCTTGGGCAAAAATTTAGGCCCGTTTAAAAATGGGCCGGGCCTCGGGCAAGATTTTTTTGGCCCGGGCCCGGCCCGAAAATATTAAATATATATTTTATTTTAAAATATAATAGTTTTTTATTTTAAGTTTATTTACTTTCATTTCCTTGACTAGTGTTACAAAATAATAATAATAAAACATCAAGTTTATTTTACTAATCAAATATTAGATTTTGTTACAACAATTAATACAATTAATAATTTGATAAATTTACTAATCAAATGTTAGATTTTATTACAACAATTAATACAATTAATAATTTGATAAATTTACTAATCAAATGTTAGATTTTATTACAACAATTAATACAATTAACAATTAATAATTTAATAATTTTACTAACAATTAGTTTTAATTTTATTAAAAAAATAATTTTAATTTTAATTAAAAACGGACCGGGCTGGGCCGGGCTCGGGCCCTATATTTTTTCTCTGGGCCGGGCTTGGGCAAAATCTCAGGCCCATATTTTGGGCTGGGCCAGGCCCGGGCCTAGTGAACGGGCTGAAATTTTTTTGTAGGCCCGGCCCGAACCCAGCTCGGCCCATGGACAGGTCTATATCCAAGTAAGGGAGGAAGCTACGGCTCCGGACGTGATTGCCGGTACATTCTATCCGGATGTGCTAGGCCATGTGTCACACATGGCTGAGACACGCCCGTGTCTCTCAGCCCATGCAGACAAAATAAGGTCATTTCCAAACCTTATTTCTCACCCATTTTTTTCCTTCCACCTACATAAACACTTAAACATATCCTTAAGCCAATACAATACATTTAAATCCAACTAAAATCAAGTTTTATACATGATATAATATCACATATAACTAAGTAAATATACTTACTTTCTTTCCAAATTCTCATTTGCATATATAGTCATCATATCACTTTCATTCATTCACCCATACTCACACAAAAAATTGATGAAACCACAAACATATATATGTGCATTAAAATATACCAAACACTAGCCATACCAATGGCTAGTTATAACCAAAACACATATTTGTCATCAATGACCCAATTCAACCTATACATGCCATTATACCAAAAATTCAGTTCATTACATATACCGAAATGAGCCGAAAGATAGTGTGATGTAGCTTCGACCAGCTTCCAACTTTTACGAGCTTCCGAATACTATAAAACAGGGAAATAAAACAGAGTAAGCATTTAATGCTTAGTAAGTTTGTATAACACGAAATTAACTTACCATCCATTTATATTTAAAGTAAGCATTCAAAAATACATCCAAGCAATTTGGCTAATAGTCTAAACACACAACTTTATCAAACATGTTATTCATGTATTTCATGTGAATATCAAGAAATAGGGATGAACTAATCAAATATCAAATTTCCATGTGTTTTCAAGTGTATACAAGCAATATCACATTCAGAATTCATCTTAAAGTATATCAGAACTTTGTTAGTTGAACCATTTGAAATATCGATGGATACACGGGTAATACTCACGAAGTGTACAAATCTGTAATCTGTCACTTCATATTCAGGAGTGCTCGTTAAAGCATATAATCGGGAAGCCCTCTCTTGAGCCATATAACGGGAATCTCATGTGAGCCATGTAGCGGGAAGCTTATCCGGGCTATATAACGGGAAGCTTATAAGAGCTATAATCAGGAAGCTCATGCGAGCCAATAACGGGTAGCTCCGGATAGCCATATATCGGGAAGTTCAAGCAAGCCATATCGGGAAGCTCCAGAGATCCATTAATCAGAAAGCTCACAAAAAGTCTTTAATCGGGAAGCTCCGAAGAGCCATATATCGGGACGCTCATAAGAGTTGCGGTGTGTCCGCAACACATGCAGGATCACAACCAAACGGGATGCTCCGTAGAGCTATTAACGGGAAGCTCGTAGGAACTATATAACGAGAAGCTCGTGAGGGCTAATAATCGAACGTTCTTTCGAGCTGTGGTGTGTCCGTAACATATACATGACCACAACCAATTCAGGAACCCTGTATCCATCGAATCTCATTTATCCAAACAATACTTATTGTTTGTCAAGCATTGTTGGATATAAGATTAATTTCATATTCATAGCAACAATACAATCACATACACAAAATTCAATTCAAACATATTAATGTACCATTCAGTTACACGAACTTACCTTGACAAGTGTTCATGAATTGTAATCTACTAATCCGATACTTTTTCTTTTCGTCGATCCAATTCCGTATTTGGTCTGTCTGGATCTAATTGAGCCAAAATAAGCTTGTCACCTTCAAGTTCTTCTAACTAGGGTTTCCATGTAAAAATAATTGGGAAAGATGATAATATGATGGTTTTATTACTTATCATCTTTAATTATTTTTACTTTCTAATTTAGTCCTTTTCTTTATTCAATTTTTCATGGATGAGTCATCATACTTATCGACTAACTCCTCTTAATGGCCTATTTTCCACATAAGGACATTTAATTTTGAATTCCATAACTATTTGATACTTATAGCTACTAGAACTCAACTTTTGCATTTCTAAACAAAATTTGGTCTTTTTCTCAATTAAACATGTAATCGGTAAAATTTTCTAAACAAAATTTTTATACGATATTCCTATTATACGGTAGACCATAAAATAATATTAAAATAATTTTTCTTATGGACTCAAATTTGTAGTCTCGAAACCACTGTTCCAATTTCACTAAAAACGGGCTTTTACACATATGGCCTAGCACACGGGCGTGTGACTTGGCCTTGTGACGCCTGCACCTTAATTTTACAAATCAATATGCTCACACGGCCTAGTACTCGGGCGTGTGGTTTGACCGTGTGACCCAAGTCAGTAAGCAACCTAATTTGGACATGGGTAGGGACACGGCTGTGTGCCTCTATTTGGAATGCCCACACGGCTTGAGACACGGGCATATGTCCCCTACACCTAAGAAAAATTTTGAAATTTTGTAAAAAATTCTCTAAGTTTCCGGTTTAGTCCCGGTTTATTTCAAATGCGTATTTTGAGCCTCAAGGGCTCATATAATGGACAATAAGAGTGATTATGATCAGTTTCTGATATGTATGCATATGGATATGAAATGTTCATATTTGATCTGAAAAGTTCGGTAATGCTCTGTAACCTTGTTCCAGCAACGGATTAAAGTTAAGGGTGTTACATTTATTTTCAGTCAATTTTTAACATGTGTCCGACCTATTTGTAAAATTTTGACATTTTTCTTGCTTTTTTTTTTACTTTACTTTATATGTAAGACATATATTTTATTTTTAATTATGTTCTTAACATGAGTCCTCCTCTTATTTTAAAGAACATGTAACATTAGATAACATACTATATAAAACATACACTAATTGTATATATATGATTATCTTAAATTTTTATTAAGACGTCATAATTACTGAAATATAAATTTCAATATTTTTAATAGAATAGAAAACGAATATGATGCTTGAGGCTTTGGACAAGATTGAAATTATAACAATTTTGAAAATTCAAGTTTGAGTTCTACCTTGGTAGGTTATGCATGAGATTTTTTGTAGATTTAAGATTAGTTTTTCATTGTCTTTAAAAAGTTTAATTCAATATTTAAGTATTTAGCATTGCTCTAAAAATTATTATTGAAAAATTAAATATTAATTTTAGACATGATATTATGAAGTAAAAATATATATTTAAATAATGTACACTAACAATATATTTTTTTTATTCTACAAGTAACTTTAAAAGTTTGCCATGTGTCCATTTTTATTATATATATTTTAATATTTTTACCGTATTATTATAGAACACTTGTTATCATCCTACCTTAACTTTGCTTGTGAAGTCTAAAAATTTCACTATCAATCTACTAAATATTTTCTCTATTATTAATATTTTTAAATACAAAATATAAATTTTAAATATTTTAAGCAATTAATTATTTGTAAAATTTAATTTAAATATATAAAATATAATCCTTACAAATTTAAATATATGATGTAATGCGCAGCAAATAAGAGTTAAACAAGTTATTTAATTTCAAAGATATGCATTTTGGATTCAAAAGCTGTAAATTTAATTTTGCGTATATCTTCAAAAATATTTTCGAAAAGCAAGAAAAACAAAAATAATGTCAGGATGAATTTAATCCGTATGTACATTGTTTGTAATGATTTGATTCTCATTATAATTATTAAAACATGTATTACTTATAATTGTGTTTGCAATTATTTGTAATTAAAAAAAAAAAAAAAACTATGATAACGTTGACCAGAAGTCTGAACGTTGACGGCACTGTTATGGTTTTTAGTTAAAAGACCGGTCTGAGCTATGGGTCCCACATCAATGATCTAACATTTTCTGATTGGCTAATAATTTCACAATTCCCAGTGAAAAAATCGCCGATGTCAAATTAAAAATGGAAAAATTGAAAAATCCTTTTTGATATTTTTTTGTTTTTTTTCTCTCTAATAAGAACTTAGAGGAGAGAGAAAAAAAGAGGTCGCAATAATATTGTTGCTGTTTGGAATAATATAATTTTTGGTCCCTAAACTTGTAAGTAGGTCTATATTGGCCCTTAATTTTTTTGTGCTTCACTTTAGCCCCTAAACTTGAAATCATTATTCATTTAAGCTCATTCTATTAATCACTGTTAAAAATAATATTAGTTTTGGCCCCTGAACTTGGTAAGTAGGTCAACATTGGCCCCTAAACTTGACGAATAGGTTCACTTTAGTACTAGTATTTTTTTGTTCACTTTAATATTTAAACTTGACAATTAGGTCAATTTTGATAGTTGAACTTGAAAATTTTAAAAGTTTGATGATGTGACATATTGAGATTGTACCATATCCACATGATCACTTGAAAAAAAAGATGAATACGTAATACAATCTCGAAGTGTCATATTCAATGTTTTAGTAGTCGAACTGATAGTTGAACATGTTAGATCATCAGTTCTTTTAGTTCGACTATCGGACCAAAAAAAACTAAAAAAATAATTATAAAATTATAAAAATATGAAAAAGCAAGTAAAACTGATTTTATATTTTTTTTACTTTTTTAAAATTTTTTTATGAATTTTCAATTAATTATTTAAATTTTGTTGGTCTGACGATCGAATCAAGAACCGGTGGTCTAACCTGTTCAACCATTGGTTCAATTATTAAAACACTGAATATGGTACTCTAAGATTGTACCACATCATCATTGAAAAAATATTATTTTCACATTCAAAGTGCCACATTATCAAACTTTTAGAATTTTCAAGTTGAGAGATCAAAATAGACCTAATTGTCAAGTTCAAGTGTCAAAGTGAACAAAAAAAGTACAAGTACTAAAGTGGAGCTAGTAGTCAAGTTCAAGGGCTAATGCGGATCTACTTGCCAAGTCACATTATCCTTTTTTTCATGATTATTAACAGGATGAGCTTAAATGAAGAACGATATTCAAGTTCTAGGTTCAAAGTAGATAACAAAAATAGGGGCCAATATGGACTTACTTACGAAGCTGAGGGGCCAAAAGTGAAATTATCTTATGAGATTTGATGGATGAACTAATAGCTAATTGACACGTAGAACATAGGGAACAGTGCCGATTTTTAATTCCCAAATTAACGGGTGTCGGTTGCATACTGATTGGGTTTTCTCCTGGGTAATGCTAGTGTTATCCTCGGGTAATTGTTTATATTTCTCCTATATCTTAAATCCCAACTCCAAAAATTCCAAATAATAATGATACACCATTCTATAATTATGAAAAAATAATGGAGAATTTTAGGAATTGAAAATTTTAAAAGCACACTTGAATTAATAAAGTGAAGTGACTGCAACTGGTTTAAGATTAGGATTAGTAGGGTAAATTAAATACATAACTAAAACGAAAGCCAGCTCATCAAAACCCTCATTTTCCGTAATCTTAAAGCATCGCCTCTATATCCCCATCATGCCCCAACCGTAACGCCGTTATAACCACAGAAGATTTCCTCTAAAATTAAAGCGGTCGCGTTTTAAGGAATTAAATTTTTCTTCATTTTTTCTTTAATATTATTTTTTTTCCATTTTTTCTAAGCCAACTAACTACAACACGACACAACATCTTCTGTGTCTCTCCCTTTCGCTCTGATTTTCTCTTTCTAAAAAACGCAGCGGTGAGCGACCGGCGAGAAACCAAATCTCGCCGGAATTTCGCTCTCTTGATCGCCGGAAATTTCATTTCCTTTTTCTTTTCACCTCTCCGGAATCAAGCTGCCCCAAAGAGAGCGGATATATATATATTTGAATTTCGGGTATGATTTTGTAATCATGTTTTTGTAGAAGAAAACAAAGAGAAAAAGGAGAACAAAGATCTTCTCTCTCTTTTGGTGAGTAATGGCTTGCAATGGAAGGAAAAAGATGCTCAGATCCCTTGCTCTATCTTCTTCCTTTATGCTCTAATTTATCTTTTTCTCATCTTCTTTCAAATTTTCTATGTATTTTAAATATTTAAATTCCCGTTCAGCATCAATACGTAATAAAGGTTGCTGACAGAATTTTCAGGATTTTGATTCAAAAGGTAACGCTTAATTTCTGTTTTATTTAGGTCAAACTTTGACAATTTTGGGGGCTTTTTTTTTACCTCAATTTTGTGAGTAAAGTTTTAGAATTTGAGCTTTTTTCCCATAGTTTTTTTCCCTGGTCTGATCAGGAGTTTTTGAGTAATATTGTTCTTGGTAAGTGGGAAAAAAAGGGTAATTTTGAAGTTAAAAATAGTTTATTTTGTGAATTCCAAGTTGGGTTTAGCTGATCTGGTCGTTAACAACTTGATTTTTAGGGTTGAAGTTGCATACTTTTTATTTTTCTGTTTAGAAAAGCATGCAGAACAAAAGAAAGTTGAATTATAATATTGTGAATTTAGTGTTTTTTTCTTTTAAATGTAAAATTCACCTTAATTTTTTTTTCTATTTCCTGTGTTCAAAAATTAGGATTGATGATTTTCTTTTAAAAATTTCTTCCTTTTTCTTGGGAACCAAGTGGTAAATTTGTTTGGTTGTTGGTAGGTAAGTGGCTTTCCTTTTCATGGTACATCTTGTTTCAACCTATTTGAATTATTAAAAGGAAAAAAACACTCGCGTTATGTTTCCTTAAAAATTCATTTTAAGTTGCTAATTTCTCAAGAAAGTAGCTAGCTTTTGTGTCATCTTCACTCCTTTCTATGATATTTGATAGATTAAAATAAAATAGTTTAGAATTTGAATTAATGAATTAATTTATTAATATTTCTTTTGAATCTCTAATTTCCCTTTGCATTTGTGTTGTTATTTCTGTTTAATGAAAAAAAAAAGGTTACAAGTTTAGTTGTTTACTAACTAGGAAGTGGTGATTGTTGAATGCTGTAGGATATGGCGATTAAATGGAGCCTTGAGTGATAAATTTTGAGCTTTTAGTTTTTGAGATTTTCTGGTGTTGAAGCTGTACAATGCCATCTGAGATCATGGATCAAAAGAATGCATCGGCATCATCCCATTTTTCGGAAGACGTTTGTTTCCCAGCTGAGGTACTCATGGGCATGATAGTACACCCAATTTTATTATTTCATTTGTATTTTGAGTTATTAGGTCTTTATATTTCTTGTTTTAAAGGCTATTGCAGGGTTCCTAAATGTGATCCTTTAGAAATGATATAATTTTTTTTTGAAACTTTTAAGTCTCCAGTGCCAAAAAAAAAACCAAATCTTTTCATGTTGCTTTAATATCAACTTCTGTTTGGGCAGAGACAAATTGGATTTTGGAAGCCAAATGCCATGTCTGATAACCAAGGTGAGAACAGTGCTATGGACAACTGAACTGCTGGTTCTGTTTGCTGTTAATCGGTTTATTTAAATGCATAAACCATTTAAACTTGTTGTCAATTTCTTTTTAGTAGGGGTAGTCTGTAAGCCGGAACTTTTGGCTTTTACCATCATTAAAATTAATGAAGATCGATTCGGTCTCTTGATATGAGAAACTGTGGCCCCTAACTTAGTGATGACATGTGCATGCATTTAAAAACCACAATTAACCTCTACGACTGAGTGAATAATCCAATAGATCGATGGTTTCATTTAAATGCATTAACATTTTAAACTGGCCGTTAGTTCCTTGTCGGTTGGATTAGACCCTAAGAGGGAACTTTTAGCTTTTGTCATCATTAAACTTAATGAAGATCTATTAAGTTTCTTGATTACCATGAGAAACTGTGGTGCCTAACTTAGTGATGACACGTGGAATGTATTTAAGAACCATAGTTAACCTTTGCGATTGAATTAATAATCCAAAAGATTGATCTAATAACTGCGTGGTTCCAACTGTTATGTTTTGTTTGTGTCAAAAGGATTCCTGAGTCAGTCCATCAATCGGAATGGTAAGTATATTTATGATCGTATTTCCAATGCAATTCGCATCAAGGAATTCTGGGTATCTTCTTTGAAGCAT
This sequence comes from Gossypium hirsutum, assembly GCF_007990345.1. Taxonomy (NCBI): domain Eukaryota; kingdom Viridiplantae; phylum Streptophyta; class Magnoliopsida; order Malvales; family Malvaceae; genus Gossypium; species Gossypium hirsutum. The sequence continues at coordinate 54,976,269 of NC_053448.1, forward strand.
TCGTCAAAAGAATGCGACAATTTGCTTGGATTATTCTTAATGAAAGCTTGACTACTGATGGTTCTTCTGAAGGACATCATCTTCCTGAAGCACTAAATTGTCATTGGGGATGGTTAGCTATATAGATGAAATTCTATTTGATTGTGCTAAATCATTGTATGTTAGTTCATGTGAGAAGTGCTTTTGTTTATTGATACAGTTATTTTCTAGATTGACTTCTGCCCTATTGTTTTCAAAAAGTGACTGAAACATATGGATAAAATTAAGAGCCAAAAGTTGGTGTCCATTTTAGTGTTTTTATTTTTCAGCTTCTGCAAAATCTTAATTTGTTAGTCACAATTCACCTTTCCACAGATTTTTATTTTTTGGAAAATGAGTTTGTCTTTTGAGAAAGCAATAAACGTCTATTAATTTAGTATCCTTATTCTGCTTTTTTTTTTTTTTTTTTAGATATACGTTTCTTGCTTTAGCCTTTATGGAACTTTTTTTTGGTGTTAGATTTGAATATTTGGAATTCATTCCTAAATTTTTTATTCTTACAAATGTTAAATACCTTATAAAGATAAGTGTGAGTTGTTTGCATTTAATTACTTGTTACCTGGAAATCTAAGATCTTCTGAATGAAAATGTACGTGCTATTTCTGTGCAACTTGTACATGGTTATCTTCCTGTCTGTCTTAAAAAAAAAAAAACTTATGGTCTTTGCAGACAAGATGGTTCCGTCATCTCCACCAAATCTGGGTAGAGATCAAGAAAAAAAGTTCGACACCAGTTGGAATGGAATTGCCAACTTATCTGAGCCGTCATGGAATTCTGTGAATCATCATCCAATATCGCTGTCAAATCTGCATATGCAACCTGTGGTGAACTTTAATAGAAACAGTGGCAACGCCAATGTGATCCAGCATGAAAGTAGTCTGTTTTCAAGTTCGTTGTCTGAAATATTTAGTAGAAAATGTAAGTATTTTTGTCTCTGTCTATGAAAGTTATGTACATGTGTATGACAGTTTGTTAACATGTACATACATGCATTCCACGTTTGCATTGTTTCTTCCCTTTTTCTCTAGTATCAGATGCTTTATTGTATATTGTATTTCATTGCTTGATTGATGACTGTTATTTCCTACTATACACATAACTCTAAAAGAAAGTATGTGTAAAAATAAGGTAAAAATCATGCCATCTTCATCCATTATGTTAATCTGTTCACGTATATATTTCCATATGTCCTATTTTCTACCAGAGGCTCAACCAACTCATTAGGACAATTCTCAATCTAATGGTGAAAATTAGAGCTAATATCTATCTTCACTGTGCTGCATTGTCTTTTTCATTTCTTTTTTCTTCTAGTTACTTCCAGCTTTTATTAATTACCTTACAATTGACATCTGCTATTTGCTTTACTTTTATCTGTATGCAGTGAGATTATTAGGGAATGATCTACCTTCTCAACATGCTGGTATATCTGCTTCACACCATGAGGAAGAATCTTTCAAATCTATGAAGGAAATTGAGGCACAAACTATTGGAAATCTCCTCCCTGACGAAGATGATCTCTTCTCTGGAGTGATTGATGAATTGGGATTTAATACTCATGCCAGTAAAGGGGATGAGTTAGAAGATTTTGACCTATTCAGCAGTGGTGGAGGAATGGAACTAGAAGGGGATGATCATGTATCCATCGGTCAAAGGAACCCAGATCTCATCGGAGTACTCAATGGTCAAGGGGGTCCCAATGGCTCGATTGTTGGTGAACATCCGTATGGTGAACTTCCTTCTAGAACACTTTTTGTAAGGAACATCAATAGCAATGTTGAAGACTCAGAGTTAAAGACTCTTTTTGAGGTTTGTGTTTCCTTTCCATTTCTTACACTATTTATTGAGACTTTGTGCTAGCAAATTTTCTTCCATCTACCTGTACTGAAGTGCTATTTGTTCCTGTAAGTTAAATTGACTAACCTATTATCTTCTGTCAGCAATATGGAGATATCCGAACTCTTTATACTGCCTGCAAACATCGTGGGTTTGTTATGATCTCTTATTATGATATAAGGGCAGCCAGAAATGCAATGAGGGCTCTGCAAAACAAACCATTGAGGCGTAGGGAACTTGATATACATTATTCAATTCCAAAGGTGTGGCTTCAACCATTTTGTTCTGGATGGTTACTGTTTACTATTTTGTTATTACCCTCACTGCGTTTACTACCGTTGTCTTGTCTAATTTGTTGATGCTTCTTTATGTGAAACATTGCTGTTTTGTTCATTTTGATTTTATGACCTCTGGACAATTAATTTGTTGATGCTTCTTTATGTGAAACATTGCTGTTTTATTCATTTTGATTTTATGACCTCAGGACAATGCATCTGAAAAAGATGTAGATCAAGGGGCAGTGCTGGTTTACAAAGTTGATTCCTTTGTTTCAACTGATGAGCTTCAACGGGTGTTTGGTGCTTTTGGGGAAATTAAAGAAGTAAGAGATTCATTCAATTTATTTCAGCTTCATAATTCCCTTATATTTTGTGATGATAAATGTCTAAATCTTGTGGTTAATTTGCATGGCAGATACGGGAGGTTCCAAACAAGCATAATCACAAAGTCATTGAGTTTTATGATGTTAGAGCCGCAGAAGCTGCCCTTAATGCTCTGAATAGGAGTAACAGTGCTGGGAAACAGATCAAACTTGAACCAAGCCGTCCAGGGGGTCTTAGGCGGTAATATTATCAACTTTTGCCGCTTTCTTCAAATTCTAAAGAAAATGTTTTTGATCTTAGCTTCTGAAGGGAATCTGGAACATTTATAATTTCCCCTTTTCGTGATCCTAGAAAGTGAGATAATTTTTTGTTAATTTTTACATGATGGCTCTGTCACTTCACTGCTTCTGCGTTACTTTGCCATGAGTATGGAGTTGGCCAATGATGTGCAATTGTTTTCTGGACACCTAATATGCTTTTTTGAGCATCTAAGTTGTATTTTATTCCTTAGTGTTTTCAAGCGGCCTTTGTAAGTTGTGGTAAAATGAAGTTCGTGTTGCAGCTTTATTCAGCCTGAGCAGGAACAAGATGAACCTAATATATGTGGAAGTCCTTTTGATGAGTTATCAGGGCATATTGGTAAACTTTTGCTTTTAAATCCTGCCTTTCGATCAATTCATTATAAGCTGTTGTTTCTGAGAAAATATTTCTGTTCCTTCATACATCTTGGCTCCTCCTGACTTTCTACAGGAGTAATTGCATCTGGTGGCATGGAGAATGCATCTAACCAGGTGTTACATTCAGTTATCCAGTCACCTGTTAATACATTTGTTGAACCTCATCGGAGTTCTACTGTTCCTATTAACTTAGCCTCTCCAGCAAGAGTGGCACCTATAGGCCAAAAATTAAGTCTTCGGGAGCCCAACCACTCTATGGATGAAATGAAATATGCTAACCATGGGATACCGAGTTTCCATCCTCATTCCTTACCCGAGTACCATGATAGCTTAGCCAATGGTATTGCATTCAACTCCCCAAGCACCATAACAAACATGGCTAGTAGCGCCAGTTCCATGATGGCTGAAGGACTTGACAATAGGCATGTACGGGGAGCAAGTTCAAACGGGCACCTAATTGAACCTACTGCTGGGGGTAAGTTAAGCTGATTTGTATATCAACATCAGTGAAACATGTTTTTCTGCATCTTTATTGCTTTCTGTTGAGGATTCATGGGGAAACTTCATTTTTCAATACGAGAATATTTTTGATAAATTTCACAATTCATTCTGTTAAAAGTCTCGGGTAAAATTTAACTCTCCTTTTCTATTCTTGAATTGAATTATTTCTCATGCTTTAGGCTTCAACTCTAGTTTTTCCGTTTTCTCTGACTTTATGTTGCTAATAAATTATCTCTAGTTTTTGGGTCATCTGGAAATGGAAGCTTGCCGGTTAATGGAAATAGTTACATGTGGAAGACCAACAACTCACACCAGCAACATCCATCAAGTGCCATGGTTTGGCCAAATTCGCCATCATTTGTCAATGGTGTTCATGCTTATCGCCTTCCGCACATGCCTGCATTTCCTAGGGCTCCCCCTGTAATGTTCAATGTAGGATCACCTGTACACCACCATATTGGCTCAGCACCACCTAATTCTGCACTCTGGGACAGGCGGCATCATTTTGCTGGGGAGTCTCCTGAAACTTCAGGTTTTCACCTAGGATCTCTTGGAAGTGTGGGTTTTCCTGGTAGTTCGCCATCACATCCTGTTGAAATTGCTTCCCACAACATTTTTTCTCATGTTGGTGGCATGGATTTGATGAAAAATGGTGGGGTACACTCTCCTCAGCAGATGTCCCACCTTTACCCTGGCAGGAACCCTATGATTTCAATGCCGACATCTCTTGATTCTCCTAATGAACGTGTTAGAAGCTTCTCACACCGTAGAAATGAACTGAATTCTAGTAATGCTGATAAGAAACAATATGAACTTGACATTGACCGCATCATACGTGGGGATGACAGCAGAACAACACTTATGATTAAAAACATACCCAACAAGTATGTGAGCTGCTGCTCATGCAAATTTTAGTCAATTTATTTTTAATTTCATGTGTCTGGGTTGTTCTCTTTCTTATTAAAATGATTTTGCTTCTTAGTATTCTTTAATGGTTGAAACTTTCTTATGCTTGAGGAATGACCTTATACCCATAGATGCGGAAAATGCTTAAATAGTTCTTTTGATGCTATGCTTGTTTTCATTCTTCAGATTTATTGATTGCATCCTATAACAGGCTCATTTCTTGTAGCCTGTCTTCCGTTCTTTCATATGGTTATCTCCTTAAAAGAAGTCAAATGGTGAGTTTTGCAGGTACACTTCAAAGATGCTTCTGGCAGCCATTGATGAACATTGTCGAGGAACTTATGATTTTATTTATTTGCCAATTGACTTCAAGGCAAGCTAACTTAATTGATTACTTAACAGTTTTCCTACCTTGATGAACTGATTCATCCTTGGACTTGCTACATGTACTTGTAGTTGGATGTGTTACTCACCCTAAATTTTATAAATGTTATCTGCAGAACAAATGCAATGTGGGCTATGCGTTCATCAACATGATTGATCCGCAACAGATTATTCCTTTCCATAAGGTTTGATACATGGATGATATGTCTCACTAATACTGTTATTTTCGTAGATACACTCATCCGCATGTGCAGTCGTGTACTTAACTATTATTTTGATAAGTTAAAGCTAATCAGGTTAAACCAATACTTCTGTTTAGGCATTTGATGGCAAAAAATGGGAGAAGTTCAACAGTGAAAAGGTGGCGACTCTTGCTTATGCTAGGATCCAAGGAAAGGCTGCTCTTATTGCTCATTTCCAGAATTCAAGCTTAATGAATGAGGATAAACGTTGCCGCCCTATTCTCTTTCATACTGATGGCCCAAATGCCGGTGATCAGGTAAGTTCATCTTGACATGGCATAAACAAAGTTCAATGCATTTTATAATGTAGTTTCACTTTTTTGGCTTTCCCTGTTCTTAAATCCTACATTGTTGTTTGTTTATGCAGGAGCCCTTTCCTATGGGTACCAATATTCGATCAAGGCCAGGGAGACCTCGAACATCTGGCACTGAGGAGAACCACCGCCAAAGTAGTTCTTCAACTTTAGCTAACGGGGAGGAATATTCCAATGGGGCAGAATCATTGGGTTCTTCGAAGGATTCTGATTGAGCAGTCTGCTTATCCAGCTCTAACTTTAAAAAACCCTTTCAGAGTACTGAAACTTTTATCTACCCGACTCTGTATTTGAGGGTGGCTTGATGACTTCTTTTTTTCCTTTTTGCTATAGAGAAGCAGTTTTGTGAACCAAGATGCATGACCCAAACTAAGTGGTAATTTTGTCATTCTATCGAAAGCCCGTTTATGGGGGCTTCAAATTTTGCGTAGTCTTTGACTGAAGTGTATCATGATGTATGGAAATTCCTTGGCTTATGCATGACTTGAGGGGGATCCATTCTTTTTGTATCAGTTTTGTATGTGATCTCATTTTTGTCCCCAAGGTTTCGGAATCCCTATGGGTCGTGCTTTCGGTCTAAGGTGGGGGTGATATTGTTCTAAGAGAGAGAAAAGAGACAACATATCTAAGTATTATAGTTATGGAATTTTGAACCTCTCTTGTTTATTTTTATTAATGACATTACATTCTTCTTTCTTGTTTTGCCTTTTAGACCTCATTTTCTCTTTGTTGCTTCACAATACAAAGTTTGAACACAGACAACTTTTCCTTGGATATTGCTGTGTGGAGGATTCTACCTGAATTTCGAAACTCAGTTTATATCTGAATAGCTGTATTTTGTTTGTTACGATGATGGCGGAAGAGGATTATAAAGTTTGTTCAAGTCACGGATTTGACTGAGAGCTCTAAATCTTCGAAAAGAAACTTAGGTTTTGATACAACCTGAAACACAATCGAATCCAAGTTAAATAAAACAATTAAAATAAATAACTAAGATAAATAAAATAAAATAATAAATCAAAGATTAAAACAATAAAGAAGATAGATAAAAAAAATAAAACGTGATATGTAGAAGTTTTAAGGAGCTATGGAAACAATAATCCACAATCCTTTTCAAATAACTCTAATTTCTTCTCAAAAAAAAACTTAGACAAGAAAAAAATTGAAAATAATCCCACAATTTGAAAAGATAAAATTGAAAATAATCCCACAATTTGAAAAGATTACTAAAATTCTTTAAAAGAAAACTCGAAAAAAATTTTTGAAAAGAAAAACTTAAAGAGAATTTATTAACTTAAAAGAGAAGTTGAATAATGATAAATTGATTGTTGTACAATGCAAAGTTCTTTATTTACGATAGCTAAATAGATCTAAATAAAACTCTTAATTATAATAGAATTCTATTTAACTTAAACAAAAATAGTTTTAAACTAAACTTTCTTATTGACTTAAAACTCCTAAATAACTTAAAATACTTAATAATTATAAACAATTCGGAATAAAATAATAATAAAATAATAAGAGCTGATAAATACAATATTGAACTATAATAAAAATTAAGCCTAAAACTCGAACCCAATACGATTTAAATTTGAAATAAAAGTTTGAATCTCGTAATTCCCATCATAATCTCGTCTAGAAATTCTACTCGCGTAGTCTTCACTAAAACAGTCATAACTTGAATTCCCGAACTCAAAATAGAGTGATTCAAAATATGTTTCGAAGCTAAGAGATAGATTTTGAAACGCTATGAAGACATCTTAATCCATAAATGTCTGGATCCCATACAAATATTTGTCGCAAGTTGACTAATATTTTGAGCTTGAAAATTGACAATTTGGTTGAATTGACTTTAATACATTTCACCCATTTCATGCATGTATCATTCATCATTTTCTCGAAAAGATTCATCTTTACATATTGTCTTTGATCGAATCTTGATTTGATTTGCTTGATCTTTGACCTTATTGAGCATTCAGGTAGTGTAAGCTCATCACATCCATGGGCCTGAAATTGAGCCTTAAGATTAGTATCAACAATCATGGCGCTTGTTGCCCATCTTGATCTTAAGTTACATTAGATGGATGTTAAGATTGCATTTTTCAATGGTGAAATTGAATAAACAATTTATGTGGTACAACCAAAAAAAATTAAGTCGGGAGACCCAAAGAATATGATTTGCAAATTAACAAAATCCATCTACGGACTCAAACAAGTTTTACATCAATGGTACCATAAGTTTCATCAAGTAATTGTCTCGTTCGATTTTGAGATGAATATTGTTGATGATTGTATGTATCAAAAATTCAGTGGGAGTAAGTATATATTCCTGGTTCTATATGTTGATGACATTTTACATGCCACTAATGATATAAGTTTATATTGTACGAAACCAAGAGGTTTTTCTCTAAGCATTTTGAGATGAAAGATCTTGGGGGTGCCTCTTTTGTTTTAGAAATTCGGATATATCGAGATCGATCTCGGGGTATTCTTGGATTGTACAAAAGATTTATATTGATAAAGTACTCAAACGGTTTGGCATGGAAAGTTATAAACCAGGTGACACCCCTATTGCTAAAGGAGACAAATTTAATCGTACTCAATGCCCTAAAAGTAACCACGAAATTTAAGAAATGCAAAAAATTCCCTATGCATCTGCTATTGGGAGACTAATGTATGCTCAAGTATGTAAGCGTCTAGATATTGCGTACACTGTTAGGATGTTAGGCAGACATTTAAGCAACCCTAGTATGGACCATTGAATAGCAGCTAAAAGGGTTATGAGGTATCTTCAGAGAAAATGTTACATGCTCACATCTCGAAGGCCTGATAAGTTCGAGATCATCAGGTATATAGACTTCGATTTTGATGGAACATTGATGCAAAATTTTATCACTAGGGTGTAAACTGTGACAATAATTGATAGTCATTTATTTCAATAACAACATGAGCACATTAAAAGTTAAAGCACATAGACTTTATGTTCCTTCTATTAAAGTGAAAGTTCAGAGTGATTAAATGCCTATAAAGCATATTGGGAAAAACTCCATTATTGAGAACCCACTTAGTAAGGGACTACACCCAAAGTTTTTTATGAGCACACTGTTCATAGTGGGAATTTGTACTTTTAAATGTTTTTATGTTAAATACACATTTTCAGTTATTTCATTTTACGGATATTAAGTTTATTTCCTACAAAAATAAAGTTTATTTTGTTTATTTACACTCTGATTTTGGTAAGATTTGATCTCACTAAGGTTTAAGGATGACCAGTTGAAAATAGACAAGTTTGAATCATACTGCATGTAATTTCCATGCTACACATCCATACTTGATCTATGTCATTTGGTTGTGTTAATATATGTGATCAGGGATGAATTTAGTTACGATATGTGTAACGAAAGTCGCATTGGTTCTATGTTAACATAATTAATGGACGAGATTGTTCAAAATATCTTTTGGATATAATAGTAAAGTTTTGAGCTCATAAGATTATATAATGACATGTAATTATAGAGTAATTAGTATAGTATATATATGTGGTCCAAGTGAGAGATATATTGTTAGAAAATATGGACATCACATATATAATAAGAGTAATTATTACATGTTATTATTTACTATCATAAAATGTTAGCTCAAATTAAAAGTGGTCTATTTTGGTTAAAGTTTATTGAGCTTTATTATTAAATAAAATATGGGTCAAATATGTGTAGATACGTAACTAATTTCTAATTAATGATGGACTGATTAGAAATTAAGTTAATCTGCAAAAGTTATAAATTAGAGTTATGGTCCCTAAATCATACATACCTAGCTTTTCTAATATTCATCTTTAGAAAAAGAGTGAGTCACATTTGTTGAATTACTTATGTGCTAATTTGGAAGATCAAAAGCACAAGATCAATAGATTTCAATAAATCAATGAATTGATATACTCTTCTGCATTTAGAAATCAATAAATTCAGATACACTTCCGCATTTAGATTTATTCTTGATAATTTTACATAACAAACCCTAATTTATTAAATTTTACAAAAGAATTTTACAGTTGTATCACAGCTGTTGTGCTGTTTGTTGACAACCATCCTCGTTCTCCTCCTCCATGCCGCGGCCATTGATGCTATTGTTATAGCATCGACGTGGTTTTAGTATAATCCTTTAACTGCCACTTTCTCAAATTTTCTTCTTGTTAGCAGCACAATGGCTGAATGAGTCCACCCGGACGACTCTTCACCCACCTCAGACGAAGAAATGCTGAAATTATTAATTGCCAAAGCTACTTCGTTTCATTATTCTTGGTTTTAAAAGAAATGCCGAAATGGAAGTTACAATATTTGCTACAAGTTCTTAAATAGTATTCGAAAAGTTCATGTAGGGTTTCCATGTCTCCATTTTGCAGACACTTTTTTTCGACTTCTAAAATAGTTTATAATGTTATTCATATGCAAATTTGGTCCCTCCTGCATATCATCACCTCAAATGAAAACAAAGGATTGATATATATTTTATATGGAGCTCGTTGATTTATGTTTAGTTGCTACTTAAATTTTTTTTTAGAATTAATTAGTAGACTATCTGAATTTGTATTTCGTCGCATGATTTAATATTTCTGTACTAATAATTTTGAGTTGTGCTTTTATGTCATTGATAGCTAACCAAGTAGTGACATGTGATAACCTTTCAGCATGTCACGTGACAAATAAAATGACCGAACTATATAATGTGGGTACTTAAATGATCGAACTATTTTGATTATGCCGTACGTGAAAATCTTGTGCGCATATAAAGATGTACTGCTCTTTTATCTTTGCAATATTCACATTCTATTTTCTTGTGGTTTTGCAAACTCAATATATATACCCTTTTCAATTTTGTTGTTTAAAATGAAGAGAAATTGCAAACTATAGCTTCCACTGGCCATAGAACTCATTTTAATGGCGAGGAACTTGGACCTATGGCTGGGGGTGGGGCGGGGGTGGGAAGGGCAGAGGGAGAGGGACGAGGATGGGGAGAATTTTTTTATTATTTAATATTAATATATTAATATAAAATTTAAATTTTTATTATATTTTTTTGAAAATATTTATGTATTTATATATTTTTTAAATTTTTACAATTAGGATCATTGATAATGTTTGTAAATTTTAAATTAATTTTTTAAAATTATGATTAAATTGATATAATAAATAAAAATTTAGGGCTAAATTTATTATTATATTAATTTTTTACAGAGTGTGAGTGTTTAGATTGCAAATTTTTTATTTTGAGTGTCTAGAATAAAAAAATTATAATTGAGTGACTATATACGTAGTTTATCAAAAAATTAGGTACCAAATAAAAATGCATAAATTGAGGTGGCAAAATATATATTAACCAAAAAAGGACAAAAAAATTTCCTTTTGCCGATGAGCAAAGCCGGGAGGGAAAGGAAACTTACTGGAAAATGCAGAAATGTCTCTGTTATTACAAATCTCTCAGCTCCCCAAACTCCATCGTCGGTGCAATCAAGCCTACTTCTTCTCATCTGGAAAAACCCAAAATTTCCATTCATTCCCAGACAATAATGGCGATCCTATGTATTCAGACGTGCCCAAGCCACGGACAGACAAGTCCCAAAGGAAACCGTACCCGACACCCATGAAAGAACTGATTAAAAGGGCTAAACAAGAAAAAGAATTAAGAAAATCCCAACCTTGTAGATTGCTTGAACATCCTCCCGCCAATGGGTTGTTGGTCCCTGAACTCGTCGACGTCGCTCACCGAGTCTACCGAGCTCGTGAACTCATCCTCTCCGGTTTGTCCAAACTCCTCCAGTTCATCCCAGTTCAACGATGCAGGTAACTTCAAAAACCGCCTCATCTTTTTTGATTACTTCTGAAAATATGTAAATTTTAGAACAGATGAGTTAGATAATACATTGATGTTTTTTTGTTCTTTTAGGGGTTAGATTTTGTTATGAGGTTCATATTGGAAATGTGGGTCATGAAATCCGTACTTGTACTGGTCCAAAAAGCGGTTCTAGGAGTGCCACTCATGTATGGAGGAAAGGAGGGGTGGGTGATGTGATATTTTTCCCCAAGTGTTTCCATCTCTATGATCGTGTTGGGAAATATAGGGTTGTTCATGATGAAAGACACAGTGCCCCTCGAATCCCTGCAATTTTAGAGCTCTGTATACAAGCTGGTGTAGATGTTGAAAACTACCCTTCAAAGAGAAGAACCAAACCTGTATACTCTATTGAAGGTAGAATAGTGGATTTCGAGTCGGTGGCCGGGATGGATGAAATGGAAACCAACTTGTTTTTTGAGAACGTTGATGACACTGAAGTTGATGTATTGAGAAGGGATCCAAATTCGGAGTTAAATGCTGAAGATGCCAATTTGATAGAGTTGAGTACAAGGACATTGGATTCATGGTTTGAAATGATAGGAGGTGTGAGAAAGATCATGGAGAAGTACAATGTCTGGACGTGCGGCTACTGTCCAGAGGTTCAGGTTGGTCCTAAGGGACATAAAGTCAGGATGTGTAGAGCATCGAAGCACCAGTCCCGAAATGATTTGCACGCATGGCAAGAAGCAACCATCAATGACCTCGTTGGTCCTAATTATGTCTGGCATGTTCACGATTTGAACGGTCCTCCTCTGCGTAACGATTTGAAGAGATATTATGGTAAAGCCCCTGCTGTGGTGGAGCTGTGTGTACAAGCTGGTGCACCTGTTCCAGATCAATATAGAAGTATGATGAGATTAGATGTGGTTCCCCCTGAACGTGATGAAGTTGATCTTGTGGCTTGAATTGCTCTGTTTTGCGCAGAGGTATTCGATGTATTAACAAAGAACCCCCTGACAAAACCCTTCGGTCCTCGGTTTTTACAGCTAAATTATTAAAACTAACCAAGCCTCAACAACGTAGTCTTAAAGTATTTAGATGTGAGGTGTCATTTTCGTTTCGCATGCTGAAGTTTCAATTCCTGATGTCCTTATGACAGCTCCTTCCATTAGCTGCCCATTTGAAATAAGAATTTCATGAAAGTGGTGAAGTTGGTTGAGTCTCTGGAACGGTAGGAGCTAAATGTAGAGGATAATATGGAAACATCAGGTTAAACGAGGGAAGATGAGCATAAGGTAGCTTCTCTATTCAAGTATAATAATTTTTGTACTCTTCTGCTGTATTTCTTTGGTTTATTTTTCATAAGATATAATTCCTATTATTTGAGGTCTAAGATCTAAGTCCTATGACTCTCTACTAATCTCCATTATATTCAGTTCATTTATTTCTGCAGAAATGTTTTCTTCATTTTGCTAGATATGAAGTTCCTCTTCCTTATGGCAAAGGCTTAAATCTGTACGGCCAATGGATATGGCTATGTGTACACGAATAGAGTTAATTTTTTAAAAGGTTTTCATGTATTTAGGTCTTTGGAGAGTCACACCAATGTTCAAATATGTTTCAGACACAAATATTTTAAGAAAAATGAAGAGTGGGAACAATATAAGGTTATTATTATCACAAACCAAAATCCAATAGTCATCCGAGTTTGGATAACATAGGACATCAGTACCCTGGATGATCAGCAGAGCTATACTTGTAATTCACATTGGTTTTTCAGGTGAGGTTCAAGATCTAAAGCCATTGTTTTTGCCTTTTTCTTTGCATGAGATTGAGATTGAATATAAGTAGCAGAATGTCTTCAAATTCATTTAAGAAAGCAACCTTTTGGTTGACCTGCAATTCTTTTATTTATACACCTGTGCAGGTGGGTAGTCTATTGTCATTGTTTCACCCTGTGACATTGTCATGCAGCCACTGCTACTTCAGCTTCTAGCTGTTGAAAACCAAAGGGTTCATTCATGTTCTTAGAGATTTAACAGGCTTAGCAGACGGAGCCATTTCCACCCAAATGCAGGTCTCAACTCTGTTATGTCTAGGGTTGAGCAAAAGTGACTTAACCAAGCTATCGGAGTTAAATGGTTGGATCATGTGGGTTCACTTATGAATTTTTGTTGGAATTAGTTGGTTTAGTCGGTTACCAGTTTAGAAAGTGACTTATCAAACATGAAAACTGAAAGGGTAGGTTTGTTTTCTGAAAAGCATTGTAGGTTTGATGTGAAATAGTGAATTTAGGAGTTTGGTTTATAGTTTTACTTTAAATTCCCAACACAAACAAGTGTTGAAATTTGGTGCATTTGACTGCTACCTACATGTATTGAATTTCCATACACATCTGTTTCTAATTTTGACGAAACTAATTTAATTTTTCTGTGAAATTATCACGTGTGTAATGAATTATTGCTTCACTTGCAAACCTAAACCTTTAGTAACCCTGTCTACCTACTCTCATTAATGTTGCTATATATAGGTTGGGCTGACCCTGCCTTCTATGTACTTATATTTCAGATGTGTATTTGTTATATTTCCAAGGGAAGTCATGGCTGGTAATTCAATAATTAAGTGGAAAATAGTATTTAATTTGATTTTAGTTATTGATATGGTGGGTTAAATATTTTGATAAAAAAATGCTTCGATGAATCTTAAATTACCCTCACTCAAATAAAACCGTACTTCACCTGCATGACTTATGATACAGTTCCCTTATTTACATTACACGTTGGCGTTGCCAAGTCTCATTAGGATCTATTTAAGTCGACCTACAAAGATGAGACTTCCACTCGTGACTCATCTATCTTACTACCAAGAACAACAAGAAGGAACTTGAGAAACACTTGTACAAATATGATTCCAACATCTTTAGGGGAAAAAAGGAATACTTATGTATACTCTAATTCACTTCAAATCATTTTCTCTCCTTTTATTACTCTTGATTTTTTACGGTGGCGGAGTCAAGATAAAATTGAATGTGTTACATAACAATCGATTTAAAATATAAACAATCGGTTCAAAAGAAGTAATATTTTAACATGACAATCGATTTAAACATAAAAACAATCAATCCAAAAGAAGCAATGCTTTTGGAAAATTGCAAAAATCTTAAACTTTGGGGGGCCTACCTATATTTTAGGGAGGGCCATAATATATCTACGAAAGGCTAAATTGCAAAAAATTTTAACCTTGGGAGGGCCATGGCCCCCCTAGGCCTCTACTAGGCTCCGCATTAGCGAATCATCACTAATCATTATATTGTACATCTTGATAACAAAATTAGAATTATATTTATGCATCATTTGATTACTAGTGTAATAATATAAAAAAACACTTTATTTATTACATGTATATTATAATAGTTAGACATAAAATAAAGAATAGTTAGTATAAATTTAAACTTAAAATTAGAATGATGAGTATAAGTCTTGTAAAAATAAGACCTCTTCAAAATAAGTGAAAATTTACCCTTCTCTTTGTTAAAAATAAGTTATGAGAATGACCAAACATTGCTAATTGAATTAATTTATTGGTAATCAATATACTAAAACATATGTAAAAAAATAATACTCCTGATAAGCAAACATCTATTCCTATATAAAAAAAAAACAAATTTGGACTCCGCTAAGTTATAAATATACATATACATACACTTCCATTTTTGAATATGTTATGCATAAACTTCATATATTGGAGATTTTCGGGTAAAATATCAAAAAAAGTCCTATTTGTTTAAAATTTACCGAAATGGACTTGATATTTTATTATTTACCGGAATGGGCCATTTTCCCCGAAATCGCGTCCACGTCAGCGCGATGTCAGGGGACGTGTCAGCAAATCTCGTCCACGTCAGCGCGATTTGCTTACGTGGACACAAATCGCGCCTACGAGGACGCGATTTGCTGACACGTCCCCTGACATCGCGCTGACGTGGACGCGATTTCGGGGAAAATGGCCCATTCTGGTAAATAATAAAATACCGGCCCTATTTCGGTAAATTTTTTAAAAATAGGGCTTTTATGTGTAATTTGTCCTTTTTTTGGTATTTTTCCCCTAATAATACATATTAATGTATTACTGTAATATGTAGCTCAAATTATGTATTGTAGTTAATATTCATAATATTGTAGCTCAAATTGTCAATCCGTCTATACTATTGTACTAATAATATATATTAATGTAATATTGAAGAGTTAATTGATTAAAAAAATAAATGCAACAAGTACAAAAAAAAATTCAAAATTATTACCAACAATATTTGAACCAAGATACTAAGGGAAAAGAGCAAGCATCTTAACTAACTAAGCTAAACTAATTAACTGACATATTATAAAAATATTGTTATTATCTTAATTATATTACTTACGTTCTAACGATTTATCGGACCTATTCTATACACGTGTCAAATTAGAAAAAATAATACAACAATTCTGTAAAAAAAATCCGGTGTTTACTTCAAATAAATAAGGAAAATAATGATTTGAATGTTTCAAAATTCAATTTTAAACCGAAAAAATCAAAATTTAGAGGCAAAAAATGATCTTTTTGGACGAAAACTGCGGCAAACCTCCTTCATGAATTATTCGAAAAGTTATTCGAAATAAAAAAAATCGTCTCAATCGGACAACCGAGCCAAAAGTTATGGCCTTTCAAAGTTTTTCAAGCTAAAAAACATAAATTGTTCATGAATTATTGCTTCCACGTCAGCAAATCGCGCTTACGTGGACGCGATTTGTTGCCATGTAAGTAATCGGGATGACGTGGACGCAATTTGCTGACACATCCCCCGACATCGGGCTGACGTGGACGCGATTTCGGAAAAAATGGTCCATTCCGGTAAATAATAAAATATCGGGCCATTCAAATAAATTTTAAAAAAATAGAGCTTTTATGTGTAATTTACCCGAGATTTTCGTACAAAGTGATTTATTGAATATTACAATAATTCCAACATAAAAAAAAAGTAATGATTTATTTCTTGTCTCTATGTGAGCAAAAAGAAAATTTACCCCTCGTATATTTAAAGTTGAAGTAAGATTCATGCACTCACTCTTTATTTATCTTTTGGGGAAAAAAGCATGGTACATGCTAGCTACATGAAATGCTTAAAATTTATAAAAGATAGCAAATTAATTTGTTAAATAATATATATTTGGCACGTGGAAAATTAGTTTAGTTGATTCATAAGTTTTAGAGTTTTAGTAAGAATTTTTGTAATTGATTTCTTAATTTCATTTGAAGTTGTAGTCTGTTTTGTGCACACATTCAAATATATATCTTTAAGTACTATTAGCTATTGGTACTTTTAAATTATATATTTTAATAAATAAATAAAAAGTCTACAAATTGAACTCCATAGATGGCTTTCAGCATTGTCAGCTATCTTCAACCCTTGTTCACACTTAAAAAGAATCTTATAATTAACACATATAAAAATCCATAGTTACACCATCAAATTCCTTTTCGCCACTCTCTTTTCCCCTTCGTTTTCTCATTGATTTTAGTTCCAATATTAATTGTAACTTTTTTTTAAAAATTTCCATGTTTATTGCTTTGGTTAATCCGAGAAAACTATAAATATCTTCTTTGGGTTTGCTGGTTTTGCATGATACAGAGTGAAAGACTATCATTAGAAATTAGTAAAAGGGGAAGGTTTATCAAACCTCAAAGTGGATCGACGACAGGGGAAGCGGCCATTTCAATATTCCGGTCATGAATCGGAAGCGAAAGAAGAAACGGCCGGCGCTGAGGAGGTGGATATTGATCCTATATTTCCGGTCTATTCTGCTAGGTCTCAACAAGACATGAACGCTATGGTTCATGCCCTAGCTCAAGTTATTGGAAACAATAACAGTAACCCTCTTCTTCAAGTTCATGATGATCAACATCCAAACCCCACTGCTCAACAAAACCAATCTCATCAACAGCCTCAACCTCAAGATCAGGGTATGCATAATCATATATATATGTGTATAATTTTTTGGGATTTCTTTTTACTATTTTTGGATCTCTGTCAAATAGTTATTAAAGTTTTTATTTGGCGATATTCATAAGCCCTACTTAATCATATTTTATTCTTCCTAAAAAGGACCAAAAATCCCAATTCCAAACCAAGATGCTGAAAATATGAAGGTTAATTCATGGGTGGGCACACAGGAAAATAAATATAAAGTCTGAACAGTACATGGATTCACTTTTTTTTTCTACCAGTATTTGCAGGATTTTTTATGTTGTGAGTAAAGCTTACATTATGAGTGCATAAATGCTCTCCCCCTTGCAATAATTTCTAGCCAACTTCCTAACTTTGAATGACATATATCATTGGTCTTTTGAGTTCTTCCTTTTCTTCCTTTGCGGCCTGGTTCAGATTACGGCCGTTATTCATGTTCTTACTTAGCACGCATCTTTGGTTTTTTCCCACTAAAACCTTCAATGTCAAGTTATTCTTTGATCCTTTTTGTGTTTTTATTTTTTCATTACAAAACACAAAAGAAAAAGAAAAAAAAACACATGTACAATACAACCCATAGTTTTCGTCTGAATACGATGTTTGTTCTTTTTAACCCCCTTTTATTTAATTGAAGGGAACGCCAGGAGAAGACACTATAGAGGAGTAAGGCAAAGACCATGGGGGAAATGGGCGGCCGAAATTCGTGACCCGAAAAAGGCAGCTCGGGTTTGGCTTGGAACGTTTGAAACAGCTGAAGCAGCGGCCTTAGCTTATGATGATGCAGCACTTAGGTTTAAAGGAAGCAAAGCAAAGCTTAACTTCCCTGAAAGAGTTCAAGGAAGATTAGAATCCAGTTATCTCACAACAACTCGTCAAGAACTGGAACGGACGGAGGCGCCACCTCATCCGCCACCAACCTATCCTAATATTTCTCAGTACGCGCAGCTCCTCAGCGGTGGCTTACCCAATACTGCTTTCAACTACGCCATGCCAAGTGGTGCTGCCTATGGATCCTGGCCAGCTTTTACTACGAGTTCTCACTCTTCATCTTCATCTTCATCTTCCACAACGTTAACTTCTCAACAACAAGGGTATATGGGTGGATTTTCATTGCACTTTGGTGGTTCATCTCCAACCTCAGATCATACCAACAACATGGGAGATTATGATTATTACTATTCAAGAGATCAATAGAGTACTGTTTTAATCATCGTTTGGGTTTTGCTTCAAAATGCATTTCATTCCCTTATAAACTTGTTTAAAACTCTTGTGGCAACTTTTTTTTTTTCCTTCAAGTTTTTTGACAATTCCAGAATCGTTGGTTTGATCATGATATTTTATGGGCTTCTTTAATATATTCTAAGCTCTCTTTATGAAGACAAAACACAGTAGGTTAACTTGGAAAAAAATGCAAGAAAATGAGGGAGAGAATTGCATTAACTGCAGTTTCTTCACATGCAGGAAATATGAAGGGAATAATATGTGGCCAAACTTTGCTTTAATTAGCTTAAATGTACTCCTACAATTGAAGTAGTAGAAGCTACAATGGGTTTCAATTTTAATTTCGTGCTAATGAAGTTTTGACATTTCATTTAATTTTTAATGGTTATATATATTGAAGGTATATGATTCTATATTTGTCACTAAATTTTAATTATTTGGATTTATTTTTAAAGAGATTGAATGAGGTAATAAGGTGTAGTTGCATTGTTAAAAATGATAATATTTTTACCTATTAAATATAAGCTGGTTGTGTATATGTATATATATGAATGGTTAACCTTTCTAAACTCATTACTTGAGTTACATGTGTATGTATATATGTGAATACTTTTGATAGTAAACCACTTTTTGCAACTATAATTATTATAACAATAAAGTAGGCAAAATGAAAATAAAAATCAGTAGAATAGCATAATACGGTCATTTGCGATAGCAATTTAAGTCTACCCTAAATGGAGTAATTCTACCTTCAAAATGAGTTGAATTTTGATCCCTAGCATTCAAAACTTTTGGCATTGCTTTTCTGTTTCCGTATCTGAAGCAGGGTTTATGTGGAGATTAAAAATAGGGTAACCACACACCAACTCCTAGGTATATTGCTAACTCAAATTAAATATGGAGATATTAATAAAATCGGTTTTGGAATAATAGCTAATGTTTTTATTTGACGCCGAATGCATTTGAATGATTTAAACATAATTTTCTTTTTTTTTTAGGTTTGGATTATTGGGTTTTAAAGTATATAATTTTAGCCAGATAAGATATGAAAGACTTTGGAGGTGTATAAAGAATTTTATGAGAAGGATAAATAATAGTATATGGCAAAAGTAGGATGATGAAGAGATGAAGAGATAGTAGAAGTGTGTAACTTGCCGAAGAAAGTTGACCTCCACAGATATTGGTGATTGAGTCAATGAAAATTCTATTATTAAATACAATACTCAAATTTGGAAAAGAACTTATCTAAACCCCCATTCATACGAACCCAACCTTTTTCCAATTTTCTCAGTTATCCATTACAGAATGATATTATATAGACAGTTGGTGAGGGATACCGGATGTCCATATATAAACCACTCCAACTTCGTTACAACTACATTTTGCCACCCTCAGCTGCTCCATTTTTTTTAGAAAACAAATAGCTGATACTCTAAGCTTCAAAATTAGACCATAGATCAACAAATTAGTTACATTTGGTAAGAATATTATTTATTTATCATGTTTTACTATATTATTTTCAATCACATAACTTGTTTTAGAAAAAGAGAAGGTTCAAGAAACATGAATTTTTACTTATCTTTTTAGTTTTAATTTTCAATTTGTATCGGTTATTCTTTACTTTAAGTCTAACTATTGTAATATATATGTAATAAATAAGTTTTTTCCTCACGTTATCACACTAGCAATCTTTCTACACATTGGTTAATGAACTTGCCAACTGCAAAAATAATCATATTTCGAGATATTTGTGCCTCAAGTAGAATTATCTATGTTGGCCATTGATGTTGATGTATGTCTAGGCCAACCTCTCTTTGATCAGAAATATTGGGGGGTTGATCTCCATGATTCTCAAAAATCTCTAGCTTGTTTCGAAAAAGGTTGCGAACTAGCTCCTCCTACCCTTTTACTTTGAACTCGGGCTTCGTCAGGTTTCCTATCCAAACTCATAGCTTGCTCTGCTATTTTTGCCATTCGTCCAAATCCAAAAATTCTTGAATTCGATGTGCAACCAACCGTGCCCTGATTTCATCTCTCAACCCGTGGAAGAATTGTTTACAACTTTCCTCCTTAGTCAGGACCATCTCCAGAGCATATCTACTGAGTTGTAGAAATTTCCATTCCTAATCTACCACCGAAAAAATTTCACTGTGTCAACATTATAAATTCCTGCATCCTATCTTCCAAATACAATTTCTCGGACATATTTCTTTTCGAGCTCAGCTCAAAATAAGGTTCAAGTGACTTGTTCAACCAGAATATGATGAGTCATTCTTAGCCATCATTGGTACGTCTCCTCTTTTAACAACAAAACTGCACATATAACACACTCAAAGGGTGTGGATTTAGGTGTAATTGCTTGTAATTGAATTTGAGTGTAATTGCTTGTAATTACACAAGAGTGGCTTGTTTGTGTAACCATTATAATTGGTGGGTTCCGCTGAATTAGTGTAATTGGAGCACCAAATTACACTTTTCAATTCTTAGGAAGAGGGTGAGAATTAGAGTAATTATGTGGGTAATTACATCCAAATCCAATACAAGTTATATTATAAGCATGAACACGTATAAGTGTTTGGGATGATTATAGTCAAGATTTTATTATATTATAAATTCTAAAATATTATATTATAAAAACAATTTATGTATTTTATAAAGTTATAAAAAAATTATATTATTTAAATCTTAAAAAATTCTACAATTATGGTAAAAAAGTTTATTATAAAAATAATTTGCATGTTATAAAAGTGTTATAATATATTTATTTATAAAAAGTTATGGCTAAGGACATAACTTATTTCTGTTTCCATGCTATATCTTATAAAAGTAATATATTTACTTATAAAAAAATATCATTGTTTTTTTTTATGATAACTTATTTATGAAAAACAACTTTCTAAAGTTATGACAAAAATTTATATTATTCATAAGAAGTGTTATGAAAATTTTGAACAATTTATAAAGGTTATATATATTATAAATTTTATATTATTTTTTACTTAATTTATGTATTATGAAAAAGGAATATAACCCATCATAAGCCTTTTTCCTAATTAATTTTATATAACATTTTATAATTAAATCTATAGACTATTTGAACCGTGAACCTAAATATTAGAATGTTGATGCTAATTAAAGATGTCCATGGTTCGGGTCAGATCGAGGCCCGATTCCAGAAAAATTCATGCCTAGGCCTATTTTTGGGCCAGCCTAGCTTGCCCAAAAAGCCCATTTCACTATTAAAAAATTATATTTTTAATTGATATTTTATATACTTTTATAATTAAATTTAAAAATAATTTTATTATTTAAATTGAGTTTGGGCTAGGCTAGCCCGAGGTACAAAAATCATTGTCCAAGCCCGACCCTTGGACAGGTCTAATGCTAATTATGTAAATAGAAAATGTTTTTTGTACTATATCATGGGGTACGATACCATTTAGGAGAATGATGCCAAACACAAGCACCATTGACTATAAAACTTTTGAGTTCAATAAAAATAGTTCGACAACGTAAGTCTTAGTAATTCTTAAAAGAAATCATAACATAAGTTTTTTATATATATATCCATTTATTTTTATTCATAATAGCATTAATATATAAGTTTCACTTTTTAAAAAAAAATAAGTTTGATCCAATTTTGAAAATCACATTTAAAATCTAATCCGTTTTAAGAAAACATTAGTTTATTTTAAATATCTCATTTACTTAATTTTAATTACAAGGTTAGTTGGAAAATCCATATCTAGGCTACTTAAAAATAATTTAAAAATAAAAACTTTAAAAAAATATTAATTGTATTTGTAATAGGTCCAATTTGCCCGGCCCACTATTAAAATAAATAATAAAATAACAAATAAAATAACACCCCAAATTGCATCAGCCCAATACCCAATCTTACCCAAACCTAGAGCGGCCTAATAACACCAAAATCAGCCAACCCTAGCCCAAGTTGGCCTAACCCGAATGGCCCACATACCTAGCCCTAAAACATTCTAAAAAAAAACCCTAAAGCAACTATTTGCCTCAGCCACCGCAACAGTAGCCTCCCACACGTGCGCCTCCACGCCACGCTCCTCCGTACGGCCATACCTGCAACAGACACACAAACAAACAACAAGAGAAAAGCAGAGAAAAAGAAAAGAAAAAAGGAGTTTGTATTTTTTTCATTTTTGTTTCGGGGTTATAAAAAAGCCTTTCAAAAACCTGTAACGGGGGAAGGGGGGAGAACCCACAGGGAGATTGTATCAAAAAATTCTAAAAAGCAATAGAAAAGCAGTTTCTAGAGGTGATTTCGAGTTTTATTCTCTTGCGATTTTTTTTCTTCGATTCTTCGATTTTGTTTCTTTTATTCACTGTTTGAGAAAAGGAAACGGAAGGAGAGTTAAGGGTTTTACCTTTGTGGCGAATCCGAATCATCGTCCTCTTCGTCTTAATCGGAGTTGGGGCGATGGATCGGAGAACTTCCGAATGGCCGGGGCATGAAGCGGCGCAGGGAGCCCTTTTTTTTATATATTGGCTTTAGGTTTTCTTTAAAATAAGAATAGGCTACTAATTTTAGGGTTTAGTTTTGTTTTTATATAACGAAAGAAACGGCGCCGTTTAAAGGCCTGTTGACCCGCTCGGTGACCCGACCTGAGGGAAGGATCCGCGCGTTTTGGGTCTGATGGGATTATTCCACAGCAAGCTCCTCCATATTTGTTTTCATTTCAACTCAATTTTTATTGTTTTTTTAAATCACTACCTCATATTTCGTTCCAATTTCAATTAGATCCATGACTAAATGGCACCGTTTCGATGATTAGGTTTGAGTGCCTGGATTTATGCGCTTAATTGTTATTTCAGTCCCTCAATGTTGAATCAATTATCAATTTGGCTCGAATTTGTTTCTCTTTTTTAATTTTGGTTGCAATTTTGGTTTAGTCCTTTTAGTACTTATTTTTTTATATATATATAAGTAGTTCTTATTTTAATCTATTTATTTAAAAAAGATCTAACATTACTATGATATTTGAATTGGATATTGTTTTAAAACTTGTTATTAGTGTAATTTTACTATTATTTCAAACTAATATTATCTAAATTTATCATACATCGTTATTTTAATTTATTAAATATTATAATTTTGAATATATTTTGAATCACTACTTAGGTTTTATAATCAATATTTATTTTTACGTTTATTTAACATAATTCGTACATTTTCTATAACTTTATAATATTTTTAAAACTTTCTTTTCTTTTCCATTCAAATATAAAAAGTTATGTGTATGTAATTTTAGTAACTTATTTTGAAATATATATTTGTATATATGTCTTAAATCTTATATATAATTTATTTCTTTTAAAATACTCCCTTATATACTTTACTTACTTCAATTTTTGTACATATATTACCACACATATACTATTATAAAATTTTATTTTGTATGTATCGTTTATTTAAATTAGCATATATATTATTTTGAGTTTCTTTTCGTACAATACTTATTTTAAAATTCATTTTTTATATTATTATTTCATATAGTATTCCTTTTTAACCTTTTTCATATATTTCAATATTCATTTTTCTTTAGTTGAAAACTTATTATATTTTATTTATGTTATTTCACTTGGCATTTCTTTTAAAATTGACTATTAATTCATTTAGTTGTTGAATGTTGATATTTGTGTTTGCATGATGTGTGTTTGATATTATTATCCGCATATGTATTATATTATTTATTCGTATTTATTGGTTATCAATGATTATTAGTATACTTTAGCCTATTATTTTGTGTTGTATATTAACATCCCATTGCATTTTTTTAATGTTCGGTTTCACTAAAACCCCAAAATTATTTTTATTTCATAAATTTTTTTTAAAAAAGGCGTAGCGTTTATAATTCTCGAGAGAATTGTGCCCTAACTTACTGGGTTCCAATTTTTCTCGATGAATTAGATAGCCATGTGCTTCTTTTATTAAAATCATAGCATTTTAAAACTAAACATTTAAGATTTCAAAATGTTGGATCCTAACTTACTGGATGTGACATTCTGTTATCCCGATTTTAAAATAAAGACAATGTTGGATATTTAAGAACTTCAAGAAATCGAAACCTAACTTACTGGATCCTGATTTCTTGCTTGAATTGAATGACCGAACAACCTTTCCAAAATTCATGAATTTCAAAAATTTGAAAATACTTAACTTTGACGATTAAATTGTCGCACTCTAACTCACTGGGTGTGATAATTTATTTCTTCAAAATGAGTATATCTTTTATTCAAAGCTGAACTTTAAAAGAATCGTATTTTTTTAATCTTTTCAAAATTTCGACACTAAGACATTAAACAATCAATTCGGTACCAATTTTGGGCGTCACGAGGGTGATAACCCTTCCTCGTGCGTAACTGACTCCCGAACCTATTTTCTCAAATCTCGTAGACCAAAATCGTTTTAAGGTGAGCTGATCACACCCCAATAAAAGATCGGTGGTGACTCCCATTCCATTTTCAAAATCGAATCTCGTTTTTTTAATAAAAAATGGTTTCGACAGTATTCTTGTTTAATGTCAAAAGCAAGTAATGTCAAATCCCAAAATTTAACACCCATATGGAATAGTAAAGTCCATGCCATAGTCCGTTTGTAAGTAATGCAAAAATCAACAAAGTTTATAAAATACGGTTTAAAATACTTTGTATAAAAATCCGATGACAATGCTCTGAATGTCGAGTTCGAGCACTAACCTCAAGAATTATTTGAAAAGGATGGGAAACTAATGAGTGAGTTATAAAACTGCGATGTTTGAGCATCAAAGTTAGGGGGTGTAAGCGAGGTAATGGAAGGAGGATTCGGGAAATGAAAATTATGAAAAGTATTTACCACGACGGCAGTATTGACTAGTCCTTCGGAAGATACCTTGGCGACGATATATGGCGTAAAACCATAAATGAAAGAGACTATGGCAATCTAGTATAAGGTATATGGTGTAAGGTCATATATGAAAGAGGCTATGGCAATCTGGTATGAGGTACGTAACATAAGACCGTGGATGAAAGATGTCATGGCAGTATGGTACAAGGTATAAGGTATACAATGTAAGACTATAGATGAAAGAGGCTATAACAGCTAGGTATAATGAGTAAGACCATGGATGAAAGACTCCAGAACATCATATGATATTACGGTAAGATGGCGAATCGGTGTAAAACCACAGCTAAAAGACTCCATGGCATCCACAGAACAAATAGTTTGCTGGGACAATAAACATAGAACAGATAGTCTATCGGGTCAGTAAACACGGGTGGTCTGCCAAGACCAAGGGAATATATGGCAAGAAGGGTGTAAGACCTTAGCTCAAATAAGGCAACCAATAGAGCCCACTAGTATGTGAGTGCAGGTGGTTCGCCAGGACGTTAAACATGGGGATTATGTTGAGTTAGACCATGTTGATATGTCGTTATGACATTACGGAAAGTCCGTTGTGACGAAAAATGTGGAAAGAACCGTTAAGATGAAAGACATGAGACCCCTATAGGGGAGTTCACCATACAGGTGGTACTCCATGGGCTAAGATAGAAAGGGCGACATGAATGACATGATAATTTTGTAGGTACGCATAAGCAAGATGTGCCCGAAAAGCATAGACCACAATGATAATAAGGGAACTTGCCGAAGGTGGCATGGAATGGGATCTTAGGCATGTCAAATGAGTTCACCAAGGGAAATCTTGAGGAAAAGTTAGTTGTTGGGTATTATCTAACACCTCAGAGACATCATGGAAAGATAACCAGAAGTGGGAAAGATCTTATAGGATCATTATGCAAGTACGAAATCGCAAGGAATAGGGAGTTTCATAATCGCTAAATCCTCCAAGTAAAATGATCGAGGAGAATGATTAAAATGGGGTCTTTGCTCTAAAGAAGATCCAAGCAGTCAAACCTTGAGTTAAACATAGTAATGGTAACGCAGTAAGAATCCACCAAATTGATATGTATCATCCAATAGACCGCCACCATAGTACGCAGACTGCTAGACGTGGCTACGCCAAGAAATCCGTGGTGCTCCCAATGATGCATGGGGGTTTTAAAAATTGCATTTCGTTTCTTGTCTCCTGAACTAAAGAATCAATATGACATTACTGAATGGAATCTCACTAAGTTCGTCTGAACTTACATTTGAAGTGGATGATTGCAAGGTTAAGAGTTGACTCGAGGATCGTTATGAGGGACCAAACCAGATATAACCAAGCCCATATGAAGGGTTGTAATTGTTTCATGCATGTAGAGGGGCACCCCTTGGATACTACGCCTCAGGGAATAATCGAATATAACCGAAGCAAAATCACAAGTTCTATTAAGTTGTAGTAACTGTTCAAGTCTCTTACGTTGAAATGTCGACACCAACCTAGTACATGTATGGAATAGAAATTATTTCATTGTTTAAAGAGAAGCTATTATTATTTATGAAATTAAGTAACGGATAAGGGTATTTAATTTGTTATTGTTGCAAATAATCGGCTAGGAACTTATTAAGAAATAATGGGTAATTGTGGCATCCAATACCCGGACCCAGTGAATGGGTCAAGTATGAGGTGTTAAAATTTGTATGGCACAAGGGTTTAGAGTTTAGGTTTTTGGGCTTTTTTTGGCATTCTAATAGTTCAGGCCCAAACAAAAGCCCATTAAAAAAATTTAACAGTAACAAAATATAGCCCAAAAATTTTAATCTAGAAATCAGGCATGACATTGACAGCTCATGAGCTCTTTAATTTGAGACATTTAAGACTTCAAAATGTGGTTGATAAGACATTTGTAGTTCTAAAAAACATTTCTCATATTAATAACATCACCTTAGTATAGATAAAAAAACAAAGTTGGATCGTACTAGTAGATTACATATTTCATAACTTCAGTCATAGGTGAAATTGAGATGATTTATACTTTGTAGAGTACATGGAAGGAGATGTTAATCTAAATGATATAGAATCAAATTTAGATGACGATGAACTCGGTCAAAGACCAACAGATGATGATAAATAGTATATGCTAAATATTAAAGAGGGAATAACCCAACAAATATGTATTAGAATAATTAGATAAAATTACATATGATGTTTATTTTTATTAGTAATCATGTTATCAACTATATTTTTAGACTAAGATAATACATACGATGATTTAATTTTAAAATTTGTTACTTAGAAATTATTTTTATCATACTAATTTTTTATAGTATTTAATAGTTTTTAAAAATATAAATTATATAACTGTGTAATTATAAATTGTACTACCAAACATGATACAGAGAAGTACGATATAATTACACTCTAGTAACTAAATAAAGCTAAAAAACGACAATTATTTATAATTATAAAAAAATATAATTACTACCTTAATAATTCCACTAACCACACTTAAAAACACATATAAACTTATGATGTGAAAAAAAGAAATACCGTGCGTGTTCAATTATAACATATTTAAATAATAACATATAGTATGTAGTCAAAGTAAAGCTAGAGTTTGGACAATCACGTTTTGTCGGTTCGTAGAGCAACCAATTAAATCTACCTCTCCTTATAATTTTCTAGAATTTTGTCGGTTTTAACAATTCAAATATAGATGAAGATCTTTGTTGACTTGACATAAGAAGAATAAAGATTATTGACCACTAACATTTCGATCCGATCTAATCTTAGTGATTCAAAAGACCTAAATCCATCTGATTCTCTAATTATGGGCTAAACATAACCCAAATATCCAATTTAATAAATAATCAATCACCACATGGAGAGTGGAGACCTCAAATGCATCTTATTTATTTAATTTGATTGTAATATATTCTTCTTCTTAATTATTATGGTTTTCTTTTTTTTTTTTGTTCTTTTTCGCTCTTCGGCACCGTCCTTTTGAAACTAAGTAAATCTTCTACAATAAAATCAATAAATAAACACTTGGCAACCTTTTTGGCCTTCAAAAATGGAGGGAAACCTAACAATATTCCTCCTTTTTGTGATTTCGACAATGATGGTTTGTTCTTCTATTTCTTCATACCATATTTATCACTCTATTAATTTATGAAAAAATAGATGTACAAAATTTTATTTCACAAATATATTAATATCTTTTTCTTCTTTTCCTTTTCCAATTGAAACTTAATATATATATTTTAACATAAAAGCTTTTCAGCATTTTCCAATATCAACGTAAAATTACCCCTTATTATTATAAAATATCTTACTAATTTTTTCCGTAAAATATTTTCTAATTTGATAAGACTTTGTTCACTATAATACCCTCATACTCGACCAGAATATCGGGTCAAAAAATCGGAATGTTACATTTTCTACTACATTCTTCACTTATCAAATATTTTCTTATAAACTTTCATAACTTTTCAATTTAGGTTTTTTTTTGTCATAAAAGTTCAATATTCACTAATTAATCATATTAAATCAATATTCTTTCTTGTTACACTTTAATCACATAATTTATCTCAATATCTTGTTTCACATATCAAATTTTTATGTATTTCACTTCTATTATTTCATCCACATATTTTCTCAAGTTTAACAAGTTAGTCCTTGCCATCATAAAAATTTTATATTTTTCCAAAATTTCACTTTTGCAATACTTTATACATATTTTATCATCTTATAACACATTCATTAAACTTTTATCATAATTTTCTTATTTACATATTAAATGGGTTCACACGTAAACTTTTGTACATTTTTCAATTTAGTCTTTATTGGCACGTAATTTATTTTTCACCATATAAGCACTTTAATCAAATAATTCATTATAATATCTTATTTCACATAACAAATTTTCATAAATACCACTTCTCTTGCTTCAATTATAAATTTCACAAAATTTACAATTTAATCTTTAACATCATGAAGATTCTTTATTATAATTTCATAGTAACATCATTTTGTAATCAATTCACTACTTATCGTAAATCTCATATTTAAGTTTATTTCACTAAAAATAATATTTATGAAATATTTTTAAAAAATCTGTCAGACAAACATAAAAAATATTAATTTTTTTAGAAAAATAAATTATTTTCAAGAAATCGTATTGTAGTGGCATCCAAAAAGAGAAAAATGAGTGAGCATGTATAATTAATTATTAGAAATGGTTTAAATGGTATGAAATACTGAAAAGGTGTCATTTCTAGAATTGATTTAATTGGATGGCATGATGATTTATAAGGACGGTCACTTATCGTAATTTGTTAAAATTATGTCCATTTGATGTGAGCCCAATCGCCACGGCGCAATTGGGAGACATGAAAACTGAAAAGCAAAGCAAAAGAAGTGATGGCAGCGGCGGAAAACCAAATGTTGGGGCGGCCGAAATCTCGAGTATTGGCGGTGGAGTGAGTGAGGGTGTTCTGGTCAAACTTGGCTGCAATTGCTTCATTTTCCTCTTTTTATTTTTTTAAAGAATATAAACAAGTGAAGAAGTAGGTTTGGGAATTGACTCCAGAAGGATTGAAGTACAGATCACTGAGGGCTACCATTGGAAACATGTTGTGCAGCTAATACTGAAAAAGCAGATGAGTGTCAACACACCAATTATTACAGTGCATGTTCCAAACACAGCAACCATCATAGCTTTTTTGTTGTCCTTGTCAGCTGACGCGTTTCTCTAATCTTCTTGTGCTTCAAAATTACTTCTAACACTACATGATGTATAATCAAGTTCCAATGTTTAGTGTGGACGTTGACGATTTTGTAAATCAATTGGCACCACCTGAATATAATTATGTATATTCTAGAAGACATTGTTCACTTCCTATTTATACTCAACTTTTTAATTTAAACTTAAATATTTATTTTGTAATGAATTTAAAATTTAAAATATATATATATATATATTACTTTGGATTTTAATAATTTGTCCCTTATTCATTTCCTGGTTAACATTAAAATAATGATGATGAAATTTAAAAAAAGGTTTCTAAATTTTTAAAATCATAATCCTTTGATGAGATTCTTTTTTTTTTAAAAACAAGGAAATTAAAACTAAGAAAATACATATATTTTGTAGTTGTGTAAGAGGAAGAAAATGTTTAGGGATTTTGAAAAACTATCCCCAATTTTAGTGGTTTAAATCTTATAAAATTCCGTTTAAAAAAAGTGACAACAGATAGGGTCCCCGCAAGTTGAAAACATCAATCACTCTTCACCTTATTATTCTTTTTCTCTTTCGGATCCTTACTTTTTTAACTTCCAAACGTATTTTTGACGCCTCCAATTTCTGCTGCTAAGTGCTAATTCTTATACTTCATCACTTTTTTTGTTTTTCGTCCTTTTGATTTCACACCTCAATTATTTCCTCACTTGAAGACATTAAGAGAGTATTTGTCACTAGGATTTTTTTTTTTTTAAATCAGAATTAAATTTTATATTCTTACAAGAGTTAAATCATAATTTCACAATTTCAATAACTCATATCTTTATAAGTTTTAAAAGATTAAATAAAATTTTTGTCATTTTGAAGGAGAAGCCAAAGTCTAATTCTACTTTTTTACTAAATTAAAATCTTGTAAAAGTTGAAAGTCCAAAGTAAAAATTTTCAATTTTAGAGCCTCCCTGACTTCATCATATGTATATGTATTCGTTGTGTTAACATGACAGCTCATATCTTTAACCACCTTGAGATCTCTACCTTTTAGGAAAACCATCACAAACCACCACAGCATCCTTCTTCCTAAAATTCTCATTATAAAAATTAAGATGAGTTTGGATTCCATCGTCACATATTACTGAACTTTTACTGTGATATTAATATTTGAGTAATTTTACTATTTTTTTTAATGACCATTTCAATTATATTTATTTATATAAGTGAACTTGGTATTTTATTTTATTGGAAGTGGAAGAAACGTAATATTTGCCTATTAATTTATATTACATTAATCAACTATTATAAATGACATTTTAATCATTTAATTATTTATCAATTGCAAACTTTTTTAAATTAGGTTGTTTCTCTGCATAAGTTAATAGCTTCCTTTCATCGTTATTTCTGATTAAAAATACTTTAATAAAAAAATTGCTATAAACTGATATCAAAATAAAATAATTATTATTTTACCAAAATAATTCTTCTCCGATCACCCATCCAAAAAGTACGAACAGGTAGGAATAAAGGTGTCATGACTTCCGGGTACATACCTTTCTTTCTTGTTCACTTTTATACATGACGATGAAAATTAGTTTAACTTCAATCAGTGCGGATTTGCCGACAGGCAACCACAACTAGGTGTTTTCCAAAAGCCTTCCTGCCTACCAAACAAGGGCCATCCCCTACACCTACATATAAAAGTAAATGTAATGTAGGGAATAATGTAGCACGTTCATCATATCCCATCACCATATTTGGCTTCACATACTGCTGTCACTCAATAAACTCACACTGCCAAGTATCATTAATTGGATTACAGTAAATGGTTGCAATAAATAGTGTTATCACAAGTGGATTTTCTGTGAGCTCATGGATATTCAGAAGGATTTTTTTCCCCGATTAGGGGAATGGAGTTATCGTTGCAGGTGTAATGTGTTCAACTGATTATATATCTGGGGTTCCCTGAGCGTTCTCTTGGTAAACTGCTTCTAAACATTCTTTAGCCCGATGAACCTTTGACTGAAGGTAAAAGCTCCCGTTCTTAGCATTTTGCTCGAACAAGTTGTCGTATTTCTGCAAGTAGCTCATTGAAAAATTTTCAATAAAACTTCATAAAAAAGAAGGCATAATATCAGAGGATAATAAGTAAAATTATCTAGCAAACCTTCAAGACTTCCTCCCAGGATGAATGCTCTGTCACACCTAATATCTGCCTTGCCTCTGGTTCGGCCATAATTTTGCTTCCTCTCCTGATATTCTGCATTGTTTCTTGAGCGACACCAGATTTTGAGGCATCTGCAATCCAAGCATATATTAGTGGATGTCACTTCAAGGACTTCAAACATAGTATACAAACTGCGTAAATGCAAGATTATAATGATCATTTTTTTTATTTTAAAGAAAATGCAAGCCATGACACAGTGGAGAGACATACTTGCAAGAGCCTGACGGTATGCCTGGAAAACAGCCCTTCCCAATATTCCAGATCCCATAACAATCAAGTTTGCAAGAATTCTAGCAGCCTGTACAAACACATGGGGGAAAAAAAAGTTAACTTTCTAATAGCCTTTTTCTGTTATCTTACTAAGATTTCCCCTTTTTTTTTTTTTAAAGTGTGTATGAACAAGCAAAGCACATACTGTAGTACATACTAGAGCCATTGAAGATAACCAAATTTAGGGCCAATAAAACTGCTATATACCATCATAAGGTTTCTCAGAAAGCTATTTCATTATCTTGAACAATGTGATAAAGTGCCCCAAATTATCAAAATGGAAAGTCCATCCTAATGGAAACATGACAAGCAATTATCCTATCCAAATCATGTCCCTAAATCACAACTCATAGCTCAATGCTCAGATTGCACTAGCTAGAAAAATGTTCCAGCTGCGAGATTGCCAAGAAAACTAATATCATTGCCCCCAGAAAATTGCAAGCATGATAGCAATACATGCACATATAAGATTATAAGATGAGTACTTCCGAAGATATTGGATGTGTCATGTTGAAGGAGACCGCCAAATTCCCGAAATCTAACAACATTCCATTGATGACTTTGAAAACACTTCCAAGTTCCAAGAACATGAACAAGTGCTTCCCAACACGACACATAACTTTTTGACTAGCATATTATACAAGGTTTTTCAAACAACATGGCATCAAAAGGAAAACCCTTAATTGTTTAAAATTAATAGACCACATTATTACCTTTAACAGTGCTTCTGAAAATGACATATTCCAGTGGAATTTTTAATACAAAAATCAATAAAGCAAAACAACTTCAAAGAACGGAAAAGAAATATAAAAAACAGGGTTCAGATTTATTTACCATAGCTGAAGATTTAAGGTTACTGTCGAAGATAACTCGGAATCCCCAAAGCCTAAACCTGCAAAAATATCAAATATATTAAAGGCACTAAAATGTTAATAAAATTAAAAGAAAATAATCAATAATAAGTAGATAAAGAAGAGGAATATACTGTCACTTACAGAAGGAGATGTGGAATTAAAGACTGAGGGTTTTTGGATGATTATTAGGGTTTTTGAACGAAAGGGATGAGAATTGGAAGCTTGTTGACAGGTATATAATAAGTTGGGCTTTGTTTCGTTAAACTGACAAATCGAATTAAACACTCCATATTGGGCCATTTTGGAAACCAAAATGCGTTTCGACAAGTCGGTTATTAAAACACAAAGAGATTTTGGGCTTTTAAATTATATTTTAACTACTTCCCGTATATCTTTGTAGTGTGATAAAGATTATATTTTAATCTTTTTATTAAGAAACCTGAATGAATAAAACAGTTATTTTTAATTTCAAATATGTGATATTTTTATATGTTATATTAACAAATAATTTAAAATTTTTTTATTGTTCATTTTACGGTTCATATTTGAGATTTAGGGTTGTTTTATTCTAAAATTCAAACCAATATTTCTTTTTAAAATACAATATACATTATCGTTCTACCTAACTTATTGTTGTTTCTAACATAAATATTTTATTGTTTTAAAAATAAAAAAAATGTTTGATAACTGTTTTCCAAAAATTATATTTAAACTATGAGCTACCACGTATTTCAATCTCCATGGTTTCACCAATAAATTTTGGCTGGAGTGGAGCTTAAAGCTCCAGTGGATGGACTGGAACCCCAGTAAAGGGACAGATTACTCCTTTAGCTCCTCTCTAATTATTATTTTATTTGTTTATTTATTTTATTTTTAATATAAATTATATTCTTAAAAATATTTAATTATGCTTTAACATAAATATAAATTATAAAAAAAAATCACTTGCAGAGAGACTTGTAAATTTCAAAAAGCATCTCTGCCATTAAAGAAACGTATCATTATCATTAGCATCACAAACTAATTAACCAATATATAGATAAAAATGTTATTTTTGGTTAACAAAATCCAAAAATTAACATTGTTGGATACTTTTAGATATTACTTAACTTATAAACCATATATTAATATTTTATTTTACAACAAATACATAAATTTTCAGCTTAAAATTTTAATTTTAATTTTAATTTGAATTCTTAACTTTTGAACTGTATGTCTACCTGGCATATAAAATTTTACAATATTGCCCATCCACTTGCAATACATCATCAACGCCTCTTTCCCTTCTACTTATTTACCCTTTCTAGATTATAATCTCATTTTTGAATTTTCTCCTTTTAATTTTTGCAAAATGTTTTAATTATTTAATTTTATAAATTATTTCATTTAAGTGTATTTTCCCTCTAATTATTAAGAGTTAAAAAGGAGTTATAGGTAAAAATAAAAGGTTTCATTAAAAAATTAAAAATATTTTTTTCAATTTTTATAAAAAAAATCTAAAATAATAAAAAGACAAAACTAGGATAAATAGTAACTAATGATAACTATTAATTTTGTTAATAACGTGAACTATCAGAAAAGAAACCGTTAACATGTGTAAGCGATCATCATATATGTTTTTTTTATTACAATATGGAGAATATTAACTGATAAAATTTGTTAATTTCGTTAGTGACGTGTGAGCAATCATCAAATAAAATTTTTTTATTACAATAAAGAGAATATTAACTAATAAAATTCGTTAATTTCGTTAGTGGCATGTGAGCGATCATCAAAGAATTTTTTATTACAATAAAGAGAATATTAACTAATAAAGCTCGTTAATTGCGTTAGTTACGTGTTAGCGATCATTAAAGATGTCATTTATTATAATAAAAAAATATTAACTGATAAAATTCGCTAATTTCGTTGATGACATTGAGAGATCATTAAAGAAATTTTTTATTATGACAAAAAAATTAACTGATAAAATTCGCTAATTTCGTTGATGACATTGAGAGATCATTAAAAAAAAATTTTATTATGACAAAAAAAATACTAACTAATAAAATTCGTTAATTGATTAGTGATGTATGAAGGACGGTCACAAATTGTTGCTAACAAAATGAAATGTTGCCGTTAACTTTAAAGTAACGTACGGGAGAGAAAAGTGAACAGAAAGTTTTTTTTAAGAAATCATTTATGTCACGTGACTGAGAATAACTCGAACTATAGCCTCTCCAACATATTACCTCGACCTTTCGGCCCATGATCAAACACAAATTAATATTTCAAATCCAAGAAGCATAATCTTTAATATTTCCCAAGCTTCAAATAACAAACAGGTAGAATAAAATTTGAAAACTTGACTTGACTTACCCAGCTATGGAAGACATTTAATAAACTTAATAAACTATAACAAGTACGACATAAATGTTCTTCAAACTGGGAAATTAGCTGATAAAATTGAATGGCGGTAACCATTCAATTGGTTTTCCTTTGCTTTGAAGGCTTTTCTGGTTTGAGCTCCACTTCATCATCCTCTGAACCTTCCTCATTATCGCTGTTGCCAGACAAATCTTCAGACGAATCTTCGTCCATGGTTCTTTTCTCAAAGGCACTGCTAAAATTCTCACACTCTCTCATCTGCTTCGCAATCAGGTTCTTCAGCTCTATGTTCACCTTCATCATGTTTCATAAGTTTGATTATCCATCAGAGAATATAACTGACGAAGTATACATATTCAGACTGCATTTGGAAACCATACCTCTAAGTCGTACCAATCATCAGCTAAATCATTAGGGCAAGCAGGGCATTTCATGACATTTTTTTTAAAGCGGAGGTTCCGACCACCTGCATTTCTCTCCCTTAGAGTTGACCTCCCAGCAAATACACCTACTAAGCAAAGCTTGCAGAAATTATGACCACAAGCTGTCGTCACTGGCTGATACAGCACGAACAGATTTTGCAACCAAATTCTGCAATACAAAAGCAACTTATTTGCCTTCAATTTTTTAGATAATTGGTGAAGGCAGTAAAAAGGAAGGCAGTAAGGTAACCTTTTTGAATCCTCTTTCTAGCCGCTTCACTCAGAGGTTTTTTATTTACTGTTCTCCTCACAATTTTCCTGGAAGCAGCAGAAGGTTCGCCATTTTTTTTTTCTTTTTTCCTGCTCATTGGTGGTGGTTTCATCCACTTCCAGCACCCATCAGCTTCCTGAAGACAAAAATTATAACCCAAGGTGACAAACAAGGCCACGCATGCAACTGAAATATAAACAGCAGTATTTGTATTTCAAGATTAGGCTGTATTTGTATGTATATACTGACATCAAAGTCCCACGACGGGCTTTCTTTTCTCTCCGTTATATCGGAAGCCCTTTCAAGCTCTTTAATTGCTGGCAAAGGTCTGGGGCAGTCGCCGTGCACGTCACTACAATGAAGACAAAAGGAAACCAAGTGAAAAGTATTACGTACAAGATCAAACAGTTCATCGGCAAATATTGTAGAAACTAAGCACGAACCTGGTCCATGGGGCTGGAGCATTGTCGCACCTAAGTATTAAATATCTGCAGACCTTGAAGCCCTGCACAGGAAAGCATTCATCAGTATATTACAATTGCAAAAGAAGAACCAAATTGTAAATATAATGGTGTTGGATATATAGAAAATACTTGAACTCCAACATTTCGCCAGCATTTTTCAACCCTGTAAATCCCATCATAACGTAACCCTTTTACTGGAGCATATGAAGAATGTTTGTCCTTGGCACACCTGCCCATCACCACAAGATAATATGCCCATCACCACAAGATAATATAAACTCATTCAAACTGTCAGAATTTCAGATAGTTGAGCATTGATTGTTTAAACAATGACATTTCAATTTGGATTCGTGAACAAATATGTAATGGAAAAAAAAAACTTTAGATATTGGAAGTTGGAACAACTTACCTGATAACCCGAAGAGGGTAACCTTTTCTGCAACTGAGACGAAGCGCCTCATTCGCACTCTTAAACTCTTGATCAAAAGACTGGATCTTATTGGTCCTTTTGTTCCCACTCAGATCTCTCCCTCCACTGCAATTTTTTCCTCATGAACCACAGAGTTAAATTCAATGTTACGACGTTATCCAAACTCTTTGATGAACAAAACAGGAGGGTGAAAACAAAATTACCTTCCAGTGTAAAGGAACCATTCTCCATGATCCTCATCATCTTTGTAACCCCCAGAGAGTATGACTGACTGTGCACCATGATTTTGCTGGCCTGCAATACCTGTAATAGGAGGAAAGTGACCACCCCATTGCCTGCATTCCAACCTACTCCCCCAAGTGTCTCCGACAAGCACTCCTCGGTTCCTCACCGGTTCATTTTCGGCCAGTATCGGACCAAAATGATCTGCTGGAATCGTGACAAAGATCCGACCACTTGCAGCATTGGCCATCCCTTTCCTTTTTGCCCTCTCCGTAGTATAAGCCTTGTCTGGTCTATCTTGATTGTGAACATATTCATAAACCTGTGAAGACCCTTCACCAGCACCACTCGATTTCAACATCTTTGCCATTCGGATGGCAGACACAAGCGTAAGGTTGATACGAGGTTGATTTGCCATCGCCGCAGGTATCGGTTTACGACACAAGGCACAATTTCGCTTCCCTTGTCGAACCGATTGGTTGAAACACTTCAAACAGAAATTGTGCCCGCACGGCGTCTGAAAAAAAAAAACAAACCACCACTTCGTTTGATTACTTCTGAAACAACAAGAAACATGAAATATGATAAAACTTCGTATAGTCCGAAACATCGTTCACTGCAAAAAAGTGAAAGATCTAAGCAAAAAGCTCACCGTAACAGGTCTTTCGGGCATGTTTAAACAAATGGTGCAGTTAAAGCTCTCATCAGAAACCTTGGACGCTTTCACAGTAGTCTTTGCTTTCCCTTTGAACTTCTCAACCTTACCCTTGTTTTTTTCACCGTCGTCCTTGTCTTCCAGTTCCGGTGATTCAACAGCTGGTCTCCCGCTAAGCAACTCCTGCCTCTTCCTGGCCTTCTCCTCCTCCGTCAGTGACTTGTCAGCCTGAATGGCCAGAATCTTAGCGACCATAGAATTGTCAGCGGCGGAAAAGGAAGAAGCAGCAACCGCGTTATTCGTAGGGGTCAAGGTGTCGAGATCATCTCCATTGATGCGATTTTCACACTCGGGGCAACCCAAGTAATCATCGGAGATGAAATGGGATTCACGACTGGAAATGAGGCAAGACTGGTGCCAAGGTGCTTGGCAGACGACGCAAAGGATGATATCCTCCCCGGGATTTGAACTGGCTTTGCACAACATGCAAAGCTCAGCATCACCAGGCTGCTGGTTAACATCATCTGCCGCCATCGGTGTTCACTTTTGAGAACAAAAACGCAACACAAAAAAAAGGACTAAAAGAGGGTTAAAGAGTGAGGGCTTTGAAGGATTTTGGGATGATGGGGACAACAATGGAGTCAGCGTTTTATAGAGGAGAAGAGCGGTTTCGGGAATCATTGGCTACGTAAGCTTTTTCCTTTTACGAGTAAAAATATGATGGTTCATGCAACAACGGCTTAAAATGATTTCCTACCAAATGACAATATTGTCCCTCTTATATATTTTAATTTTCCTATATTTCTATACCTCAATTGAATTTGATATTATTTGTTAAAAAAATTTTAAAATAATATTTTTTTATAATAGGAGTATTTGTATCTTTAATTTCTTATATAATTAAAAAATATAATTACTTTGAAAAAGTATCTCTTCAAATATTATTTGCTCACCTATTTTGAGATTAAAACTAAAAAATTCACTCATGGTTAGCAGTGGTACATTTAGCAATTTTCTTTCTTTAATTCATTATTATTATTATTATTATTGTCTAGTAAATTTGTAACTTTTTTCCGTACAAATGAGTATTAATATTACATATTTAATTCTACTTAAACTTGCTACTTTTAAAAATCTATAACAATATTAATTTCAACTAAATTATAATAAATTTGATAATTACAATAGATTTGTAGATAGATTGTTGTAACTAAGTTAAGGGCAACAATTCATTTTATTAGCAACAATTTGTGACGATCGTTCATACGTCACTAACGAATTAACAAATTTTATTAGTTAATATTTATTTTATTGTAATAAAAAAAATTTTAATGATCGCTCAACGTACCTAATGAAATTAAAAAATTTTATTAGTTAATATTTTTTTATTGTAATAAAAGACATCTTTAATGATCATTCAACGTCACTAACGAAATTAACGAATTTTATTAGTTAAATTTTTTTATTGTAATAAAAGACATCTTTAATGACCGCTCACACGTCACTACCGAAATTAACGAGTTTTATTAGTTAACATTCTCTTTATTGTAATAAAAAAAATTCTTTGATGATCACTCACACATCACTAACGAAATTAACGAATTTTATTAGTTAATGTTCACTTTATTGTAATAAAAAAATTACTTGATGATCGCTCACACGTCACTACCGAAATTAACGAGTTTTATTAGTTAACATTCTCTTTATTGTAATAAAAAATTCTTTGATGATCACTCACACATCACTAACGAAATTAACGAATTTTATTATTTAATGTAATAAAAAAATTTTATTTGATGATTGCTCACACGTCACTAACGAAATTAACGAATTTTATCAGTTAATATTCTCCTTATTGTAAGAAAAAAACATATTTGATGATCGCTCACACGTGTTGATGTTTTTCTTTTTTGATAGTTCACGTTATTAACAAAATTAACGGTTATTATTAGTTACTATTTATCCGATAAACCTAGTTGTCTTTTTATTATTTTATATTTTTTATAAAAATTGAAAATATATTTTTAAATTTTTAATGAAAAATAAAATGTTTCTTGTAACTCCTTTCTAACTCTTAATTAGAAGGAAAATATGCTTAAATGAAATAATTTATAAATATATATATTATAAAAATTAAATAAATAAAACATTTTGCAAAAATTAGAAGGAAAAAAATATAGAAAATTCGAAAGTGAGATTATAATCTATAAAGGTTAAATAAGTAAAAGGAAAAGATAATATTTTGCAAGTGGATGGGCAATATTGTAAAATCGGGAGCATTCAGTACTTTTGCTACCCCAACATTACCTTTTTTGTCTTTTATATGCCAGGTAGACATACAGTTCAAAAATTAAGTAAATTACCTTAAAAGGTTTTTTATATTTT
The DNA here is from genome assembly GCF_007990345.1 of Gossypium hirsutum. Taxonomy (NCBI): domain Eukaryota; kingdom Viridiplantae; phylum Streptophyta; class Magnoliopsida; order Malvales; family Malvaceae; genus Gossypium; species Gossypium hirsutum. The sequence goes on from NC_053448.1 coordinate 55,017,010, forward strand.
GAGAAGAGGAATTCAAATTGAAATTTTAAGCGGAAAATTCATGGATTTGTTGCAAAATAAAATATTAATATATGTTTTATAAGTTAAGTAATATCTAAAAGTATCCAACAATGTTAATTTTTGGATTTTTTTAACCAAAAACAACATTTTTATCTATATATTGGTTAATTAATTTGTGATGCCAATTATACGTTTCTTTAATGGTAAAGATGACTTTTTGAAATTTACAAGTCTCTTCGCAAGTTGGTTTTTTTTTTTTTATAAATTTGGTTTTATGTGTATGAATAAATTTTGATTTATCTAATTCTCAAAAAATTTTAATACAATTATTGATATAGTATCATTTTATATTTATATATTGTATACAGAAATAATTATATTTATCCAATATCAAAATAAATTGATATTTATTTCTTTAATGTATGACTGAATCATAATTAAAGTTTCATGTATACATTTGAATCATAATTAAAGTTTCATATGTATAATTTCACCAAATTAAAAATCATATATACAATTACACATTAAACTAAAATTCATACACTTTTGAGATTTACCTCTTTTTCTTCTAGGTTAAGGCTTCCTTTGGATGCAAAATAAGTCATGGTGAGATGGAATGTTGAGAGAATATTCTTTTTCACTGTATTGTTTTGATGTTTGGATAAATAATGGTGAGGTGCAGTTAAAAATTTCAATCTCACTGCTGGTTTCATTTTGGACTGGAGCTAAAAGTTCCAGTCTATCCACAGTGGGCAGTAAGTTTTTTTAGCAGACAAAAATGCCCATACTTTTATTTATTATTTTACCATTTTATCATTGAAAGTTAAACTAATTTCTTTCCCAACCTTATTTGTTTTCAGATTTGGGAACTCCACAGACGTTTTGTTTTTCATTTGATGGTTTCTCCCCTCTTTTTTGCTACTGAAATTGAGCAGGAGTTTAGGAATTTTGGAAGAATCAAGCCTGACGACGTGTTTATCCAGAACCTCAAGGTAGCCAAAGTTTAGATGCTTTCCTCAATGTCGAAACCATTTTTTTGAAAAAGGGGAATCGACTTTTAAAAATGAAAATGGGAGTCGCCACCGATCTTTTATTAAGGTGTGATCGGCTCACCTTGAAAATGATTTTGGTCTGCGAAATTTGAGAAAACAGGTTCAGAAGTCGGTTACGCACGAGGAAGGGTTAGAACCCTCGTAACGCCCAAAATTGGTACCGAATTGATTGTTTAATGTCTTAGTGTCGAGAATTTGAAAAGATTTTAAAAATATGATCCTTCCATTTTTTATTGATGTTAATTTTATAAAAGATGCTTGTATAAATCGAGGCGAATGCTAAAGACCTTGTCTCAGAGTAATAAAATGTCATGCCCAATACATTAGGACACGACATTTTTAGTCCTCGAGAATAAGCTTGTCTTTTGATTTTCAAAACCCTTGCGGCGAAGTTAAAAAGGGATATTCAATTGCTTTGAATCAAATGAAAAATTAAAACCCAATACGTTAGGGCACAATTTCTCGAAATTCCTAGCATTGAATATAACCCTTATTATTATTTTTTAAAATCTTCATTTCGAGAAAACGACATGTCACATCCAATGTGTTAGGACACAACGTATCGAATTCCTGAGAATGAGCTTTTTATTTATGTTTTAATTTAAAAGGATACTCGGTTTCTTAGATTCAACGAGGAAGATTGGAATCCAGTGAGTTAGGACTCAATCTTTACGATGATCCCAAATTCCGAGTGTCGCGTTATTTTTGAAAACTTTGTATGAAATAACTTTGGCACTTGTAATCTTTTGAATGAATAACGAAATAACATTGTACATCAGGAAAAGCTAATTTACAAACTAAAATCAATACTAATGAGTTACAAAGAATCAATTCATGCGAATAAGTTATACAATAAGCATAAAAGCAATCATACCGCACATTAAACCAACATTAATATTCATATTAGAAAGGTAAATGAATTAAAAGGTAATTAGGGAATCATCTAACAAAAACAAAAACAATGAGAAAAAGAATAAAATATTTGAAATCGTCAATAATAGGTTATACGTATATGAATAAAGAATTAAAATGAATAATATATTTGCAAACTTGAAATATTCAAAATAGAAAAGAATGATATACACATTTTAAAATAAGTAATTGATGGAGTGGAAAACTTAATATAAATAAATTACGCATAATAATATATAAAAGAGTTGAAATAAATAAAATATATAATAAAATAGGGTTTGAAAGAAATAAGTTATTTATATATAAAAATATATGAAAGGATATGTAATAATATGAAATCGATAATATATTATGTATATATATAAAAATAATTTATTACAAATTATATATATATATGTATAGAAAAATATTAAGTAATAATATTATTGTATAAATCTTAAAGCAAAGAACTATATAAGTGTAGTTAAAAATGTATTATAAAATAAAAATGTAAAAAATGTATAAATTATATTGAAATTGCAACAAGAATGCATAAGATTGTACATGATAAATTTAAAATAATGTTAATGATATGTTTAGAACAATAATATGTTATAATATTAAAATAATATTGTAATAAATTTAAAATATACTAACTTTAAACATAAAATAATGCTAGATGTAAAATTAAATATATTTAAAAAATGATGAATATTAAAATAAAATAAAATTTGAATACATTTAAATTAAACAAAAACAGGCTAGATTGCATTTAATTCAAAATTAAAAGAGAAAATAAAAATAAAATAACATTAAGGGCCACAAAGGAACGCGCGAACAACTTGGGGACTAAAAGGGTAAATATCCCTTCCCTCAAAACGCAGCGTTGCATTGGACTAAAATGAAACAAAAGAAAATCGAGAGCTTAAATTTAAAAAGAAAAAAAGGACTGGATTTAAGTGCGTTAGAAACGCGGAATGACCGCGTGCGCAAATAACCCATCCTCACGAAACACGCGGATCCTCCCCAGGTCGGGTCACCGCGCGGGCCGCAACATCTAAAAAGCGTCGTATCAATAATTAACGTAAAAATAATAAAAAAAACATAATCTAAATCTAATCTGCTATTTGAAAACAAAAGAAAACTAACTAAAAAACCTAAGCACCCTACGCCGTTCTGCGTTCGTCACTTTCTAAGGCCTTTCATCTTCGTTTCAACTCCGATGGCCGCGGAGAGAAAGCGAAAATCCAGCCTCTAGGTACGTCTAAACACTCTAATCTCCCTTTTTTATCTTTCGTTGAATGATTTGCATTCGAAACACCAAAGAAAAAAAAGGAAAAGAAGCAAGAACAAAAAAATGCGAAAGTTAAATCACCTTTCGAATTTTTTCTGAATTTTTTTTTGTATTCAATATATGTTTGTATGTCCAACCTTACAAACACTAAAAAAATGGCCTTATATAGCCGAATCAAAAAGAAAAGAAATAAATCAAAATACATTTGTTTTTTTTTCTGCCATTTTTGCCTATTTTCCTTTTTTTCGTTTTTTGCTGCTTGTTTGTTTGTTTGCGTTGTTTGTTCGTCCTTCTTGCAGGTACGGAGGAGTCTAGCTGGTGGTACGGAGACCAACGTGGCGTGGAGGCGCTGCATGCGTGGGGAGTGGCTCGGCACGCGCAGAGGGTGGCCTTGGTGGCTGCGGCGCTGGCAAAAACCCTAGAAGCCTCTAGGGTACTCCACTGATTCGGGCTGAGTTCCGGGCCTGGGAGATTCGGGTTTAGAAAATTGGGTTTAGGGTCTGTTAAAATTGGGTAGTTTAGGTTAAAACGGTTTAGGCAATATTGTAGTTGGATTTTGGGCTAAACGAGTTAGTTATTATTGGGCTGGATGTAAATGGACCTTAAAAATGGACTTTTAATTTTTATTGGTTTATATTTTTTGTTTATTTATTTCTGATTTGGGCCGGGCAAATTTGGGCCATTACACTCAAGTTATCAAATGGGAGTCAAAGTTTGAGAAGTATTCTTGCTATGACTAAAACTATAACATATTTTGTGCTTTCTATTCAAATAGGATATTCTGTGCTTTCTATTCACTTCTCAGTTGCTTCAGATTAATGTATATGTAGGATCTCATATTGTTTGTTACATATCCTTTTAGGTGTTCATGTTCTTTTTTCTCCTTTGTCAACATAATAACCATTTTATCTCTGTCTATGACTGAAACTATAGCATATTCTTAATTCTTATTATAGAGATGGATTTTTGTGCAAAATCATGTAGTTTAATTTTCTGGGCTCTGATTGTCACATCATCGTATGATGTTCTAATGTGGTATGAACTTTAGACAATGTTATGCTTTCAACAGTAACAGAGTCTATTTTGAGGAGTCAAATATGTGTCTTTCAGGTTGATAGCAAATCAATTGAGTTCTCTAAGTTGGTAGGTATTTGACTGTTTTACTTACTTGGGATGCACCCTTTTTCTGGTTCTTCATCATATGTTTGTTTTGACGTTTGAGGATGTTAAATCATGGTTCAATGGCAAATATTTTTCATCTTCCCTCCATGTTTTCCTGCTCTTATATTGACTTTCCTGAAAGAGTCTAATTGAAATGATGAACACATACATATGTAAAACTAATGTATAATATTTTTTATGTTTGGTATTTGTATGCTATGCTTTTAATCAAGTTTCTGTGTTGTATAGAATGTCACGAAATATTAATTTATTTTCATTTGATTAATTTTTCAGGTTATGGATGAATTTAATAATATGTATAATAGTTTTGGTATGAATTATGATACCCCTGAATTAAGTGAAGAAGCTCAACGAAGAATAGCCACAATTATTACCCAAGTTGAGCACAACAATTATCATGAAGAGGAAGAATATGTGTTAAGCAGTGTATTGGTACACCATGAAACTTATTTCACTATGCAACCGCGTATGGATTCAAATTATACAGGTCAAATGTGGGTGGACGAAGTATTAAATGGGCATGATGATCGTTACATGAATAGTTTTAGGATGCCAAAAATATATTTCACAGCTTGTTGCATGATTTGCAAACAAATTATTGCTTAAAGCCTGGGAAAGTATCGGCGATGGAGAAGTTAGCATTATCATTGTACATTCTTGGAAATAGAGAATCAAATTCAAATGCAAAAGAGCGATTTCAACAATCTGGGGAAACTGTTAGTCAAATTTTTACTGATATGTTGCATAGATTTGCTCGAATGGGAATAGACACGATTAAATCCACTGAAGGTCAATTCGAGGAAGTACTGAACCATATTCAACATGATACAAGATATTGGCCTCACTTTAAGGTAAAATTTACACAATCTTTATATTTTAAAATATAAATTATTTATAACTTTTATCTCTTTACTTGTATTTATTTTAAAGGATTGAATAGGGGCCATAGATGGAACACACATAAAAGCATGAATTTCGCCTTCTTGTCAAATACCTTATATCGAATGGAAAGGTGAATCAACTCAAAATATTTTGGCAGTTTGTGACTTCAACATGTGCTTTATTTTTGCATTTTCTGGTTGGGAAAGAACAGCACATGATAGTAGAATTTTTTTTTGCAAGCACTTAGAAAACAATAGTTAAAGTTTCCACACCCTCCACCAGGTTGAACTTTAATTTTTTAATTAATTTTTACATAAAAATATTAAAATTTTTAATTTATTTTTAAACTTGATATTATGTTTTACTTTTTTGTAGGAAAATATTATCTCGTGGATTCAGGATATCCACAAATGGCAGGTTTTCTAAGTCCATATATGGGGGAACAATATCATTTACCTTATTTTCGTCGAGGTAATCATCAAGTATCTGGAAAAAAAAAAAGAAATCTTTAATCATGCCCATTCTTCGTTACGCTCTGTGATTGAACGAACATTTGGAGTGTGGAAAAAAAATTGTTAATATTAAGAGATATTCCAAGTTATTCATTCAACTAGCAAGTTTTAATAGTTATTACAACAATGGTTTTGTATAATTACATTCGAAAACATGCTTGGTCAAATAATGAGGATTTTCGAGAATTTGAGAATATACCTGACATGTCAGTCTCTTCAAACCATTTTGATAGAGGTGAATCGAGTTTTTCTAATAGAGAAAGTGACCTTGAAATCACGATGTTAAGGGAAACCATTGCAACTAGTTTAATAAATCCATATTTGTAAAAACATTTTGTACCATAACCTAATTTCTAGTAATAATGAAACTTGTTATGTCTTATGATACTATTTTTTATTAAAAATTATCTGTTTAGTTACTTCAAAATTTGATCCAAGTATAATGTTACTATTTGTGAAAATAATATTTATCATTGTTATAAAAAAATATTTAACTATAAAAAATTAAAAATAATTATCATTTTATCTAATAAATAATTTAAATTGATTATATAATTGATTAAAATATTGGAAGATACATTTTAATATTTTATTAAATGAATTTATAAATTCACATATTTTAATAATTTTAAAAAGTAAAATAATTTAAAAAAACTTCTATTATATATCAATTCTAATCTGATGTCCTTAATAGTTATTTTTTATTCTCACCTCACCGCTACAGCTGCGTTTGAATCCAAACACACACTCCACCATTGTTTCTAATCTCACTACTACAGTATCCAATCTCACCACTATAATAACTAATCTCACCGCCACCGCTGTTTTTAACATCACCAGAGGTAAACACATCGCCCATCCAAACTAAGCCTAAATCTCATAAGTGGGATTTGTCTTGATAAACATTAATTATCAACAATATTCAAATGTTGATTATTTGTAATTGTAATTTTAAATTTATTTGTATTTTTTCGAAAATAAAAAGTTAGGGTCACAACTCACAAATCAAGTGATATTAATTAAGTCTATGAATTTAAAAAATAATACTAAATGTCGATTGAGTCTTAATTAAATTGGTATGGATGTTGTTGTTGATATAAGAGAATGTGGGTCTGAGTGCGTCGAAATGCATTATCCTCTTATTTATGGGTTGAGGTGAGACTATAAGTAATATTTGACATTGTGTAAAAAAAATAGATATGATCAGAACCTAAAATGAAATTATTAAAAAATAATAATACTAAATATTGTTTTTGTGTAAAATATTAACCAATCAAAAGAAATTAAGTTTCTCCCAAAAAACAGAAATTAAGTTGTATTAGAGATTATTTTAAAAAACCATAATTTTAAATATTTTCAAGAATTACACCTCTTTTCCAATACCATTCAAGAGTTTGCTTGTATAGGAGCCGAAATAATAGTAAACCCCCTCCATAGTATTAGGTAACGATACATGAAGAGGAAATTGTGTAGATTTAGCAACTGCACCGGTAAATAATAAAGAGGCACATAAAGTAACAAATAAAAAATGAACCTCATTATTATAAATCAAGTTATTAAATATTTTGAACAAGTCTTGAAATTCGAAACTTCCCGCTATCCAATAAAAACCTAAAATTCCTAATAATAAACCAAAATTGCCTATCCGATTAGTTACAAATGATTTTTGACAAGCGTTTTCCGCAGCAGGTTGTGTCAACCAAAAACCTATTAATAGATAAGAACACAAAATATAAATTTATATCAAATTTGATTATTTAGCTTATAAATTTATATCAAATTCAGTTATTTAGCTTAGGTAAAAACTTTTCTCTTTTTTTCTCCAAGCCTTTTGCTTCTTATCTTTTGTTTTGCTTGGCCATAATGCCAACCTCCAGGCTAGTTATCGCCCGCCTTTTTCCTCTCCCATCAACCCTTTATTTCTTTATTTTTCTTATTCACTACACACGTATTTTCTTTGTTCAGTTTGTAGATCTATTTTATGGGTATCTTTGTTGTCTTCGCAAGTTGTGATGGACAGATGATGGTGCCTATCGTTCGCTAAAACTCCACCAGTCACTAGTAGTTTTTCTTAGAAATTGGGTGGCTATTCGTCAACTTCTTAATCTGTTTCTGTTTTGAGAGTATTTCAGAATAATAAATGATTTCACGTGTTGATTTGGACTCGTGCTATCTTAAGTTTTATATGTTTTTTTGGTTTGTTTTTCCATTGTCTAACAAGTCTTCAGTTTTAGAGGTTTTTGTCTGCTCCTGTAGCACGGTTTTTAGTCTTGCTTATGCATATAATTTTAGTTTTACATGTTATTTTAGGGATGATTTTGTTGTCGTTATCTCTAGTTTGGTGAATGCTCGATTCTTTTGTTGATTTTTGCTCGCCGTTTTGGACCATCAATGACTGATTTTTTTACCATATTAAATGCTTACAATCATTCCAGATATGTTATGCATGAGTTGTGATGAAGCCAATTGTCAACGTGTGATAATGTTCTATTGATGCTGAGGCTAAAGCCTTTATTATGTTGATGGAGCTTTTCCTTCACCATCTACGACGAGTGTTTGCTATTTATTTTTCTCTGAATTGTATTATAATTTTATGTTGGATTATATTTGTATTTAATTCAATAGTCGGGCAACTTAATTTATTTTTTAATATGTTAAATAAAAATATTGATATAAATAACAAATTAAAGAAAATATATCTTTAAAGTGTAAATCATATTCAATTGAGTCTTAACTCGATTAGCATAAACATTATTATAAATGTATGAGGACGTGGGTTTGAGTGCGCTGAAGCGTATTGTAACACCCGTTACCCGAGGCCGTTGCCGGAGTCGAGCATGAGGCGTTACTTGACTTAACTTAAAAGTTCGGGGCATAAAAGTTTACTTTCAAAATTAATTTCACTATTCACAATAAAGCTGTCCACCTGCGCAGCAGTCACAAAAATAATTATAACTCAAGTTACAAAACTCTAAATTTAGATCAGTAAATTTTCCCTAAAACTAGACTCATATATCTATTCACTACAAATTTTTCAGAATTTTAGGTTTAGCCAATTAGTACAGTTTATTAGTTTAAGTCTTCCCTGTTTCACTGATTGACTATTCTGACCTCTCATCACTAAAATTCAAATATCTCTTTGTACAGACTTCATATGGTGCTTCTACTTATCTCTACTGAAAATAGACTCATTAAGAGATCTATAAATATAAATTATAACTCATAATTCCTTCGGTACAAGTTTTAATGAATTTCTAAAGTCAGAACAGGGGACTTCAAAAACATTCTTGCCCTGTTTCACTAAAATTCAATTATCTAAAAATATATAACTCTTTTGTTTATTCTACTTCTTTCATGTGAAAGTAGATTCATTCAGATTTAATTTCATATCTCATTCAACTTCTAATTCTATTTCCATTATTTTTGGTGATTTTTCAAAGTTACATCAATGCTGCTGTCCAAAAACTATTCCATTGAAATTTTAAAAAAAATTCAATATAACCCCTTTATATTTATCTAACCTTCCCTACAAATTTCAAGTCACAACCAATTCCAGTATTTCAACTACTTCACTTGAATACTAATGAAGTTCAACCAATCAACCATTTCAAACTAAAAACATGTATTTTTCAATATCTAACACAACCATCACATTCAAATTTATTTTGCATACTTAGTCATTCATTCTATTACTTTTTACTTCAATTCCTTATACATGCCATATAAATCCAAAAAGTTGTTTAACAAAATCTACCGGAGTAAATCTGGATAGTGTGATTCTCGATGTAGATCCGATCCTCCGAATGTATAAATACGTTAATCTACAAAAACAATAAACACACACATGTAAGCTTATAGAAAGCTTAGTAAGTTCATAGGCACAAACATAAATCTTACCAAACATTTATACACTTATACAATATACACCATTACTAAGTTTACCTGTCAACCACAATCTTTGGTGAGTTCCTTGGTATAAACTCACTACTACTTATTCTTTTACCATAATTCCTTTGGCCCATTTGTCACTTACCATCCTTGATCAAAATTAAGGAACGGTTATGGAAAATTGAGTACTTCACTTTCACTTTGCCATAGTATAACTATGGTCTTATGTATGATCACTTATCATTTGTCCCTGATCAGATAAGTGTAGCTAAGCTATCATTTATCACTTTGTCACTTGATCAGATAAGTATAGCACTTATCACTTTTTCACATGATCAGATAAGTATAGCACTTATCACTTTTTCACTTGATCAGATAAGTGTAGATAAAGCTACCACTTATCACTTTGTCTCTTGATCAGATAAGTGTAGCACTTATCACTTTGTCACTTGATCAGATAAGTGTAGCTAAAGCTACCACTTATCACTTTATCTTTTGATCAGAAGTACTCAAATCCGGCGTTCCGCTTAATTTGATCATTTATTCGATTTTCACATTTTTATTTTACTCTCATTTCAACAATAAATACATTTCATCATACATTATATAATTCATGAAATTAACATTTAATCATTAAATTTCAACCATATGAACTTACCTGGGTCGATTTGCAAAATTTGTAAAAGTTCAGGGACTAATCAACTACTTTTTCTTTTCCTCGGCTTGCTTCGGGTTCTCGATCTAAAATACAAATTTACTCATTCATCAGCATATAATTCTATTCTAATTCATTTCACAATTTATGCCCTTAAATTTTCGAAATTACACTTTTACCCTAAACTTTACAGTTTTTACAATTTGGTCCCTACTCAATTAACCCCTCAATTGATCTAATTTTTCTCAATTGACACCTTGTCCAACTGTTTTAGACTACTACATATCCTTTCATATTCAAAACCGCAACACCAAATCCTAATTCCAAACTTTCTCACAATTAGGTCCCTAAAATAAATTTCTATCAAAATTACTTAATAGAATCATCATATAACAAAATTAAAGCTTTAATTCCATGTTTATTCATCATAAAAATTCAGTACTCATCAATGGTAACTTTCAAAATCAGCCATAATATCAATAACTGATGAAACAATTAGTTGGACCTAATTGTAAAAGTATCAAAACCACAAAAATTAGAAGAAATAATCAAGAATTAAACTTACATGATTCAAATATATGAAAAACCAGCTTGGAGGGACTCTTCAATGGCGTTTTTTGGCTGGTAATTATGAAGAATTACCTAGAAACTCTTTTAATTGAGATTTTTATTTGTTCACTTTTACAAAATTTCCAATTTTACCCTTATTACATCACTTTTCTAGATTTTTTTCTTGCTCAACCGTCCAGCCCATATAATTTGGGCCTAATTGCCTTTTAAATCCCTCCTTTTTAGTCACTTAAGCTATTTAATCACAATTTAACAAATTTTACACTACTTTCAATTTAGTCCTTTTAGTTAATTGACTATCCGAACGTTAAAATTTTCTAATGAAACTTTAATACCAACTCAATGACACTCTATAAATATTTATAAAAATATTTGTGGCTCGGTTTAAAATCTTCGAGGTCTCGATACCTCGTTTTTTTATTTTAATTATTTCAATATTTATTCCTAGTACACTATTCACTATTTCAAAAATTTTCCTAACTTCACATTTACTTATTCTTACTAAATTAATAATATTTTCTACTCATTTGTCAGAATTAGTGATCTCGAATCACCATTCTGACACCATTGAAAATTCAGGCTATTACACATATTATCTTTCCATTTCCGGATTGAAGAGGAGCTATGAATAATTTTAAGTATTGTGTTAAAAAACCAAGACCGAAATAAATAATAAAATTATTTTTAAAAAATCTTTTTTACTTTTAAGTGATTCTTTTTGAGTGGCTAACGTTACTGAAAATAATTGGTTAAGTAATTTTGATTACTTTTAGAAATCAGTTTCTGACAACAATTAAAGTCAACTTTTGTTTTTATATACACAAGGGTATCAACATTTAATATTTTATTAATGCGATAATTTTATTTTTTTAATATATTAAATAAAAGAGATAAATGTTAAAATTTTATATAATTTATAATGTTATACATCAAACTTTAATTTTGATTAAATATTCTCATTTTATTAATCCTGTTATCTATGTGGCACGATTTTTTAATAAATCATATTAAAATTGTTGACATTATATTTTATCATATTAAAAAAATTAATAAATTTAAATTCTTTTCACTTAGATTAAAAAAATTCCTAGGAAAAGAGTTTCTTATTTCCTCCAAGAAACCTATTTTTTTTAATATAGGTGGAAATGATTTAATTTAATTTAATTTATTTGTTTTCTAATATAATAAAATATCATATTAATAATTTACACATGATTTAACAAAAAAATGTGCCACATAGATAATGGGTTAGCGAAATGTGAAAATTGAGCCAAATTTAAAGTTTGATGTATACAAATACGTCAAATTAAAGTTGATGTATAACATTGCAAATTCTATCAAAGTTTAGGTATAATTTTGATATTTATCCTTAAATAAAATATTATGTATTATCATATTGGGGTGTTAAATGGATAAACCTTATATACCTTAATTGTTCAATATTCAAATAATATTATAATTACTTGTGAATTATATATAGATTAATATAAAAATATTATATTTAGCTTAATATTTTATATCAAAAAAATTGCTTAGAAATATTTTTATTTAAAAAATCGATGATATATTTAAAATATGATTTTATTAAAAAATAAATTTAACGGATGATTAAAAAATAGAAAATCAAATATAAAAAATTGAGAAAGTACTCATGTAGTGTATGTATATATGATTAATTTTCTTACTTGTGTAAGAGTTTATCTTGTGTGTTATTTAATTTTTAAAAAAATTTGTAATATCATTTATAAAATTTTCGCATATAATTGTAATGGTAAAAAATTCATTTTCCGTTAATCGTATATATATTTTCGTATCGTTATCATATTTTTGTGAAATTTTTAAGGGTTAAAAATTGTGTAATATTTACATCTATTAATTAAATAATTAAGTGGTGTATATTAAATTAAATAATTATACAAAATTTGTATTTAAGAGATAAAAAAATATATTTGAGGTATAAAAAGTAATTACAAATTGGCAATCTAATAATCTAAATAAAATATGTTTTCTGGGGTTAAATTACTAAGTCAGAATTTGAAAGAAGTTCTAATTCTAAAACTAATCTAATCCATAGTTTTATTAATTTAAGAAAGAAATTTAGAATATTAATAAATTTAACATTTAGTAATGAATTTTAGTATTTCTTTTAGGTTTTTGGGTTATTAAGCTATTTTCTATTTACACCCTTTTTAGTTTGACAGTTCATCTTCATCTCTTTGGTTAAGCAACAACTTGAAGGACTAAATAGCATTCCATGTAAACAATGAAGCACGGAATTTTGAATTATAATTTTTTTAAAAAGATAAAGGTTTTATCTGTCGGAAAATCAAAAAGTTGCTGGAGATTTTAAAGAATGTATGTCACCGGAAAATAAAAAAAATATTATATAGTATTAAAAACAGAATTTTTATTTAAAAATAGGTCATAAAATTTTAAATGTTGTTTTCTGTTGTAAAAACTATTTTGTATATTAGTTTTAAGTTTCAAAAGAAATTTAAAGAATTTTAGAAATAGGTAGCCAACAAAAAATATAATTTTAGAAAAGCTAAATCGTAGTAAATGTGATGTTAATTGTACCATTATATATTTTTAAAAATGGTTAAATATAAAATTAGTACGTAAATTTGTCTCCTTCTTTTAGATTAATATTTTATGGTAACATTGGTAAATTTAGGACACGTAGTAGAATAATATTGTGACATATGGCATAAATAATGTCACGATAATTTTATAATTTTAAAAAAATAGAAAAATACTTTTTTTTCTCTCAAAATTTGTAGGTTAGTTTTTTTTTTTCTCTTTTTCTCTCAACCCAAGGTTTTTCTTTTGTTTGACAGTGACGTCAACAATGTTTTTTTTACTATTCTTCTATTTGTTTCCTAAAAAAAAATAGATTTTCCATTAATTAATTTCACAGAGGGACTCTTCCTTTGTGTTGTTGATTTAGAGTATCTGATGAAGTTTAGCGAGCCTTAACATAGACCTATTAGTAAAAGGTTACCATTTTATTTGTGTAAAAAAATAGTTTACTTTTTCATTACAAACAAATCCCTTATTCAAATTTATAAGAAAACTTAAAAGAGTATGGAGATGAGGAAGGGTAGTGCGGATTTGTCCAAATCAATTGCTTCAGTTTCTAACTACTATTTCTTCCTTCTCTCTCAACAAGTATTTGCAGTAGGGTTTAGGTATAGTTTGTATGGTTGTACCAGCGTTCTCTTGCCTATCCTGATCTCGGCATATACGAACAAAAGGAAAAAAAAATTAGCTTAAGCTTTTTTAGTTAGCTTGAGTGTGTAAAATGGATTGTGATTTACCTGAAGTACTTTGGGAGTTTGGTAAAAGGTCCGTCCCTGAAAGAACTAGGTAAAGTAAGAAAACAACTATCCAAACAGAAAGAAGCAGAGAGTGAAATAATAGAATAAACTTCTTGTTGTTTATTCAAATTTGCCTACCTCTTAATTCTTAATGTACAGTATATAAAGGCTTTCTGAATTGAGTAACAACCTCACTAACTGACTAACTACTTCTATTCTCTAATATTCATCCATCTTCTCTACAGGCAAGACCCGTAGAAAACTCCGAAAACGAGTAAAACTCGATGACAAAATGGGCTTAGTGAGAACATCAGCGACCTGATCACACGCTGGAACTTCTCCAACAGCAACCGTGCCATCAACAACCTTTTCACGAACAAAAAATAAATCTAACTCAACATGCTTAAACTTTGAATGAAGAACAGGATTTGCAGCAACTGCAACCGCCCCAGAACTGTCACACCAAATTTGAGGAACACTATTAGACTGAGCATGTAATTCTTTAAGTAGCGACAAAAGCCACGTAACCTCACTAGTAACTGCAGCAAGACTTCGGTATTCTGCCTTAGCAGTAGACCGAGCAACAACCTGTTGTTTCTTCGTACACCATGACACAGGTGTATGTCCGAAATAAACACAGTATCCAGTAGTAGACCTCCGGTCATCAAAATCTAATCCCCAGTTTGCATCAGCATATCCAACTAAGTACAAACTAGTGGATGGACGAAACACAATTCCAAAATCAATCGTACCACCTAAATACCTCAAAATGCGCTTCAGGGCAGTCATATGAATGGAAGTAGGACAATGCATAAATTGACATATTCGATTAACAGCATAGGCAACATCAGGCCGCGTAAGAGTGACATACTGTAATGCTCCTGCAAGACTCCTGTATTCAGTCGGATCCTGTAGCCGCTCACCACCATCGCGAGTCATAACAGAGGAACTAACCATCGGTGTATGAACACTCTTCGCATTCTCCATCGAACAACGTATAAGAATATCACGTATATACTTCTTCTGACAAAGATGAAGGCAACCTAACGAAGAACGATTAACCTCTATCCCAAGAAAATAATGAAGATCACCCATGTCCTTAAGCGAGAACTCACTATTCAGCAAATTAACAAACCACTCTATGACAGAAGGCATATCTCCAGTGATAATAATATCATCAACGTACACAAGCACATATAATGTTGACGCTGGTACAACTCGAACAAACAAGGAAGCATCAGACTTTGAAACTACAAACCCCACGGAGACTAGAAATCCTTTTAGCCTTTCAAACCAGGCACGAGGAGCCTGACGAAGACCATACAACGCTTTCTTCAAGCGACACACCAAAGGTCTGCCATCTGAGCCATATTGAACATAACCGGGAGGTTGATGCATAAAAACTTCAGTGTCAAGGTCACCATTTAGAAACGCATTATTCACATCCACTTGTCGAAGTGACCACCCCCTAGACACAGCAATAGACAAAATAAGTCTGATAGTAGCCGGTTTGACCACTGGACTAAACGTTTCCTTAAAATCACAACCCGGAACTTGAGAGCAACCTTTTGCAACTAATCGAGCCTTATATCGAGCAATAGTGCCATCAGAATTCTTCTTGATTCGGAACAACCATTTGCACCCAATGACCTTATGATTATATGGAGCAGGAACGAGCTCCCATGTGGAATTACGCATAAGAGCATTATACTCATCTTGCGCAGCAGTGCGCCACTCAACAGTAGCCAGAGCTTCTTCAATTGTAGTCGGTTCAACAGCTTCAACACTTAAAACCTTAGGCTTGTAAACCCCTGCTTTAGCGCGAGTAACCATTGGGTGAGTATTGCCCACAGCTGTCCTATTAACCTGACCATCAGATGCCAACGAAACACCTGCAGACAGTCCCATATTAGACGAAGAGAGAGCATTGGTATCACTGGAGAATCCCGAGCCATGCTCTGATGGAAGATCACTCAACTCAGTTCCATCATTAGCTGAATAATCATGAGCTGGAAGACTACCCAACCCAGTCCTAACATCAGTTGAAGGATCATGAGACTGGGGCTGCTCCACACTAACATCTAATACAGGATCAGTAGGCTGAGACGACACCCCTTGTACCGACGGTGTCATCATGCATGGCTCAAGAGTCGATGATGAAGGTGGCCATACAAGAGGAACAACTGTCGAACTAGTCTGACCGGTTGTTGATACAGACTTGTCTGAACTAGTCTCGGTAAACAAAAACCTCTGCTCATCAAAGACCACATGCCTTGAAATTATAACCTTACCATCTGGTAAAAGACATTGATACCCCTTGTGACGAGGACTGTAGCCCAAAAAAGTTGACGGCTGAGACCGAAATTCCAACTTACGACCCACAAACGGACGTAAGTAAGGATAACAACAGCAACCAAACACTCGAAGATGATCATAGGTCGGATCACTTCCATACAGTTCTTTAAACGGAGAACTGTCCTGAAGTACAACCGTGGGAAGTCGATTTATGAGATGAACCGCACAACAAAACGCATACCCCCAGTATTCCATAGGCAAATTTGCATGAGCCAACAACGTAATCCCCATTTCAACAATGTGACGATGTTTTCGCTCGGCTACTCCATTTTGTTCTGAAGTATACGGACAGGTCAGTCGATGAATGATCCCCTGAGATTCTAAGACAGACGTAAACCCACGATATTCACCTCCCCAATCGCTCTGAAACTGCTTAATAGACTTGCCAAACTGTGTCTTAATCAACTGTTGAAACTGAGTAAAACATCCAAGTGCTTGAGCTTTTTGACGTAAAAGATAAACCCAAGTAAACCTGGTACACATATCAATAAACGAAACATAATATCTCTTATCACCACAGTCCCATAATTTTTTTTAATGCCCTTTTACAAGTTTAGATTTCAGAGTTTGATTGATGTCAAAATTTATCTTTTCCCATTGTTTTTGAGTTAAAGTTTAAAATAATCCATATCCATCCCTTTTGTAGATTAATATTTCAAAATAAATATTTAAATTCAATTTTACGTAAAAGAAAAATTGTGTTTGTGCTTTATACCAAATTTTATACTCATATTTTAGATCTGGTCAAACTTAAAAAAATATAAAATATAAAATATATAAATATCATGTTTAGGATCAACTCGAATTTGACTTAGTTCGGCTCATGAGCACTTCTAATTGGAAGAGTGAATTTTTTCTTCCCAAATATTTAGATTAAATTTAAATATAAAAATCAACATTGTTAAGAGAATTTTACTTAAACGTCACCCGTCCGAATAACACCAAGCTCAGGATATAAAACAAAAGATGGCCAAAGAAATTCTAAATATAGATATAAATCCTAAATGGAAAAAAAAATTAAGCACCAAAATAAAAAGAGCTAAATTGCGAAATAAGCAAAAATGAAAAGCAGAGTTTTGATTTATGGGCTTTAAACAGCAGAAAGGCAGAAATCCCATGAAACCGGGCTTTGACGATCCATAGAACTGGACTCAAAGTTACCAAAATAAGCTCCCATTCCATCCTTTTCCCGCAAAGCGCAGTCCAAACGGAGGGGAAAAAGAAAGAAATGCTGCGAAATGGAGTGAAGAAGCTGACTCTTGAAACCTCATCCGCAGCAATCGGATTCACTTCACTTCTTTCAGCTCCTGATTTCCTCCATTATTCTAGAGGTACCCATTTCACTTTCTTTCTTTTTTTATCTTCCATTTTCGCTCCTTTGCTGTCTATTGATTTGAATGTTAGAGCAGTTCGAGGAACCCCGGTATGTTTAAATACACGAAATGATGAATTTGAATAATTAAAAATTGAATTCCATCCTATAATTCAATGTAAAATGTTACCATTTTTTTAGTATTGTATCTGAAACCCCTTTGGTATGTAATTCCATTTTTTATGAAGCCTCTTTTTGCCACAAGTTGAAATTTTGCCCTTTTTTTGTTTAGATCATCGTTCAGTATATAAGGTTCTTGAAGCCTGCAGGCTTTCCTCAGATTATAAGGCTGCAAGTGCAATCCACGCAAGAATCTTTAAACTAGGGTATGGGACTTATCCATCTCTTGTAGCTTCTTTGGTATCGACTTATTTGCAATGTGATCGCCTTCTTCTAGCTCGGAAACTTCTCGATCAAGTTTTTCGTTTGGATTTTAATGTGGTCATTGTAAACTTAGTTATTGAACATCTAATGGGACTTGGAGAATATGGTTTTGCAAAGAAGTGCTTCCATAAAACGCCTGTCCGGGATGTGATCACATGGAACTTAATGATCGGAGGATATGTTAGAAATGCACGCTTTGAAGAGGCTTTAAGCTTCTTTTGTGAGATGCTTGACTCAAATGTGGAGCCGGATAAGTTTACTTTTGCTTCGGTTATGACGGTGTGTGCACGACTTGGAGCTATTAATCATGCTTTATGGGTGCATCGTTTGATGACCGAGAAAGAAATTGAACTCAATCCCATACTTAGTTCGGCATTAATAGACATGTACTCAAAGTGCGGTAGAATTCAAACTGCAAAGGAAGTTTTCAATAGTGCAGACCACAGCGATGTGTCTGTTTGGAATGCAATGATTACTGGGCTCGCAGCTCATGGGCTTCCGTTCGATGCAATTGCAGTGTTCTCAAAGATGGAAGTGGAAAATATTTTTCCTGATTCAATAACTTTCATTGGAATCTTAACTGCATGCAGTCACTCTGGTTTAGTTGAAGAGGGTCAGAAATATTTTAATTTGATGAGTAGCCGCTATTCAATTGAGCCCCAAATTGAGCATTACGGGGTGATGGTTGACCTCTTTGGTCGAGCTGGCCTGCTAGAAGAGGCTTATGCTGTTATTGAAGCAATGCCTGTGGAGCCAGATGTTGTCATTTGGAGGGTACTTTTAAGTGCTTGTAGAATTTATCAAAAACCAAAGCTGGGTGAAGTTGCCATTGCGAATATGTCACGTCTTAAGAGTGGTGATTATGTCCTGCTGTCAAATATGTACTGCTCGATGAAGAGATGGGAAAGCGCTGAAGGAGTCAGAGAATTGATGAAGAAAAAGGGTATTCGGAAAATTAGAGGAAGGAGTTGGATTGAGTTAGGAGGAGTCATTCACCGCTTCAAGGCCGGTGATAGATCTCACCCTGAAACAGAGGGACTATACAAAGTGTTAGATGGGTTGATACGACGGACAAAGTTGGAAGGGTTTCTTCCTCAAACGGATTTGGTTTTAATGGATATCTCCGAAGAGGAAAAAGAAGGAAATTTGAATCATCATAGTGAGAAGCTGGCACTGGCCTATGGAATCCTAAAAACAAGTCCTGGAAGAGAAATTATGATATCAAAAAACCTCCGGATCTGTCATGATTGCCACAATTGGATAAAATTGGTTTCAAAATTGTTAATCAGAGTGATTATTGTTAGAGATCGAATTCGTTTTCATCAGTTTGAAGGCGGTTCATGTTCATGTGAAGACTATTGGTAGCGAATTTATTCCTTTTTGTGCCTATAGACAATGTGGAGCAGGTTGGTCAGGATTGAGGGTTCTGCTGGAATGTGGTTTTCCTAGCGCATTCGCTCGGTCTACCTCAATAGGACCAATGATTGGGTGTCTTGCTTAAAATTCATGGAATTAGTCATGTAAACAGGGGACTATTCTCTGTTCATTGCTATTAAAACCGTACCTGATCTTTCACCTTCCACCAATGCTGAAGAAAGAAACAAGTATATGATGCCAATGGATTGTAACATTGCTTGGAAGAGGATCAACACTTAGGGTGAGTTTGGATGAGCGGTGCGTTTGCCTGCGGTTAGTGTAAAAACAGCGGTGGCGGTGAGATTAGATACTATAGCGTAAGACAAAAAGTAAGCTAAACGCACCGCACCCAATCGCCCATCAAAACCCACCCTTAGTCGGATATCTGGAATCATGCTTGTCATCATACTTAACAATTTGGAGCTTTTTGGGTAATCAGCTCAACTTTCACTAGGTTTTTATCATTATTCATTGATGGTATAGATAAACTATTTCGGGCTATATGACTTCCGACTCTTCATTTTTTCTTACCGTGCTTCTGTCTTATGTTTACCTGAGTATAGGGACGAGGATCGATCTGGAAAAACTTTACAAAGTCTAACATAATTGTGTTAGATACGAACTCCTATCTGACATTCACACCCGAGAGGCTAATTAACTTCACCAGCAATTATTTGATTAACCCTGCATATTAGCTATTTCAACAGTGTGAGAGTATGTTGGTATCTTCAGCTAAATTTTCTAATAACCCTCGTTGCTGTAATTTTAGGTTGTATTGTTTGCCATTTTACTGATGTTGTAATTTTTTTTTTATTATGCTTTTTGAAAGTTTTATTATTATTATTACTTTAATCGTGTAATTTTATACACAATATTTTGATTTGATTCAGTTTTCACTAATCACTAATAACATTATCAAGTAAATAGATTTTTATTTATTTAAATGTGTATAATTGAATCACATTTAAAATTTTATGTATATATATGAACGACGATAAAAGTTTCATATGTATAATTGTACTAAATTAAAATTCATGTATCAAGTTCCACATTGGAATAAAGCTCATGTGCAAATTTGATATTAATCAGGTCATAAATTTAGTTATGAAATTATAATTAATATTATTATGGTGACACTTTTATCTTTTCATACTTTTATATCATCTTTAAATAAGAGAATTGAAAATCACAAATTGAAGGATAAAACACGTGCTCAATAGTAATAAAATACAAATTTGTTATTATTCCACTTATATTCATTATTAAATAAATTTAATATATATTAACTAGATTTTGTCAGTGGGTGCAAGAAAATATTTTATGTTAAAATATGTATATTTAAAATTTATTCAACAATAAATATAGATGGAGTAGTAACAAACTTATATTTTAATATTATTAAACATGTGTTCAATCTTTGGATTTATAAATTATAATTATTTTAATTAAAGATGATATAAAAATATGAAAAGATAAAAGTATTGTCATAATAACATTAATTATAATTTAAATTTTTTTAATTATTTTATAATTGAATTAATGATCGAGCGAAGAGTGAGACCAATTCAGTAAAATAATTAAATATAAGGATGAGGTTAGATGCATAGACATTGATTCTATTTTTATATAAACTAATTAAATATTTGCTGGTGCCCAATTTTAAGCATTTGTGCTTATATAAATAATAAAAGAATTTCAAAGGTAGACGTTTATAAAATTTTGGTATACCATTTTTGAAATCCCTACTCATGATACTTTTCAAACATCAAATCCAAGAATTAAAACCAGCCAAAATTTTAAATTAATTCCCACCTATTTGAATTTTAGTATCAAATTGTTAAAGAGTTATTTAAAAATTAAAAATTGGTTTTTAAACAGACAAGTAAGGTGACATATACGGTATAAAATATTCACAAAATGATAAAAAAAAATTGATTGGATTTTACTTCAACTGATTATAAGTATTATTCTCAATGTAGGAGGATGAGTTGGAGAGAAATTATGAATAATTTTAGATATTGTCTTAAAAATAGCAGATATAATCAAAACTTAAATTAAATGGATATATAACAATATTTTAATCCACTAATAGAAAAGTTTCAAAAACCATTTTAGTAACTAAATATAATATTTTCTAAATTTGTTACGAAAAATAAATATATACATTAAATTTGTTACCTTATAGTTAATATCCAATATACTTCATTCTTCGAATATACTATTTACATAGCTGGAGTCATAAATTACTACCTTATATATTAATTATTGTAAAAATTCTTATATTAAGAGTTGAATTTTATTTTATCTTCTCGGTAAGTTAATCTCTGTACATTAGATTAAAAAGTATATTTATTCTTTCTATTTAAAATTTTATCCATTTGTATTGTTAAAAACTAACGTAATTGACGAAATAATTAGACAGTGACATATAGCATGCCACATGTACTTCATGCTGACGTACATAAACTAATTTTTAACATAATAAATTGATGAAATTTTTAACAAAAAAATCAATTTGCTTTTTGATCTAACATACATGGACTAATTTGTCCATTTTTTAATAGAATACACAAAATGCAATCTATTGGCTCACATATCACTAATTCCATTAAATCAAACATTAACCGATTAAATCATCAGTTTACCAGTTCAACTGATTCGTCCAATTCAATTAAAAAAACATTAAAAAATCAAAAATATATATATATTAAAAAAATTGATTCAACTAATCAAATGGTTTTCTTCAGACTGATATCTTTGCCGATTTCGGTCTAATTGGTTGAACCGACTAATTTGGTCCATTTCAAGGTTTTTTATTATTATGATTTTTATAGTTTTGATAATTTTATATAATTTTAATACTTGTAATAGATTTTATAATTTTTATGAGTTTTTATAGAATTTTGTTATGTTTTTATAAAAATTTAAATATGTTTTTATAAATTTTATTTTTATTATATTTTTTATAATATTTATACTTTATATCTATTTCCATATTTTTTAATGTTTAATAATTTATATATATCTAATAATTTTTATAGAAAAATATTAGATTAAACCAGAAGCTTCACGTGTCACCATCTGATTAGTCTGGTAATTTATTTTAATGGTCAATGTGACCAATGATGATAATTGTTAACGGAGGAGTTTAATTAATTAATTTAGTTAACAATAGGAGCTGAAGTTAATACAAGAACTTAATTAATTTTTTAAAGATTTTTTTAACATATAAACCTTTAATAAACAAATATATATAGATAGATAGATACTAGCTTATTTCACCCTCCAATACGAGTGAAAAATAAATTTTATAAAAATGTTTATTTTTAAAATTAATGCTAATTTCTTAAAAGATAATGATATACATTTTAAGCAAAAATACCTTTTCAATAGTGGTTTAAATGGTTTCCGATAAATATATAAAATTTTAGAAGGATAAATATTGTCGAAACCATTTTTTATTGAAAACAAAAAAAATTTTTAGGTTGTCGACTTAAAAAAAGAAAATGAAAGTTGTGAGTCGCCACCAATCTTTTATTAAGGTGTGATTGGGTCACCTAAAAACGACTTTGGTCTACGAATTTTAGAAGAACGGGTCCGGGAGTCGGTTACGCATGAGGAAGGATTAGCACCCTCATTACGCCCAAAAATTGGTACCTAGTTAATTAATTAATGTCTTAAGGTCGAAAATTTTAAAAATATAATCTTTAAAAACTTAAAACGTTGCATATTAAGACACTTTTCAATTTAGAGAAGCAAAAATGCCACACCCAATACGTTAGGGCACAACATTCTAATTTCCCCCAAAATGAATTAGATCAGAATACTTATACAATAAAACTTTAAAAGAACATCCACTCATCCAAGATTTAAGAAATCACACCCAATACGTTAGGGCACAATTCCTTTAGAATCTCAAACTCGGAATATTTCCTTCATGATTTTTTAAAAAAAATCTTCATTTCGAGAAATCAATGCGTCACATCCAATACGTTAGGACACAACGTGTTGAATTCTCAATAATGAGTTTTTATTTTAATTAAAAGAATATTCATTTTGAAAAAGTTTGATTTTAAAAATCGAGTAAAAAATGTAATGTTATGCTACATTAAATATATAATGCAATAATAAATACTACGATAACATAGAAATAATGCAAATATATGAACAAATAAGTAAAATAATGGCCTGCAAAATATCAAATAAATGGACAAGATAATAAAAAATATATGTAAACATAAATTAATAGACAAATAACTAAAATAAAAAAATATATACATACATCCATGAAAATATATAAGTTTAAAATAATTAAGATAATATCAAAATTAATAAAACATGTGTAAAAAATATACGAAAAATATTAGTTTTTTAAGGTGTAAATACATGCAAAAGAAACATATTTATATATATACATATAATAATAATAATTTCATAAAAAAATTAGAAATACTGATTTTAAGAAAAATATGAGAAAGGACTAAATTGGGTCGAAAGTAAAAAAACAGGGGTAAATCCGCAAATAAATAAAAGTAAAAGGATTAATTTGAACGCGCGAATTACATAGAGGGGCTGGAAGGGAAATTTTCCCTTCTCCTCTAAAACGACGCCGTTCAACTTAGACCCAATTGAAATAAAAATAAATAAAAGGGTAAATTAAGAAAAATAAAAATAAAAAAAAAACTTAATTACAAAAACATTAAAAGGCGGAGGGGCTAAATAAAATAAATAAAATTCGCAGTGGTATCACTTTCTCCCCCTTTTTAAAATCGTAAATAAGTAAAAAAATAATCGGAAGAAAAAAAAATAGTAAGCCACCTTTAAAAAACTGCCAATCGTTCTCTTTTTTATTCCTCTTCCTCTTTTTTTTCAACTATGAAGGGAGAGGCCTCTATTTATAGTTGAGCCTCCCCATATCCAACGGTACAGATTAATTACATCAATGGCTGAGATTAAAGGGTATCTACAAATTAAATCTCTAAGATTACAAAATCATATATTCTAAGATTGCATATCATATCTAAGATTATATATCATATCTAAGATTGCATATCATATCTAGGATTGCATATCATATCTAAGATTGCATATCCTAAAAAATTATGTTTCCATATGCGAGTCCGGGCTAAAATTGGGTATTACAAATATATAAAATTTTAATAAATTAATATTTAATTAACTTGATTTAATTTTTAATGATAACCATCTTAATATAGGAGAAAGTATTCAAATCTTCCTTAGATTTAATAATATTGTTTCAAAAATATTTATCCCTGCATTAAATGAATATTAAATAATTTTTTTATCTTTTTTGATTAATTATTATTCTAGTTATTTTTCTCTCTCCAAATTTTATATTCAATCGTTGTCAGTTAAAGATAATAAAAATCTAATTATTTAAAAAGTATATTAATTTTTATAAATTATAAATTGTATTATATTTTAATATAATCATGAGTTTAAAGTTCGCAAAACTTTAATCTTACCATTAAGTCAATCGCTCATTAATTTTAAGTTTTTTTTAAGAAATGATAATTATATTTGGTGTTTACCGTCTATTTTTTAAATTAAAAGAATTTTTATTTAAATACATTTTATATTTAAAATTTAATTATACATATTAACTTTGAGATGACTTTATTTTATTTTTATACTTTTTCGTTGCATTTTAATTGATTTTTTTCATTAAAAAATTTGATACAATGGTAAGTAATTAATTTTACATAAAAAGAATTCAATGAATTCATTTGAAGGTTAATGTATAACTAAATTAAATTTAAATTTAAATAATTTTATAAAAAATTAAATATATTTAATTTTATAATAATTCAACATGTGATTAATTAGAAAAAAAAAGGCCCCGTTCTTTAATGCTCCTCTGATGGACCTTTGCAATAAAAAGTATTTTTTCCTTAAAAGCATTAAAGAACGGACATCATTTTAAAAAAAAAAATTAACTTAAAAAAAGCACTTTTTGGTAGATGGAGAAATTGAAAATTTTAATTTTTTCTTCAGTCAAAAGTGCTTTTGGCTTTTATTTACATTTTTAACCTTTGTCTTCTCCAAAAATTTTTAGTATTTATATTTGGTATATAAATATTATCCCTTTTTAAAACTTTAATCCAAATATATGTAATATTTTAATTTGTTAGATTTATGTTTTTTATGTTATGTTAATATCTAATATGAGTTATATATCCAAATACATTTTAAAATAAAATAATACAAATGTGTTAAAAGCATTAATTAAAAATAAAAAATAATTTTTATAATAATACAATTGTGTCAATATCTAATTACAAATATTTAATTATTATATTTAAATATAGTTTATATATTCTAATTAAATTTAGTAAATAATTACTATTAATTACTTAGAAATATTTAAAATTAATATTATATATTAAAATATTAACAATAAGTTATAATAAATTATTTTTATATTTTTGCTAAAATATCATAATATTAACTAATTTAAATATTATTTAAATATATATTTGTTACTTTATAATATCATGTCTAAAATGGACATCTTATTTCTCAAAAGCACTTTTTGACAGCAATACTAAACACTCAAATTTTTTAAATGCACTTTTTCACAGCACTTTTCAAAAACAGTGAAGAACTGGCCCTAAATATAAAATATGTAAAAGCCCAAATTTTCCCGGGCCCATACCAAATAAACCAAACCAAAATCAATTAACAATCTATAAGCCCAGCACACTAAAAATTAATCCCAAACTAACCCAAGCCCAAACACCTAAAATATTTAAAAAAAAACCCTAGCCTTTGACCTATGCGCCGCATGTCCCTTCAACCACCTACTCCTCTGCCGAAAATGTCTGCAGGCTACCTCGTCCGTGTCACGTCTCCTCCACCGCCCTACACCTGCAAACAATAAAGAGAGACAACAGCAACAAGCAACAGGAGGTTTTTGTTTTGTTTTTCTTCTCGGTATAAAAACTGATTATTAACAGATTGTAAAGAGGGGGATTTTTCTGAGATTTTTTTTCTTCTTCTCTTTCGGCAAAAGCCGAACACTATAAAAGGGGGTTCTTTTTATTTTCTTTCTTGTATCACATTCACAGAAATAAAAGCAAAAAAAAATCAAATGTGATTTCCAAGTTTTGTTTCTGATTTCAATCTTTCCTTTTTATTTTTATCACTGTTTTTACTTTTTATTTTTATTTATTTAACGAAAATATAAAAAGAAAAAAGAAAGAAACTCACCGGGACGGATTTCAAGCGCCAATCTGACGTTTCGTCGGCTGTCGAAAGCGGTGGCGGTGCGACGAGCGCAACGGCGGCGCTAAAAGGAACCAGGGGCCGAATTTTTTTTGAGAGAAAAAAGAAAGGTCTTTTTGAAATTTCTTTTTTAAAAACAATGGCTGAAAATAAAAAAATAAAATAAAAAGGAGGTGTTTAAATTCAGATGCAAAACGACGCCGTATAGGGCCTTCTGACCCGCGCGCGACCCGACCCGCTCCAGGGGGTCCGCGTGTTTTCGCGGAATGGGTTATTTATAACCTTGGTCCCTTCGCGTTTATGGCTCTCTTAATTTACTCCCTTTTCGTTTATTTCATTTTTTTAATTTAGCCTCATAGTTTAATTTTTTGTTTCAATCTGGTCCTTCGTAACGCCGCGTTTTGGGGTGCTTGGTCTATTTACCATTTTGGACCTCACTCTTTCTGCGCGTGTCACGGTTCGGTCCTTTCGTTTTTTATTTGAAATTCGCCCGGTATTTTTGTTTATATTTCAGTTTAGTCCCTTTTTAGCAATTTTATTATTATTATTATTATTATTATTATTGTTATTATCTTTACTATTATTATTATTATTATTATTATCAATATTATGGTTATTATTGTGATGTTTTTATTTACATTTACTTATGAAAATTTTAGATATATGTGTTTTATTATATTATTATTATATAATTGTTTATATATATATATACACGTATATATACATTTTTAACTTAGTTAATATAAATACTCATTTTTATATACATATCCACCTCCCTTTTACATGTATTTCATTATTTTCATATTCCATAATTTTATATCTATGTATATGTACATATTTTGTATATACATATTTATTATTTATATTTTAAAATGTATTTCATATATTTTATATATTTCGTAATTTATATATACACACATATTTTAATTTATGCCTATATACATATGTATATCTTTACATTTTCAATTGTGTTCATTATTTATTTCATTTTCATTATCATTTTGAATGGATGATTTAATTGTATTCGTTTATATACATTGTAGGTTTGACACTTTATCTATTTTATGTTGCTCATATCATTTTTATACTTTCGTATTTATTATGGTTTTCCCCTGCATTACAATGTAATTTGCTTTCACATTTTACTACGACTTTGTATTTTTATTTCACTCGATATAACAAATTTGTTTTAAAGAAAAATGGCATTTCGTGTTTAGATTCGAGAAGATCGTACTCTAATTTACTGGGTTTCGATTTTCATGATAAATCTAAACACGTGAATATTTCAAACTCAAGTTTTAAACGATGTCGGGAATTGAAGAAGGATTGTGTCCTAACTTACTGGTCGTGATCCCTTTTTTAATCCAAGATAGTTAAATATCTTTTAAATAAGCATTTTTCATTCGCGCATCGAGAATTTGAGACATTGTGTCCTAACTTACTGGATATAATTCTCTTTCTCAAATAACGTGAAACATTCCATTTTTCCTAAAAATTTTCAACGTTTTAATACAAGGATCGTATTTTTAAAATTCTTCAAGGTTCTCAATTTTCGACATTAAGATATTAAGTAATCAACTAGGTACCAATTTTGGGTGTATCGAGGGTGCTAATCCTACCTCGTGCGTAACCGACTCCCAAACTCGTTTTTCTGAATTTCGTGGACCAAACTTGTTGTTTTAATAAAATCAAACCGTTTATTAAAAACAACTCGTTTTCGAGGTGATCCAATCACACCTCATCAAAAAGATTGGTGGCGACTCCTATTTTCGTTTTCATTTTTCAAAACCCAAGTCGATCCCGTTTTCATCAAAAAAATGGTGTCAACAAAATACATAAATAAATGGTAAAATTTTCTTAATTGGAATTTTTTAAAATTTAAAATTGAATATTTTTCGTTGGAAACAAGTGAATACATATATTTTAACATGTAAATGGGTTCTCCTAATTATTAAAATAACAATGATACCAACTAAGATTAAAAGAATAAAAATATGGTATGATTATATATTATATACGTATATACATAATGAGAAAATGGTCAGAGTAGAATCGTTTGGTGTCGGCACCAGATCATTGTATTTGTTTTAAACATTGAAGAATTAATTAAACAATTAAGAGAAAAAAGGTATTATATATATATTTATAATATAGGAAGGCAGTCCGAAGGTTGATGGCAATGGTTGGGTTCTGGTAAATATGAGATGGACCTCTCATCAACCCATATAATATATAAAACATAAAATTAAACTCAAAAAAGGGTATTGAATCAAAATTTGCTTGTCCTTCTCTATCATAATCTTTTGGCCTTTCTTTGTCAAAATAAAGAAACCCATTTCTTTCATACCCTTAAAAATCTGGAAATTCGTAAGAAATCTCCTTTCTCTCTTAACCACTTCTTCTTGTGACATCACAACTGCTCTTGCTTTGTTCTCTTTTTTTCCCTTTATTTTCTCTTTGGGAGGGGGGCTGTAGTTTGTAGCTGAATCTTGGGCTTGTTCCTTTGAGTTGTGATCCTTTGCTTAGATTTGAAAAATATATATTTTTTGTTTAATTTTGGAAGAGTAAGACTCGGAAGAGGAAATGGAGATTTGGGGATGGGTTTTTATTGGAATTCTTTTTCTTGCCGATTTTGTTGTCAAAATTGAGCCTTTCAAGCTGGGTCGTAGTCAACCTACTGAGAGAATTTCAGGTAAGATTTACCTCCTTTTTTTTACCATATTTATCTCAGTGTATTTAGCGAGTTTCAGGAATTGAATTTTATAATATTTTTGGGGGTTTCTTTACTTTTTATGAACTATAATTCCGATCTACTTAAGTTAAATCTTACTAGAGATTTGCTTCGTTGTTTATGACTTTAAATTGATTCGTCTGGTTTTTTCCTTTTTTTTTTCTTTCAATTTCAATGCTTTGTATTCAATAATTACTCACCAAAAAGTGCCGATTTTAGTGTAAAAATATAAATGGGGTCAAGGTTTATGTATTTCCTAAGGTTGAGAAATTAGTTAATCCCAATGGTAAACAAAGGATAGAATAGAACTGAACTGCCTATTCGTACGTTAGAACAAAAAAGTGGGTATTGATGAACTTTTGATTGGATATCAATATTTGTAATGCTAATTGTATAATGTGTTGGAATTTCGTAGCATACCTTTGCCATATTATTGATCTTAGTCCGAGTCAATTTAGTTTCAAGCTGAATAAGAATAGTACAATAAGTAGAAGAAGAAAACCGGAATAGTCTGATATTCGATGCTTTATGACCTTAGGTTCAAGATTTTAGTTCATGTGCTTATGTGATGATTGCTGCTAAAAAAATAATCTGAAATTCAATGATCAACATTCTATGTGAGGATTTCTTAGGGCTGTTTTAGGATTAAGGGATTCTTTCTAAGAAAACTGATCTAGGCCATATGGCTATAACAACATCGTGTGAAGTTTGGAAATTCAATTACCCGCTTTACAAAAGTAGGCATGTGGCATTATCTACTTAATATAGGAACATTGTTTTTTCCCCCTCTACGAGGATGTCCAAACTTCGTTATTTTCCTTATTTCATTAATCGGATATAGAGTGAAAGGGAAGACAGAATTTGGACTTAAAGAGACTGAGGAGCAGGAAAAGTTTCCTCATTGGTCAATTGAATTGATTTTGAGCATCTTTGCCACAATGACATTCTTTACTATTAACCAATCAACTCTATTGCAATCAAGTTTGAAGTGTGGAATTACAAATTCGATGGGGCTTTCATGTTTGCAGGCAGTGCTGGTGATGTCTTGGAAGATAATCCAGTTGGAAGGTTGAAAGTCTTTGTTTATGAACTTCCTAGCAAATACAACAAGAAGATATTGCAGAAGGACCCAAGATGCCTCAACCACATGTTTGCTGCTGAGATCTACATGCATAGGTTTCTTTTATCAAGTCCTGTCCGAACCCTCAACCCTGAGGAGGCTGATTGGTTTTACACTCCTGTATACACTACATGTGACCTTACACCAAATGGCCTTCCTTTGCCATTTAAGTCGCCACGAATGATGAGAAGTGCAATTCAGCTTATTTCTTCGAATTGGCCTTATTGGAACCGGACAGAAGGAGCTGATCACTTCTTTCTAGTGCCACATGACTTTGGAGCATGCTTCCATTATCAAGTATTACCCTGCCCTCCATTATTCTCAATTTCTTGCACTGTCTTGTATGATAATCGGCACATATTTCAACTGATTGGCTTGATTATTGATTTCCTACGGTGCCCCACTGGATTTTAGTCTTTAGCAATTGTCTGAATGCTTTTTGGTTCTTGTTTCCTGGAAAATGATTACCCCCCCCCCCCCATCTTTTATTTCGAATAGACCATTACCTATGCGTGTATGTTGTTGCAGGAGGAGAAAGCTATTGAAAGGGGGATTCTTCCCTTACTCCAACGAGCCACATTGGTCCAAACTTTTGGACAACGGAATCATGTTTGCCTGAAAGAGGGCTCAATTACAATTCCACCATATGCTCCACCCCAGAAAATGCAAACACACCTGATTCCTGACAAAACTCCTAGGTCCATTTTTGTTTACTTCCGTGGACTGTTTTATGATGTTGGAAATGACCCTGAAGGCGGTTACTATGCAAGGTATGTCTCACTAAGCTGACTTGTTAGACTTGTGTTTGAACAATAAAAGGACCCCTTTTTTTTATGAGATGTTTTGCTGTGGAAATTATGATAATGGAATTGAGGCCTGCTTTTGAATTGCTAGAAAAGATTAGAGAACCATGATTAAATTGCCACATTCCAAACCAAAAACGATTCAATGATTTTCTTTTTAAATGCAATGTAAGTTATTTATGGATGCTTGTCCTCAAGATAATTGTGATTCTAGCCACTTGAGTTCAATTCTGCAGGGGGGCTAGAGCAGCAGTATGGGAGAACTTCAAGGACAACCCACTTTTTGACATTTCAACCGAGCACCCAACTACCTACTATGAGGACATGCAACGAGCTGTATTTTGTTTGTGCCCACTTGGATGGGCACCTTGGAGCCCTAGATTGGTTGAAGCAGTGATATTCGGATGCATTCCTGTTATTATAGCAGATGACATTGTTCTACCTTTTGCGGATGCAATTCCATGGGAAGAAATTGGAGTTTTTGTTGACGAGAAAGATGTGCCCAACTTGGACACGATACTCACATCAATCCCACCAGAAGTAATACTAAGAAAGCAGAGATTGCTTGCAAACCCTTCAATGAAGCAGGCAATGTTATTCCCCCAACCTGCTCAACCCGGAGATGCTTTCCATCAAGTTTTGAATGGGCTTGCGCGTAAGTTGCCGCATGACAAGAGCGTGTACTTGAAGCCTGGTGAAAGGGTGTTGAATTGGACAGCTGGCCCTGTTGGTGATCTGAAACCTTGGTAGCTGTTGTAACATCAAATTCCTAAAACCTTCCAGCACTCTGCTGATTTGACCTACCTCTGAACGTTATCGGGGTTTATCTGTGTAAGTGATCCAGAGATACAAAAAATGTAGAACATAATTCTTCCAAAATGAATTAGAATATTGGTCTTTGTTTTGCAGCTTTAGCAATGCGATTGTTCCTTGTATGTTATCTCAGAATTGATTCATTCAAAGAAAGTACATCATTATAGGTTGATAATGATCTTTGTGGTGTTACAACTTTCAAAGGTGGTTCCTATGACGCTTTACCCTCATTCCCTGCATTCATCTTTTCCAACTGGTTATTGGATTTGATCCCAACCAAATCCCTCCTCCCTAATTCATTTATTTACCACCATTCATGATTCGATTTTTTATATACAAACTTTATAATTTCAGTTTTAAGAAAATCTTTGAAATAATTTAAAATTTTTAATTATTAAACTCTTTTGATATTATTATACAGATGCTATCCTATATTCTTTAATTTTTATTTTCAGGTGGGTTATTTTCGTAAATAAAAAAAATAGATATATTTATAAAAATGTGGATGATATATGTAATTTCAAAAGTATATTGTAGAGGGTTAAATAAGTGAAGTCCAAATGTAGGAAGAAAAAGTGGGTAGGGAAGAGCTTGTGTGGGGAGCATGACAGCCACGCTTCCACGTATTTTACCAAACTACACACCACTTCATCACCCTCTTATCTTCTCCACCCTTCTCTTCCAATCTTCTCACAAAGCAGAGTAGCAGCAGCAAAACAAAGCAAATGGCCCTCCAAGCGCCCACTATCTCCATAAAACCATCTAATTCTCCACTTGCTCCTACACCCAATGCTGGCCTGCGGCCACCCTTCGATCGTTTTGCTTCGAAATCATCTTTCTTTTCTCCATCGCTCCATCTCTTGCTTCCCTCTCCCC
The DNA here is from genome assembly GCF_007990345.1 of Gossypium hirsutum. Taxonomy (NCBI): domain Eukaryota; kingdom Viridiplantae; phylum Streptophyta; class Magnoliopsida; order Malvales; family Malvaceae; genus Gossypium; species Gossypium hirsutum. The sequence goes on from NC_053448.1 coordinate 55,050,368, forward strand.
ACCAGCGCCGTTCAACTAATACTGCTTCACCTGCACCAAAGTTTTCCATGCGTGTGGCCTCCAAGCAAGCTTATATTTGCCGTGATTGCGGGTACACACCTCACTGTTTCGATCTTCTTTGTTGTTGATTTACACTGTTTCTAAGTTGAAATCCAAGGGTTCTTGAATTTATCCTTTGGACGATTGTTGCAGGTATATATATAATGAGAGGACTCCCTTTGAGAAAGTTTCTGATAGTTACTTTTGTCCCGGTAAACCATTTTTTTTCACTCTTATAAAATGAATGTGATTTCTTGATTCTTGTTTTGTTTAGGTTCCACTTCAGTGTGAACCATTGTTGGAATTTCTTGAAACTTACGGTGAGTTTAGAGTGAGTGTAAAAACAGTAGTAGCGGTGAAATTAGATATTATAGTCATACTGCAGCGTGAGATAAAAAGTAAACTAAACGCACCGCATTCAATCGCGCATCCAAACCCACTCAAGTAAAATGAGTTGAGAACAAATAATTTATACCATCGTATTTGAATGGGAATTTGCAGTTTGTGGTGCTCCAAAGAGGAGATTCAAGCCATATCAGCCAGCTGTGACAAGAAATGCTAATGATACAGATATTAGAAAGGCTCGAAAAGAACAAATAAAAAGAGATGAAGCTGTTGGGTAACGCCCCCAAACTCCCTTAAAACACTTTCTTAACCCTTCACCTTTACTTTTTAAATTGCTTTGTTGATCAGCTAACGTTTGGGTTTTGATTTCATGTTTGAAATTAATGCAGGAAAGCATTGCCTATTGCAATTGTGGTTGGAATTGCAGTGCTTGTTGGTTTATACTTTTACCTCAACAGTACCATCAGCGGATGAACGAAATGGAGGAAAATGCCGTACATGCTCCAGAATTTGAAGGATTATTGCTGTGATTTTGTTGTATTTCTGTAGAATTTTAATTCAATTCACTTCTATTACCTTCTTGAATCGCATGTGATGAAGCATGAAATTGCAATATTGACATTGTTTTTGAATGAAACTACGATACGTGAACTAGAAGCACTGCAATGGATATATGCAAAGTCTTATCAACTCTTGATGAAATAGAATTACCCGTAATGCTAGGGCAATTAGAACATGTTGCTTTGACTGTACTCATGTTTTAAAAAACTCCAAATGCATTGGAAAAACTGAGAAAAATAAATATGACCATGCCAGATATTATGATCCTGCAATCCATTTCTTCTTTGTATAATTAATAGTTTTTTTGAGCAAAAGTGTCAAAAACCCAGAAAAAAATGTAAAAAAGAAAAACCCCACAAACTTTATTCAAATCATCAAAGAAAAAACACACTGTTTTATTAACAATAATCATATAGTCATAGAGGCACCGGAAGAAATCTGTCTCATCAGCTTCCCATGGAGATGATCACTCGATCCCAAAGATTCAATCAAAGCTTGATTCCTCTTCCCATCAGCTTCCTTGAAACAATAAACAGGCGCCTGCCATTTAGAATCCTCAAGAACAGCTCCCACTTCAAATGTCATTACATGAGCAGTGTACCCTACAAACACACCCAAAAATCAACATCGAGAAATCAATGAACCCTTCCCTTCAAAATAACAATGCTGGGGAAAAAAGCAAAATAAAGAAAAATGGGAACTGATACCAGTGTAGAAAGCCCAGAAAACAGGTCTCTTAGTGACGACATCTTCATAGTACCAAATGAAGTCGACTTTCTCCCAAACATTGCAAAGGAACCCATCTTTTTGTTGTTGTCCCAAGTAATTAGCTCCATCAAGCCAATTAGGACGGAGAATACCGACATCAAAGTGCAAGATTCTGCATTCTTTGTTGGAATCCAGAGTGTAGATAAACGAAGTGCCATTGTCCCATTCAAGGTCGTAAAGGAGCTTACCGAGCTGGTTCTGAATAATGTTGAAATTGCGGCCATTAGGCCAGTCGTACCAGAGATCAACTTTCTGGAGAGTGCCACTGTTGTTCATGAAGAGAACGGAGTGGAATTGAAGAGGCCATGTTGATGGTGTTGGGTCATTGGGTTTCGATGCTAACGGTGAGAAATGGAATGAAATGAATACAAGGAGGATGAAAATGGGTTTAACTGTAGAAGCCATTCAAAAGCTAAACTGGTGAAGGAAAAAAGAACACAAACAGATAATCGAGGAAAAAAAAGAGGATTGGAAATTTGAGGTTGCCTTAACCTCAAAAATTGACGTGGCAATTGTAAAAAGTGATAGAATAACTTTTTCAACCCTCAATTTTTTCAGTTTTATCAATTTGACCCTTACAGTATAAAAATACATAAGAATTTAAAAAAAATATATTTTTTTGTAATTTCAATAAAAATCTTACCAATACATTAATACTATAAATTAAGCTTAATGTATTTCTTCGAAAGAATATATTTAGGGTTGGATTCAAGGTAATCAGTACCGTACCGGTAGAAGTATCATTTTTCTATTAGTATCAGTGAAATATATTTATCGCTATTTTTGCAAAACATTTCATATATGTATATAAAAAGTATTTATAAATATAAGATAATGAGATTTATTAAACCTCAAATATAAAATACTCATAAAAAATAAAACTTTAGTTAAAGCGGTAAAGAAAAGATTTTTAAAAAAATGTTAGTGGTGTGGACTCAAATATCACCTCATGTAAATTTTAAGATATCCAAAAAAAAAAAACAAACACCCTCATCAATTACATAAAATAGTCTTTAATAAGCTTCACAAATACAAATTCATCATTAAACAACCTCAAAATAAACAAGTAACAAAAATAAATAAGATTATCGCATTCTATACATATAACAATTCGTAATTTAACAAATCCAAAATAAATAATAAAATTTAAATTTAAATTTAAATTTAAAATACATTTTAAAATAATTGATGTTAGCTATTGAAATCATTGAAGGTGCTAATGATTTAGACTAATTAATAATATTATAATAATAGAGAGATCAAATTAGATTAAATAAAAATATACAAATTAAATAATAAACTTAAGCATAGCAGGATGATCGATATCATAATATTACCTATCTAACACCTCTAACCCACATTTGTCGCCGGAATAAGGTTTCAGAGCATTACTGAAGTTTACCAATCAAACAAACTTGAATTACAAACATTTCATATCATATAATATTCAAGTCATAAACCAATCAAACTTATATATATTGTCCATTATTCGAGCCCTTGAGGCCCAAAATACGTGTTAGAAATAAGTCAGGACCAATTCAGAAACTCAAAGAAATTTTTCGAAAAATATTAAAAATTTTCAAAGCTGCAGGGTTCACGTGGCCGTGTGGTCAGGCTGTGTGACACACACAGCCAGGAGACACGCCCGTGTTTTAGACCGTGTGGGCATTTGAAATAGGGACACTCGGCCGTGTCCCAGCCCGTGTCTGTACCAGTGTAACTCTTTGACTTGGGTCACACGGTCAAGCCACACACCCATGTGCCAAACCGTGTACCCTTTCGAAATGGCTTAGCACGCCCGTGTGCTAGTCATGTGTCTCACATGACCTAGTCACACTCCCGTGTGCTAGCTGTGTGTCTCACACGGCCTAGTCACACACCCATGTGTCTGGCCATGTGGACTCAGAATGTACCTTAAACAACAAGTTTACCATTTTTTGCAAGCTTGGACACAAAGTAATTCAAAAACCATTCGTTTAACCAGTTCAAAACACAATCAAACACATTCAAATCATGCCAAAACAATCATCCTAGGTGCCTAACCAATGTACCATCATTGGTACCACATTTATATTATCAAAACATATTATCAAAGCATTATTCAAGTTCAAATTATAAACATACCTAATTTAATCCATTTTGCCTAGTTTATGAATATTTAGACATCAAATTAACATGCTATAATATAACTTCAAACACAAACACATATTCATATGTATATACCAACCAATATTAAACTTATAACCTCATTTACAATCAAACCACAAAATAACTATCATTTAAACACCCTAGGTACATGCCGACATAAAAGAGTAATCATCACCACGTTTGAGTTCGGGAGTGTTGTTGGATGCAGAATTGGCGATCGAAATTGAAGTATCTAATCTGCGCACGGAAAACAAAAACTGTATGCTGAGTAAAACTCAGTGGTATTTCTATAATCCGAATATTTAAAGATACGAGATTACAAATGTATATTTGAAATATAAACACATATTAATATTATTTAAAAGTCACAACTACCATGTGCCAACTCTTTGAATTCTTACATAATAACATATCATATTTCATTTGTTTCACAAATATCCCAATTCTCATACTTGCTATATAAATAGTTTTTCACAATTTGTTTCACATTTCATTTAAACAATGGCATTATTCATTCCATATTCAATTCATGAGTATATAACTCATATATTCCATGTATTTACAACATATTTCACATTCTATTTTTAATTCACTATATCACTTCCATTTCTCATACCATACTATTTCAATATCAATTATAGAACTTTATTATTTATTTACCCCTATTAATACAACTCAGACTCGGACGGATATACAGATCCAACTAAATACACCAGTTTGACACCCAGTGCCTCATCAGATAATTCGAAGTAATAAATTGACACCCAGTGTCTCATCAGTTAAACCGAAGTAAATTGGCATCCAGTACCTCATCGAACAAATCCGAAGTGATAAATTGGCACCCAGTCATCAACTCAAAGTCAAAGAAGTCCCTGAACTCATCCAATCCTATGGCATGCCATCTATATCCGACTCAACCTGATACAGTTAATAGGGTTTAATTTCACTTTCCTAATACAACCAAAATTCAATTATCATATTTGCACACATAGATATATTCATTTCAATTCAATAACCAATATATTCATAATATATATATCAATTCAATCCATTCAATCAACTTTAATTCAATTCAATGTCAAAGTGCTAAATACTCACCTCAACACTTATCATATGTATTAATTAAAAATACAACAATTAATAACTAATTTCTGATTATAGAAATACAAACCAGAAATTCCGAGCTATTCGGCGTCAACTTTATCTTTCCCCTTTTTGGTCGAGAATTCCGGTACGACGTTAGCTACGGAATTAAAACAATTAAAATTCATCAATATAACACAATTCAATTTCATATTGAATATTTCAATTTTGACTCAATATTTGCCTAAATTTTAATTTAGCCCCTAAATCGACACTAATTTTATTTCTTCATAATTAATCCTATATTTTCATGCAAATTCCACTTTAAACTAAATTTAACTCCTTATTTTCACTTAAATCCTTAAATTTCAAAATTTTCACAATTTAATCCCTATTACTAAAAATTTACAATTTGTTCTACAATTTAATCTTTTTTTATTTCTAACTTTTAAATCTATCAATTTAATCTCTAATACTAAAATTATTCAACATTGACAACACTTGAAAACTCAATAATTGCTAAACTTTCGACATGAGTTGGGTAGTACTTAACACCGGGATTCTAAAAATATAAAAATTACAAGAAAAATGGACTAAATTGACTAACCAATTGAACTTGGAAACTTTAAAACCCTAAATCCCTTCGTCTCATTTTTTCTCCTTTTTCTTTTCTTTCTGTTTCGTTTAGCCTTCTTGGCTTTTTTTTATTTACTTATTATTATTGTTAGAATTAAGTGACTCGAATCCCTATTTAAATAAAATACAGTGGTAAAATAAAATAAAAAGTAAAATCCATATAGAACTACATTTATTTTATTTTATTTTATTTTAGAATAAGGTTTTTTAAACCTTATTAAACTCCATCTATTTGATATTGATTAAAATAAGGTATTTCAATCTTACTACACTCCTATTAGAATATGGTTTTACAAGCCTATAAGTAGACATAGTCTACTCCTCTTGTAATCATTCGAATTCGACATAATGAATTTTTCTTCTCCTCTACTCGTGATTTTTTTCGAAAGGGTTTCCACGTAAAAATCTGTGTGTTCTTTATTTTTATTTCTCTTTTCTTTGAGATATATTGTCATTACCGACATTTTATTATTTTACAAATTGGTATCAGAGCTTTCAGGTTGTTCATCTTAATTACGGTAATGGCATATTTGAAGTGTGAAATTCCGCTGTTGGATCGCAACACTAGATTTGCGTTGTGGCAGATAAAGATACAGACAGTTCTTGCACCCTGCTAGGGGTAGCTAAGATGTCTTCGACATTGACGGAGGAAGAGAAAAAATACAAAGATCGAAAGGCGTTAACACATTTACATCTATATTTTTCTAACAAAATTTTGTAGGATGTGATGAAGAAGAAGACCGCCGCTAGATTATGGAAGAGGCTAGAACAAATATGTATGTCAAAAACTCTAACTAGCAAGCTGCATATGAAACAATATCTTTATGCTCATCGTTTGGAGGAAGGTGCGCCTGTGCACAAACACTTAACAGTGTTTAAATAAATTCTCTCAAACTTGGAGGCCATGGAGGTTTAGTATGATAAGGAAGATCTAGGATTGATTCTACTTTGTTTGTTGCCTCCGTCTTATTCAACCTTTAGAGGCACGATTTTATATAGCCGTGAGTCTCTCATAGTTGGTGAGGTTTATGATTCTTTGACCTCGTATGATAAGATGAAACATCTTGTGGTTAAAATTGACTTTCAAGGAGAGGGTCTCATTATTCGTGGGAGACAAGATTGAAATGTTAATGATGATCGTGGAAGGACACAAGAACGAAATTCTCGCGGTAAATCTAAATAAGGGTAGATCGAAGTCTTCAAATGGAGATAAAACTTGTAACTTTTGCAAGAAGAATGACACATTAAATCTAAGTGCTATAAGCTACAGAATAAGATCAAAAGGGAGGTTGCAAATCAAAAGGGAAAACAACCAGAAAATTTCGGTGAAGCTGATGTTGTAGAAGACTATAGTGATAGTGAACTTTTAGTCGCTTCTATCAATAATTCTAAAGTGGTCGAGGAGTGGATCCTTAATTCGGGCTGCACCTTCCATATGAGTCTCAATCGAGATTAATTTACAACTTACGAAACAGTGTCTGAATGTGTTGTTTTGATGGGAAATAATGCTTCGTGTAAAATCGCAGGTGTTGGAATAATTAAAGTTAAGATGTTTGACGGAGTTGTCAAAACACTTAGTGACGTATGTCATGTTCAAGAATTGAAGAGAAATTTAATTTTGTTGAGTACTCTTGATTCAAAAGGGTACAAATACACAACTGAAAGTGGGGTTTTAAAGATTTCCAAAGGTTCCCTCGTTGTGATGAAAGAGCAGAGAAAGACTGCCAAGTTATATGTTCTACATGGTTTTATTGTTACTAGTGATGCAGTTGTCGCTTCCTCTTCCTTGTTAGATGATGATATTACTAAACTTTGGCATATGTGCCTAGGGCATATGAGTGAGAATGGCATGGCATAATTAAGCAAAAGAGGACTTCCTGATGGGCAAGGAATTTGCAAACTGAAGTTCTGTAAGCACTACGTTTTTGGGAAGCAAAAGAGAGTTTGATTCACCAAAGGAATCCATAACACGAAGGGAACGTTGGAATATATTCATTCTAACATGTGGGGGTCATCTAGAGTGCTTTCAAGTGGTGGGACTAATTATATGCTAACTTTTATTGATGATTTTTTTTTAAAAAGTTTGGGCGTTCTTCTTGAAGCAGAAAAAATATATGTTTTCCGCATTTAAATATTGGAAAACTATGATTGAAAAATAGACGGGAACAAAATAAAATACCTTCGTACAGATAATGGTTTAGAGTTCTATTCTGATGAATTTAATAAACTGTGCAAGTTAGAAGGGATCGTGAGACACTTGACAGTTTGTCATACTCCACAGCAAAACGGCGTTGCAGAATGAATGAACAGAACAATCATGAAGAAGGTTCGATGTATGTTGTCAAATGCAAACTTACCAAAGTCATTTTGGGCCGAAGTAACCTCTACTGTATGTATTTTGATCAATCGATCTCCATTCGTTGCCATTGAGAAAAATACTCCACAAGAGGTATGGTCTGGTAATCCTGCTGACTATTCTGATTTAAAGATATTTGGGTGTCCTACGTATGCTTATGTTAATAATGGAAAATTGTAACCGAGATCCATTAAATGTGTTTTTCTTGGTTATAAAGCTAGTGTAAAAAGGTATAAGTTATGGTGTCGTGAAAATATAAAAGCTATGATTAGCAGAGATGTTGTTTTTGATGAAACTGCTATGCTACTTAACTTATCTCTTAATGACTCTTCCAATAAAGAAAATCAAAAGCAGGTGAAGTATTAGATTAATCCAGAATCTACAACAGAGTCGACTCTTCAAGTTAGTACAAAAATTCAGAATAGAATTGCTTCTTCACCACAATACTCTATCGCCAAAAACAGAACTAGAAGATAAATTAAACCTTCAAAGAAGTATGCTGAGGCTGATCTAGTTGCTTGTGCTTTAAATGTGGCCGAAGATATATATGCAAACCAAGAATCATCTAATTATTCTGAGGCGGTTAGCTGTGAAGACTAAAAAAAGTGGATGTTTCCTATGCAAGAGGAGATGGAATCACTCCACAAAAATAGAACATGGGATCTTGTGAAACTTCCTAAAGGTAAAAAGGTTGTTCGTTGTAAATGGGTGTTTAAAAAGAAATAAGGGACTCCAGGAGTTGAAGAACCCAAATATAAAGTAAGGCTTGTTGCAAAAGGTTACAGTCAAATTCTAATAGTGGACTTCACAGATGTGTTCTCCCCAATTGTGAAGCATAGTTCGATTCAAGCTTTGCTTGGTATTGTGGTCATGCATGATTTGGAGCTTGAGCAGTTAGATGTAAAAACTGTATTTTTGCATGGAAAACTTGATGAGGATATTTACATGGAACAACTAGAGGGTTTTACAATCTCAGAAAAAAATGACTTGTTTGCTTGTTGAAAAGTCCCTTTATAGTTTGAAACAGTCACCAAGATAGTGGTACAAAAGGTTTGATTCCTTTATGACTTCTCATGATCTCAAAAGAAGTGGCTTTGACAGTTGTGTTTACTTTAAGAAAAACAATGATGGTTCTTTTATGTATCTACTCATTTATGTTGATGACATGTTGATAGCAGCGAAAGATAAATGAGAGATAAGAAAGGTTAAAGCCCAACTAAGTGATAAATTTGAGATGAAAGATTTAGGACCAGCAAAGAAGATACTTGGTATGGAGATTATCAGAGATAGAAAAGCAAGTAAATTGTACCTATGTCAGAAGGGGTACATTGGGAAAGTTTTTTACATGTTTAATATGCAGAGTGCTAAGCCTATTAGTACTCATTTAGCAGCCAATTTCAGACTTTCATCTGCTTTGTCTCTATAATTAGATGATGAGATTGAGTACATGTCACATGATCCATACTCTGGTGCAGTGGGATCTCTCATGTATGCTATAATTTGTTCACGTCCAGATTTATCATATACAGTCAGTGCAGTTAGCAGATACATGGCGAATCTCGGTAAAAAATATTGGAAAGCAGTTCAGTGGATTTTAAGATACTTACGAGGTACTACTGATGTTTGCTTATAGTTTGGAAGAACTAGAGATGGAGTTTTTGGGTATGTTGATGCTGATTTTGTTGGAGACCTTGATAGAAGAAGATCTCTTACAGGTTATGTCTTCACAATCGGAGGTTGTGCAATCAGTTGGAAAGCCACTTTGCAAACTACAGTCGCTTTGTCTACCACTGAAGCTGAGTACATGGCGATTACTGAGGCTTGTAAAGAAGCTATTTGGTTGAAGGGACTCTTTAGTGAACTCAATAAAGACCTTCAAATCAGTATAGTATTTTGTGACAGTCAGAGTGCCATCTTCTTTACAAAAGATCAAATGTTTCATGAGAGAACAAAACACATTAATGTTCGATATCATTTTGTTCGTGATATTATTGCTCGTGGTGATATTGTTGTGAGCAAAATTAGTACTCATGAAAATCCTGCAGATATGATGACTAAGTCACTTCCTATAACCAAGTTTGAGCATTGCTTAGACTTGATTGGTGTTCATTGTTGAAGTTAAACCCTTAAAGGGTTTTATGGAATAAGTGGAGAACTTGTTCGTTGAGAGTTCGCGATGAAGAACTTGTTCGTTGAGAATTCGTGTCAAGATGGAGATTGTTAGAATTAAGTGATCCGAATCCTTATTTAAATAAAATACAGTGGTAAAATAAAATAAAAATAAAATTCATATAGAACTACACTTCTTTTATTTTATTTTAGAATAAGGTTTTTTAAACCTTATTAAACTCCATCTATTTGATATTGATTAGAATAAGGTGTTTCAATCTTACTACACTATTAGAATATGGTTTTTCAAGCCTATAAATAGACATAGTCTACTCCTCTTGTAATCATTCGAATTCGACATAGTGAATTTTCTTCTCCTTTGCTCGTGGTTTTTTCCCGAAAAGTTTTCCACGTAAAAATCTGTGTGCTATTTATTTTTATTTCTCTTTTCTTTGCGATATATTGTCATTACTGACATTCTATTATTTTACAATTATTATAATAATGTAATATATATACTTAAATATTAAATAAACATATTTTATTAATATATACATATGTATATTAAATTTACACATGTAATCACTAATACCATCCACTTGTTAAAATAATGTTTAATTGCTTCTTTAGTCCTTTTAATATTTTTTTAATCTATAATTCAACTTTCACCTTATATGCAATTTAGTCCTTATACCTAACTACTCTTAATTCATGCAAATTCACTTAACCAAAACCTAATTAACTACACAACTAACTTCGTAAAAATATTTACGAGTCCGATTTACGGGAACGGAGTCTCAAGAATGCACTTTTCGACACCCCTGACTATCGGTTCGTTACAACCTAAGACAATCTTGTATAATAAAAATAATTAACTATTCAATTTATTTTGTACGGATTTATATATTACATATTTGAATATAAAATTTATTATACAATATTAATTTATAATGCATGGGAATATATACGAAGAGTACATAAATTTTTATCATATTGTAACTTTTAAAATTTTATTTTATATTCCAGCCAAAAAAGAATTAATCCAATGCGAGATGAGGGTTGAAAATCATATTAATACTAATTAAAAGAGAGTCGATCATAGTTGAAGTTTGATAAAGATAAATTTATATTAGGGTTAATTTGACTAAATATTTCTAAATTAGTTTTTAAATTTTAAAATGTTTTAATCATGTAACACTTCATACTCGGTTCAGTCATCGAACTTGAGTTACAGGATGCTACTACAATAAACTGGAACATTCACATGCAATTTAATCAAAAACATTCAATAACTTAATATATACAAGTTAATTTCATGTTAAACATGCATTACAAATAAAATCGAGTCTCAATCGGGCTTACAAAAACCCTTAAACTGACTTAGAACCAAATTAGGACCATTTTGAAACATTTACAAAAAGATAGGTAAAAAGGTAAAATATGGGTTACACGACCCTGTGACAGGGTTGAGGCCGTGTGGTGCCATCGCACAGTTGTGTCCCTAAACCGTGCAACAATCACATACCGTGTAGTCGAGTGTCATACGACCGTGTCATCCAACAGTATGTGACACACGGCCCTATGATAGCTCGTGTGCAACAAAAATGACCTATTTAAGCAAGTTTTCATACCATACCTTTAAGTGACCTATAACGCCATTTTATGTTACTCTTACTAACACCAAAACGTACATATTTCAAAGTCAAAACACCAATTCTTCTAACCATTTAAACATACAACAAATATGCCCGCAATGACACCAGCAGTTCAATAAGCTCAATTCAAACACAATACATATTAAAACCTTAAACCATTTAATGCCAATCTCAATTCACATGCTTAAGACATTTCAATTCTTTACCATTATCATAAACTTCCTAATTGTCAAATTGATACCGACCAAGTTGCTTATGAGCTTGAATACAAAACTAATATGTCAAAACATGATCACAATCTTGCAAAGATTAACCATCTTATATACATGCCATAAATAAACAAGTCGAAACATCAAAGTATACCGTGTCGAGAGACGATAGGTGTGTGCTTCTAGTTGATCCAATTGACACGTTTCAGACGTCTAAATCTACAAAAAAAAAGTGATAACACGGGTAAGTATTTAAAATACTTAGTAAGCTCGTACAATATAAATAGTTACATACCTCAATTACTTATCACACATTCAATTCATTATGCAATATAAGTGTCTCTATCAAAACACAACGAAACAACATCAAATACATAAGGCTTTGAGCTCAAACCATACATATAACCTTAACTATTTATACTTCCATTACAATCCGATTTGCATCAAATATCCAACAATCATTTTGCTAACATTAACTTCATATCATCATATTTCTATTTTACTATTCTACCTGATGAAACATCGTAAAAGAACTCAGTATACAGGTGAAAATATCAATAGTGTCTGGTTACCCTTTCAAGTTAACTTGCACAACAGAGAGCTTGATCAAGGCTTAATATACTTATATGCTCGAGTCCGGAACAAATGTTGGAACTCAGAACTTGGAAAATAACCCATAATCTCGTGTACAAGACTTTTACTAAGTTCATCATGATTTAATCTCAATTTATTTCTATTTCATATCAATCCATTTTATTTATAGTAAAACCTCAATTTATAATTCACAAATAAACATTAATTCATAATGTAATACAATACAACAGTAATATAAGTTTGGTTATACTGTATGAACTTACCTGACAAATCAATAGCGATTTAGATAACAGAGACTATTCAACAATTTTCTCTTTTCCACGTAAATCTTCTAGTTATTGTAATTATTGATCTATGATATAGATTTATTTTAATTTAATCATCCAAATATCATATAACAACTTATTACACATATATGTAAGCTCAATCTCATCTTCCAATTATTTTCTCAAGTTTTACATTTTATTCAATTTGTCCCTAAAATCAAACTTATCATAACTTCCAAATTTAGACTCCAAATTTTAAAATAAATTCAAATACATCCAATTAATGCCTCCTATTATAAAAAATTACAGAAATTACTTGTCAATTTCAATATATTAACAATTTAGTCATTATGTTCAAAATTATTAAAAATCGCTTTATAAAATAGTCATATTTTCCATCAAAACTTCAAGCTCTACAATAAACATTCAAAAACTTCAATTAACATCAATGACAACTTTAGAAATCTTTAACAGTTTAGATAACGGAGATATGAATTAACTGGATATAGTTGCAACGATCTCAAAAGTATAAAAATTAAAAAAATTAACTTAAATTACCAATTCGGAGGGCTGAATGTGTTAAAACTTAGAACCCTATTCTTTCTTTCTTTTTTCAGTGAAGAAGACGAGTGGAAGGAAGAAAATAACTTTGTTTCCTTTTAATTTTACTTTTATACTTAAATTAACTTAAGTAATTAACATTAACCTAATTAACTTTTAATTAATCATTATTTAATTAAACACAAACTTAATTAACAAAGTGGATAGCTTACAACTAGCCTCCACCACCGTTTGACATTTAAAAATTGGTCCAATTACTCAATTGGTCCTTCAATTAATTAATTAAGCTTTATTTCAATTAAACCTTAATTAATTAGGCCTAATAACAATTAACCCAAAAGTTAATGGGACTTATGACACCCACCACCGCTTGGACTTTTGAAAATGGTCTAATCACCATTTTGATCCCATATCTATTTAAAATCTATTGAGATTAACTTTTATCATTTTTACACATTAGTCTTTTTTCCACTTATATAATAGCTCCCTAAATATTCAACAATATTAATATTTATGAGCTCAGTTTATGAAAACGAGATCTCAATACATCACTTTTCAAAATCACTGACTTTGTGTACGTATCATTCGTACTTTGATTAACTGACCAATTAACAAAAATTATTAGATTAAAATTCAATAAAACACTATAATAAAATCGTAAATATTATTGAATAATATTTACAGATTCACTCGTCGGAATTGAGGCCCTGAAACCACTAAAAAACGGGTTGTTACAAATCAAGTCTTTTAAAGTATCATTATTGTATTAAGGTAGACATTTCATATTCTAGCCATTAGTTTTCCATGTAAATATCAATTCAGATTTGACATGGTACATCTTTAAAACAAATGGATGAAATTGTGAATACGTATAAACTTATTGTATGCATAGCATATATTTGACGTGCTAAAAAAGATAATAAGTGTCATTAATATTTAGAAGGGCTATTTTTTTTTTCATGTTAAATTTGGTAGATACACCTGAATTTGTAATCTGACCAACTTATTTTAAATTTTGTTTACGCCAATTTTGAATTGACATATTAAATTAAAATTACTTGACGGATTTCGAAATGATGAGGTTTTTTTTTTTAATAGTGGAGGTGAAGGGTGAGTTTTATTTTTAAATGATAGTATAGAATAATTCTAATATTTATTTGCCTCGTCCTACCTTGATATTTCAAAAATACCATTTTAAAATTTACCCTATATATTTATATTTTAAAATGATAAAAATGTAATAACACATTATGCAATACCTCTAAAATATTTACATTAAGATATTTATAGATTATTTTCCTACATTCATATGTCAAGAAATTACTACAAATAATTAAGAAGTATTAAATGGAGTTAGACAAGACAAGGCATTATACATGTAGAAGTAACAATGGTATTCAAAATTTAACGTCTATGGTGTTAGAATAATAAGGTAAATCAAGGTAAGATTTTGAGGTGTGAATAGTTTTCTTTTAAGATTTTGATTATATTTTTAGGGTATAGCAAATTCATAAACAATCCAAACTAAAGTAGTGGAAATGACAAATGGAACTGTTTTATAGGCAGAGAATAGCTACATATTAAAGTATTTGTCATTTGATACATGAGAAAGTATTTTATAAAATAGTGATGTCACATCATCTGTATATATTTTTTAATAGTTTAATGTCATATTAATATTTTTATCTTAAACTTTAATAGTTTCATCCTGCAAAAAAATTTAAATCCAAATAAAAATCTTGAAATTCTAGATAAAATTACTAATGTGACATTAAATTATTGAAAAAGGATAATATATCTGTTTCATATAATTTTTTTTCAAGATACATATCTTTTTGATGAAATTTGATGGCATGTAGAAAAGATGATCTAACTGTGGGAGGAGATAAAGTACAAGTTGCAATTCAAGTAAGTAGAGATATCATTTAAGGTGCAATTTTATTGCAGGACCCACTACTTTAATGGTTATCCATCTCCATTTAAATGGAACCTTCTTTGAAGAAGAGAACCGATGCCAATGAGCCGAAGACCCTTTTTGGTTCTTTTATTTTCCATAAAATACATGAAATGGGTTGAGAAAGAAAGAGAATGAAGAGAGAATATAAATGCCGATGACCCTTTTTGAATAACTAAAATTTTCTATGTCCATGCCCTAGAAAACTTTGGAGATTAGTTTTTTTTTTTTTTTAAAGCAACAACAACAAAGGGAAACACCAAACCCAAGTTGAAGCACCTACGCAGGAAGAGAAGGAGGCATGGTTTTGGTCCCTTCAACATCTCAATTCTAGTAAATATGTTAATGTATTCTTATAAAATTCCAAAATTAAGGGCGTGAATTGTAATTATCAAAGTATTAATTATACCTCATAATCATAAATTTTTTTAATTCTTTAGACCTGTTATATTGTAATTACCTTGGATATTCATGTCATGTAGGGGTTGGATATATATAAATTTAAATAGTATTTAATCATTTTTTATTTTTTATTTTTTATAATGATGTTTTAAATAGATATTAGTTAATTTTTTTAAATAATTAAAATGTTTGATTCTTTTTTATCTAATTTGGGCATAAATGGAGAACTGAGTAGTCAAACTCTCTAATTATAGTGTTTAATGAATAGAGGTTTGTAAGAGCTTGTTGAACTAAAACCTCCAAAGCAAAAAACGCTAGAATGGACGTCGTCTTTTTTCACAACCATTTGTGAACGAGATATGTAGAATGACATATCTGACTATACTTGCTCAAAAATTACCCCATTTGTCACATGTTCTCAAACCTAATTATCACTAATTTACATACTAAGAACATTACATATATAATTATCACTAAGAATATAGTTTACAATTATATTGATACACTATTAGTATTCCTCAATTTTCACAAGGTTAATATTTGCAAATAAGGAACTTAAGAAATTTAATTATTTAAATTTTCAAAAATATTTACTAATTAATTTTCATAATAAATGTTTTTTTACAGAATAATGGATGTTTTAATTCCTTCGTAATTGTTTTATTTCAATAATTTTACCAAATAAAACTAAATTATTATAAAAAATAAATATTTAACTATAAAATGTGTCATGCCCTTATTTGTCATTTTACACATATCAACTTTCAGCTATTAGTTAAGTTTTACCAAACACTTTTAAATAAACGGTTAATAGAATCAGTTTGTCAAACCATCCACTGCAATCAATAATTAGCTATCAGTTACCAACCAATTGCCAAACATGGTCTATATAAATAATATATAAATGGCTTAAATCTTATTCCAAATAAAATTATTTGTATAATATTTTAAATGCATTTTATATAGATTTTTAAAATTAAATTAGCCTTTTTGAAAAAAAAAACTAATTTATTGAAAGTAGATTTATAAATATAAATAGCTTTAAATAATTTTTTTACACAGTCATTGAAACATAATTACAAAATGATGTGTTTTTTTAAAAAAAAAAATTAAGGGTGGAGAGTGTGAGAGAGGCGACACTAGTATTTTCTGGGGTAGAAATACAGTTTAATTAGTGGAGGGTGAGAGAGAGGCAACACCAATATTTATTTTTGTATTTATTTATTTATTTTATAAATTATTGTGTTGATTTAGTTGAGTTTTTGATTTTGTAGAAAGGGTGTGTTTGAAAGAAAGACATATCTCTTTATGTTTTTATTTAATATTTATTTTTTTGTTTTTTAATTTAAATGCAAATAACAAAAAGGGTATTCGTTTAATTTTTGTTGAGTTTATTTTGTAGAGAGGGTGTTTTGAAGAAAGGAAACAAGTATATTTCTATTTTTTTTAACATTAATTTTTTGTTGTTTATGTACTTAATACATGGTTTTATTGTGTTTAAATTTTTGAGAGTTTTTTTTTGCTATTTACTTAACTACTATAAAGACGATTATTATGTCCAAAAATGTTATTTTTTTCAAAATTTTATTTGTAATTATTATGAATTTATTTGTTGGCTTTGCTACCCAAAAATACAAAAAAAAATTTAACAACTCAAATGGTAAAATAAATAAATACAAAAATAAATACTAGTGACACCTCTCTTTCTCCCTCCTTGCCTCTCTCACACACTCCACCCTTAAAAGATACTTAAAAAAAATCATGTTGTAATGATGTTTTAATAATTGTGTCACCTTCTCTATGCCCTCTGCCCCTTGATATACATACCATTTTGGTAAATAATGGTATTGGCATTCTAGTTGGACATTTATTTTTTATTTTTATATTATGTAGGTAAAAAAGTAAAAAAAATAAATAAATAGCACAATCTATGTGTGAAAAACATTATAAATAATAAGAAAAACAAATACTTTGAAGTGTTTACGAAAGATTCCATTTATTTTCATATATATATTTCTACTTTTATATTTCAAAATTGTTTAATATTAATTATAAATTAGACTAGTAAAATTGTTTAATAATTTGCGAAACTTTTAGCCACAATTTAAAAAATTTAAGAATTAAATAATATAAAATTTTATTATAACTTTATAAAATATACATAAAATAATCTTAGTCATAACTATCTAATAAGATCATAAGTAAAAGTGAAAAAAGCAATTAAAATGCTCAAATTATACCCAATTGAATATTAGAAAGAAGTAACTTTTCAAACGTAGCTAAGTGGAGGAGATGAAAAGTCAAATGTTTTGGATCATGGGAAAGGAAATCGTTTTCAAATAAAACTTCACTTAATATAGGTGTCGGTAAATGGAATAGACATTCCAAAACTATTCAGTGCATAGAAAACGAATTGCCTGTAACGACACTAAAGCAAATCTCCAACGAGTTGAATCCAATAGAGATAATGACACTTTTGTACACTTACAATTATTGGGGGAAGCCGACACATTTCTCCATAACTTTTTATTCATTTATGGACTTGTCCGTCCGTGGATTACTTTATTCCGTCTTTCTCCATGGGAACATTGAATCAAACCATTGACGTCATGGCTTATGTTTGCATCTTCTTTATTAGCGACGGAAATTCCTTTCCAATCCCATGCGATTCCGTATCCATATGCATTGTTCTCATCGATCCAAAACACGTGGCAACATCCTATGTGCTCTATGTCCTTGTCACCAATATAGATCATGTATTTCCAACTCCCCTTTCTTTTTATATAGGTGTGCAAGTTAGCTTTATGCCCATTCAGGAGGCAAGAGTTGAGCGTTTCAGGCGAGTGGCGCGAGCAATTGGACTTCAAGGCCGACAACAAATAATCTCAGAACCTTTAGGTACGTTTTCGATTTTTTTCTTGTTTTCTTTTCTGAAGATTAGAAAGCTTTAAACTTTGTTTTAATTTGGACAGTGCGTTTCGCACTTACTCTTTATTTGCTAAAATATCTCAGTTGAAAAATTCCAGTCTGGGTTTGTTTTCTCAAATCAAGATTGATTAGTTATTCATATCTGCACCAAGGAGTTTAGTTTTTAAGAACATTTTCTTTTTAGCCGAAAGAGTCTAAAACACAGAATCGAAACATTAATTAAAATTTTCAACTATTGAGCATATCGCATGGTTAAATATGTTTGGTATGAACACTGCCACTGGACAACGTCTCACTTGTCAATGATAATCTATGTCAATCTCATTGCTTCCATCGGTGCTTATCTAGAAGGTTATTATGCTCTTTTAAGAAACTAATCATGACATCACATGTTATATCAACATTTTCTTCTCCTCTCATTATTACAATTTACAAGGAAATCACGTTTTACTAGCGAAGTTTTGATGTTTTCAAAGTTGTGCTTCCCAGTTGCACCATAATAGAAGCTACTCATACTGGTTACTATATATTCAATCATCTTTGAATTGTCCATATATAATCTTATTATTTTGTTGATAATTTAGTCCCACCCCCATAAAACGAGCTGTTTTATTATTCTATATTCTTTGAAGTTCTCATCCATGAAATATACAGTTAGCTTTGAAGAGATTATATGGTTTGACTCCAGTTGTCGAAATGACAGGGAAATGAATCAAGGATGTTTAATCTTGGTTGGGATTTTGGTGACACTGAGTTTACCATATTCACATGCCTTTTGGAGAAATGAAAATAAGATACAAACTGCTGTTTTTCTATCACCTAAGTTCGTGCTCGGACCAGGATCTGTGGAAAATAGGTTCTATTACAACGTCGACTTTCCGAAAGGTCATATTGCGGTGAAAAGTTTTGATGCAGAAGTAATTGACGAGGCCGGGAATCCTATTCCACTGCACGAGACGTATTTGCATCATTGGGTTGTTGTTAGATACTATGTACGTAAAGGTGTGGAAATATCAGAGTTTGATGACCCTAGAAAGTTTAACGAGTCGGACTATATTTCTGCGAGAAACAGTGGGATATGTCAGAATCTTGGTCAGTTCTTTGGCCTTGGGTCTGAGACACGGAAAACTTCAACTCATGTTCCCAATCCATATGGAATAGAAGCCGGTAATCCTGCTGAGATTCCTTCAGGATTTGAGGAGCAATGGATGCTTAATGTTCATGCAATTGATACAAGGGGTGCTGAAGACAAGTTAGGATGTACGGAATGTCGTTGTGATCTGTATAATATTACAGTCGATGAATATGGAAGACCTTTGAGACCTGACTATAAAGGAGGCTTGTTATGTTGTTACGATCATACACAATGCAAGGTAAAACATGGGTTCGAGGCTGTTAGAAGAGCCCTTTACCTTAGATACACTGTGACGTGGGTTGATATGGATAGGTCCGTCTTGCCTGTTAAAATTTATATATTTGATATTACCGATAGTTGGAAGAGGAGCCGCAGTTCAACTGGGATTATAGCAGAGCACGAGTGCAAGGTATATGAACTATTTATGTGCTGTAAGAGGCAAAGTCAATAATTTTATTTTGGAAGAATGACATAAAATTATAAAAATTTGAAGGATTAAAAATGAAAAAATTTCATTTATTCAAAAGCTAAAAAGTTGAATGATTGTGTTTTGAAAGGGGGTAAAGGGAAAATTTTTCATTTAACTGCCTTCTCTTCTTCCGGCTTCGCCATTGTGCTGAAACACTATCGTTTTTTGTCAAATAGAATATTTTGTGAAATGTCATAATTTAATATCTTGGATGCAGGTTGAATATGATATTGAATCTTGCGATGCCACCGGAATGGGCGATGATGGATGCATCGACACCAGAAGGATAAGCCTTGGCATGCCATTTGGTGGTTATCTCATATATGGTGTTGCACACCAACATTCAGGTGGCACTGGTTCCGCTCTCTATAGAGAGGTATTGAAATGCCGTACGTCTACTTTACACTTTTATAGATCGTTTTAAGGGTATTTATGTTTTTTAAATATTTTGAGATTTAAACTCAAAATATTTTAATCTTTATTATCTCAATTTTATCATTTCAATCAATGACATATTTATTTTTTATGTCACTTTTTATGTTAATTTTTATAAATTTGTTATGTAAATTTTTTCATCCATATCTGGATGTATTATAATTTAGTATATATACACACGCATATTCATGCATGCTTTAGTATATATACACACGCATATTCATGCATGCTATCTGATGACGATTATGAGCTGTGTTAAACTTCAGGATGGCCAACTTATGTGTTCTTCATTACCGACTTATGGGGAAGGAGAAGAACCTGGAAACGAAGCTGGTTACATTGTAGGAATGACCACCTGCTATCCTAAACCCGGAACTGTGGAGATATCTAAAGGGGAGACTTTGATTTTGGAGTCCAATTACAGTAGAATCAGGCATCATACTGGTGTCATGGGGCTGTTCTACATTTTGGTTGCAGACGAGTTGCCCAAGCCAATGCACGCCTTGCACACTGTTGTTCAAGTAAGTTTCCGACTCTCAAATAGTAAAATTGATGAAGAAAATTCATTAACCCAACCAGATGGTAACTCATTATTCACAAATATATTCTTTTACTAATGTTAACTTCGATTAAACCAATGATGTTTTAATATCATCTGATGCAGACACAGGACAGTATTATGGTGGTAACAATCCTCTGGGCTGCGGTAGCTTTGATCGGTGTGGTAGCTGTTATCGCTGTTGCAGTTCATTATCGACTTAAACGCGAGGGTGAAGATGGCTATGAAGCAATTGGGATGTGAATGTGCTGTTATGAGCTCTACTCTGTATTGCATCTTAGAGTTCCAGCAATTTTGTTGTCAAAATAGTGATATGTATAACACATATATATTAGTAACTTTTGAACGTTACGTTCATATGGAAGACGCCATTTTTGTAGATACTTTTGAAAAGATATAGATCATGGTTAAGGTGTTTCAGTGGTCCAAAATACGATCTGGCAATGGCTCATCTCTTTCTTTGGTGTGGAATGAGCCCTTTGCTGCCTTATTATCAGCCATGGATTTCTCTTGGAATATTATATGAATAAGATGGTTGAAAGAAAGTCTAAATTAGTTATTTAAAATGATACTAATTTTAATTTCATTAAATAAATTTTCAGTCTTTGATTTAGTGTGTACAAAAAATGAAAGGGTTATTTCAAAGAAAGAATTGATTTATGTTCAAGGATTTATTTACATACAACTTAAAATTTTCATTTTAATGGTGATTGCGGTTTTGGTTCAGTGTTTTTAGTTTTCTTAAATTATTCCTTTGATTTTCGATTTTCACATGTTTTATTTTGATAAATTTTGTTTTACTTTATTGCTTAGGCTAAAGTTTTAAATTTTTTTTATAAATATTTTAAAAAATAAATTTTCAAGTGAATAAAATATAATGAATAACTCTTATATATTATAGAATTTTAAGTTTCCTTTATTATGTTAAATATTTATTTTTAAATCATAAAAAATTAAAATTAATTATAAATAAAAATAGAATTTATCCAAGTTGATAAATGTGGTTTTTTAACTTGTTTTGATTTTAACTTCTAAAATGGCGCGGGGGAAGGCTATGTTTTATAGTATCTTTTAGGGTAAACTACATTAACAGTCACTCAATTTTGGTGTAGCTGACAAAACAATCGCTCAGGTTTCAATTCAATCACTCAATTTTCGAAAAATAACAAATCAGTCATCACTAACCATTTTTCGTTACAGACGTAACAGAGTTACCATTTTCCGTTACGGACTTTCATTTTCCATCCTCCTCTCCCATCCCTCTCCCTCTTCCCCACCATCCCTGTAATGACCCAAAATTTACAAGCATCGGAAAAGTATATTATCGGGCCTCCGTTTTAATAAACTGAGTCATAAAAAAATTAAAATTATTTATTTATTTATTTGAAGTAATTATGAGTTTAGTTGAGTGCTTAATTAGGTATTAATTGGGTGAATTTAGTTTAATTAAGAGAAATTAGGAAAAAGGACTAAATTAAATTAGGGATAAAAGTTTAATTATAGATTAATAGAAAATAAAAAGGATTAGAATGGCAATTAAGTCATTAATAAGAAACGAGGCAACATAAGTGATAAAAATCTTAGATTTTTATGTTTTATAAATATTATTTTATTATATAATATATTTTATTATATTAATTATATTATTATATATTAAATAAACTAAATAGATGACAAATGTATGGTAAAAATTAAAGACAAGTGTAATAGTAATAATTATATAGGTACACTTGTAATAAAAATAAATATATGCTTAAATAATAAGTAAAAGATTTTTTTATAATAATATATTATTAATATTATTAGTTAAAATAAAAGAAATAAAGTAAGTAAGTAAAACAAAAGAAGAACAGAAAAGAAACAGAGAAAGAGACGAAAACAGGGAAGAAAAGAAAGGGGAAAATTTGAGATTTTAAAGCTTCAAGTTTAATTGGTAAGCTAAATTTAGCCCCTTTCTCTTAATTTTGATGTTTTAGAAGCTTTAAAATAAAGTTTTGTTGAAATTAAGGAGAGGTTATGGAAGTTCATAGGTTTTTGAACATTTTTCATTTTGAACAAGTTGTTAAATTAGGGGTTTAGTTGATAGAATTTCTAGTTAGAATAGATAAAAGGATTAAATTGTAAACTAAGTTATAAGTTTTACATAGTTGGGATTAAGTTATAAAAAGCCTTAAATTAGGGTTTAGTTATGAATATAGAATAGTTGAGTTAAATATGGCAAGAAATTAAGTAGAAAAGAAGTATGAATTAAGTTAGAAAATTAAGTAAGCTTAGTTAGAATTAAATTGGGAATAAGTAGGAATTGAATAAAATTTAATTATTATTTTTTTATGTTGTAATTAATAGTAAAAATAATTATTATTTTCGTAGCTAACAAGGAAAACGAGGCATCGGCATCCAAAGGAAAAGAAAAGATCGTTGAGGAGTAAACACGTATTCCGGGTTTGTATTACTATAACTTAAACTATTTACTAAATGCTATATTGAAATTGTAATCATGGGACATTTAAAGTAAGGTAAGTAATAACATTTGAAATTAAGCAAGAATATGTGTGAATATTGAATTATATGTGAATTGAAATAATAGATGTTTTGAATTGTTTGAATATTTGAAATTGTTGTGGAAATGAATTCGAAATTGGAAAAGTAAAATAATACCCTATTAACTTATAGGACTAGATTGGATACAAATGGCATGCCATAGGATTTGTGATGTGACAAGGAGATTTGTAGTTCGGCCGAGAAGATGATTCTGTTATTATATGCTTCGGTTTATCCGAAGAGGCATCTAATGCCTTATTGGTGTGTTTGGAGGTTATGATATACTGGTGTGTTATGGAGGATTTATATTATTCCGAGTGTGATTGGGTTGGATATTCTGGTGTGTTTGGGTGGAATCTGAGTATCTGTCAGAGTCCGAGCCTTGTTAATAGGGTAAATAATTGAAATGAAAATTTGAAAATAAGATTGGTTGATTTGACACTATTGAAAAATACGAGAAAGAATGTATGAGTTAAATTATGAATTGAATTAGTATGTAATATATATATATATATATATGAATTTAAGATTTGTGAAGTGATATATAAATATGTATATTTAGTTTAAGTGATTTATAAGCTTATGGTCGATGTTTGAAATTTTATTATTATTAAATAGTTTAATTTATAGTAATACCACTGAGTATGAAATACTCAGCGTACGGTTGTTTCCGTGCTCAGGTTGTAGAAGTCAAGTACTGAACCAGCATCCAAAACCAGACCCAACTTCAACAAATTTTGGTGATGTATATTTTCTTTTGGTAATGTGGCATGTACATAGGATGTGTATAAATGTTATTATGTTTTGAATATAAATAGTTAAAAATGTTAGTAGTATAAGTCTAAGAATTTTAATGAAAGAAGTTTATCCATTTCAATTTAATTAGTACATTGATAAATTTAAATTGATATTAAGTTGATTGAGTTTGATTAGAAGGTATTTAGAATAGAAAATGAGAATGTGAAATGAATTGGTTGAATTGGTTATATTTGGAAGTAATATGGTTTTATTTGCAGGGGGTTTTATGTAAAAATAAGCAGAAATGCTGTCGAAATTTAAAAAAATGGAATATTCGAACAAGTTCTGTTTTATATATATATATGTTTTGGGCTTTGAGAGTCTATTATATGGATTTTGTTATTAAATTATATTACCAATGTTAATTTATGTATGAATTATTCATAAGTTGTTTGATATGTTCGGTAATGCCTCGTAACCTTGTTCCGGTAACGGTTTGGGGTTAGAGGGTGTTACAATCCCTCCTCCTACTCTTATGCTTTCCCTCCCATCCCCCCCCACACCGTCTCTTTGCTAACCCTCTTCCCCTACTTGATGAAGGTATCGATACTTGAGGCCTAGGTATCGATACCTAGCCTTCAATATCGATACCAACATAAAAAACGTTACCAAAATTACATTTTGTTTTGGAAATTTTAAGTTTCAAAGCCTAGATATAGGTATGTTTTGATACATTAGGTAAATTTTGATAAAAATCAGCTGAAAATTTTGCTAAAAATCCTTGCAAAACTTTGGATTCTTTATAACACTTAAAACCATTTCAAAGTGCCTTCAAGCTATCTAAAACAACTCCGAATTAGCCAAATTATCACAGAATCAACCACATACGCAAGCATGCCTATGGCTATCAACAATTCATTTTATGTAGAATCAAAATACTTCAGTTTAAAATACCAAAATAGATAAAGTTTAAAGAGTTTACATTTTAGTCCCTAACACTTTGGAACACATTTGAACTACCTATGTACATGTCATTTTAACTCAAAATATAGTACCTACATTCGTTGCCTTTGAATATGTGATGAGATGAAATGACTTCTAACTCTAATCTAGCTCTACAAGTCTAACTGTATCTATCCGTTGAAATAAACGCGTTAAGCCAGTGAAGACTTAGTATGCACTACAGAATAAAAAGGTAAATGAATCATAACATAATGTTTAATCTTATTCGATTAATATACATACTTACACACATACAAATTTCTACAACTATACTTTACTTTAACAAAATTCAACCTACCTTTGAAATGTATTAAACTTACCTCAACACTCTGATGATTCACTTTTGTTCACATTTCATATCCTTAGCCCATAGTAGACTTTTATAGAACATACCAGATATACAGAACAAATAAAGAGGTGCATTATTATGCACTAATGAACAGAGAGCTATACAAATAGCATAAATGTGCTAAACGGAGAGCATTAATGTGCTAAACTGAGAGCACTAATGTGCTAATAATCGGAGAGCACGCTAAGGTCCCTTAATGGCATGCCATTAATATCCTAGTAGTTTTTCATTCTGTCTACTTGGGCATTAAAACCGGATTTAGTACAATTTCTCATAATAAATATATGTCTTGAAAAATATTCCATATTTTTCCTATTTCACAATTTAGTCTTTAATAAATAAGTCACATGTATAACATCTTTTTCATACATATATTTCTTTCACAACATTATTACTTAGTATTCAAAAAAATATACTGTTTCTTATTCTTCCTCTATAATTCTATTTATAAATCTCATGATTTCATAATTTAACCCTTTATTTAATATCTATTTATAAATATATATAATTAACATTTCTATCCTAAGAAATTTCATATTAGCATTTAAATAAAATAAATTAAAATTTTATAGTACTTACAAAAAAATGATTGAGATGATGTATTTTATTTTCTTCTCACTCATTGGCCTTCTCTTTCCCTTTTTCTTCAACTTGATCATTTCCTTCTTTTCTTTCTCTTCAATTTCATATAAAACATATATCATTTATAAGTTAAAACTAAAATCATATAACTTTTCTATGTTAGTTAATGAAAATAAACATGTATGACATGATAATTTCATCATCATCTCTTACCTTAATTAACTCTTTGAAAACCCAAAACCCTAATGTTGACACCATTTTTTTTGATAAAAACAGGGTCGACTTCGATTTTAAAAATGAAAACGAAAATGGGAGTCGCCACCAATCCTTTTTGATGAGGTGTGATCGGATCACCTTAAAAAGTGGTTATTTTTAATAAACGATTTGATTTTATTTAAAACAACGATTTTGGTCTACGAAATTCAGAAAAATAGGTTCGGGAGTCGGCTACGTACGAGGAAGGATTAGCACCCTCGTAACGCCCAAAAATTGGTACCTAGTTGATTAATTAGTGTCTTAGTGTCGAAGATTGAAAACTTTGAAGGATTTTAAAAATGCGATCCTTTATTGAAATGTTGAAAATTTTCGAGAAAATGGCATATTTCACGTTAATCGAGGAAAATAATTATAGCCAGTAAGTTAGGACACAATATCTTGAATTTTCGATGCGCGAATGGATGCCAAAAATTACTTATTCAAAAGATATTTAGCTATCTCAGATATAAAAAAGAGATCATACCCAGTAAATTAGGACACGATCTTTTCTTACTTCCCGAGATCTTTTAAAACTTGAGAAAAAGAGATCATGCCCAGTAAGTTAGGACACAATCTCTTCTTAATTCTCGAGATCGTTTAAAACTTGAGTTTGAAAAGATTAGTGTATTTAGATTTATTGTGAAAATCGAAACCCAGTAAGTTAGGGTATGACCTTCTCAAATCTAAATACAAGATTTTGCTTGTTTTAAAAAATTTCTTTTTATACATTGCGTAGAAAGGTCAAATATGTTTAAACATAGTGTATGATACAATGATAATGAAATAGTGTGAAATGGCTATGTGGGTAGAGTAATACATAAAGGAATATTATAATATTTACAATGTAACTATAATAATAATGCACCAAATAATAATAGCGATAATCATATTAATTACTATAGCATGAAAATACGAATAAATGAAATAATACACATAATGACAATACTTACACCACACACCAAATACAAATATTAATAACCAAAGAAGACGAAATATAATAGAACATAAAACAATTTAAAGAAAATAATAATTCGAAATAAATTATATATAAGGACAATTCAAAATAAATAAAAGAGGGTTCCAAATAAGCATAATATATATAAAAAAAACTAAAAAAAAGCAATAAAACACTTTAAAATAAATAATATATAAAAAATAACACATGAAACAGTTTTTTTAAAGAAAATATATATATACATAAAAATTTGAAAGATATATATACACAAATTTACAATAAATAATATATAAAAGAAATTTAAATAAATTATACATAAAACAGTTCAAGTAAATAATAAATATAACAACTTAAAACAAATGATGATAAAAGAGCACTTTTTAATAAATAGATAAATTAAATGGACTGATGATGAAATTGAAATGGAATTTAAAATTCGGGGTATAAATTAAAAATCATAAAAATAGTAAAAACAAAGATAAAGGGCTAAAATAAATGAGAAAATGAAGTAAGGGGACCAAAAAAGAAATTATCCCAAACCACCTAAACGCGTAGTTTCGCGCGGGATTAAAATGAAACAGAAATAAAATTATGTGGACAAATTAAAATAAAAGAAAAGAAAGCAAAAGGGACCAAATTGCAATAGTCTGAAAATTCAAAAAGACCGAATGCGCAAATAACCCATGTGCTAGAAAACAGGCGGATCCTAGCCTCGTGGGTCGGGTTATCGGGTCAGATTCTGGTTATTGTTGAAACGACGCCGTTTTGGTGACTGGAAATAAAACCCAAAACGACGCCGTTTTGGTATGCTATAAAGGCAGAATTTTTTTTAAAAGGCCATTTGCTTCTCTTTTAAAAAAATAAAAAATAAAAGCTTTCTATTCATTTTCTCTCTGGGCATTGCCCAAGATCCGGCCATGGGGCCACCATCCGTCCGTCATGGCCGTCGGCTGACGACGGCGGTGACCGCCGTATATGGCTATCGGAGTCCCAAAAAAAGAACCCATTTTGATCCAATCGACCTCCCCATGCCCGTTTTGAAGCCGCAATCTTCAAAAGACAAACGAAAGTACCCGAACGAGCCAGTGACCCCCCAAATTCCGGCCTCGCTGTTAACGGCCGATTTCGACGACAGAGGGAGGACCCCCCAACGACATGGCCGTGGCACGTTTCAGGTACGCTTCTCTCTTTTCGTTTTTTATTTTAGTACAAAAACAAAAATAAAAGAGATAAAAAATAAAAAGAGATAAAAACAATAAAATGAAAACAAAAACCGAAAAAAAGCTTTTCCTTTCAAAATTTTCTCTGCTTTTCTTTTTTTAGATGTTCGTAAACGGAAGAAGAACTACAATCGTCTGATTTTTGGCTTTTATAGCCGATTTACAGCCTTTTAGTTTCTTTTTTTTTTGTCACTTTGCTATTTGGCTTTTCTGCTGCTGCGTGTGGCTTCGTTTTGTAGGTGACAGAGCAGTGTCAGACGCGTGAAGGAGGTGGCGTGTGGCATGCGACGCTGGGCAGAAGCAGGAGCGGCGGCCAGCAGCAGCTAGGGTTCTCTACTGCTGAAATTTTAATTTCCTGGGCTAGGGTTTTTTTATTTTTGGGCCTGTTGGGTGTTCGTTTTGGATATTGGGTTTTTGTGTGTTGGGCCCGGGCAGATTTTGGGCTTTACACCTAACTTTTGTTTTTTTTCTTTTAACACATTTATGGAAGTTTTCTCATGAGACTAAGGGCTAGTTTGGATGGGCGGTGTGTTTACCTCCGGTAAGGTTAAAAACAACGGTGGCGGTGAGATTAGGTACTGTAGCGGTGAGATTGGATACTGTAGCAATGAGATTAGAAACAACGGTGGAGTGTGTGTTTGGATTCAAACGCAGCTGTAGCGGTGAGGTGAAAATAGAAAATGACTTTTAAGGACATTAGATTAAAAATGATATATAATAGAAGTTTTTAAAATTATTTAACAATTACAAAATTAACAAATGATTAAAAATTATTATTAAATATAATTTAATAAAAATATATAATTTAATAAAATATATGAATTTACTAAAATTATAATATATAATATTATAAAATATAATTTAAAATAATTATTATCAAATATAATTTAACAAAAATATATAATTTAATAAAATTCTTAGTATTAAATATTCTTATATGAATTTACTAAAATCATAATATATAATACTATAAAATATAATTTTAAATAATTATTATTAAATATAATTTAACAAAAATATATAATTTAATAAAATTCTTAGTATTAAATATTCTTATGATTGTATCAACAAACTTCATCAATTTCTTCTATCAAATATTAAAATATTTGAACTTGACTTTGAATATTGATTTTATGATTGTTACTTTACCATCAGCAACCCAAGTTCAATTTACTAACAACATAATGAATTAGGGTTTTTCTTCATATTCCCAATTATGTATTCCATTTCCGACCGTAAAGCACCTTTCAACTCATCTCATCAGTGATTTTCTGTCCATTGACAAATTAGGATTCTATTGTTTGTGCATCAACAATTTCGAATTCTAAAATTTAGAACGTAAATTTTATTTTCTCAATTTCAATTTTGTTTCTAGATTTGAATTGCAGCAATTTTGGTCTTCAATGTTGTTTTCTTCTTTCATTTTAACTTCTTCTTTTTTGTTATATTTTCTGATGCATTTTTTATGATTAAACTTTTAGACATGTTTATTTTCAATTTTTTCCATGAGCATTTAGATAAAAAAATATTAAAACTATTCAAAAGTTACTTGTTTGCTTCAAAACGAAGCATATAAGGACTAAATTGCTCATTTTTATATTAGAGGACCCAATTTGCTCTTGAATTTCTAATAGTTTAACCAACAAAAATCTTACATGACCTAACAAAAAACCTCTCCAACTAAATTGCACGCATAACTTGTTTAGCAAGGTTCATTTTGTCTAAAGATTGAACAGACTTGGATTAACAATTTATATAGATAAAATGTACTCTTATTGTAATCGACTTGGACAAATATGAATGGTGGTCATCTTTTATAAATACAAATTTGTCATCATACAGGTTTAAAAGAAAGTAAAAAAAAAAGCTGATCATTTCATCATTCAATTTTAAACATTTAAGAAAGGTATAGGTTTTCTGTCTGGCCATGATTCTATTTTCTCAAAGCACTTGACAGGTACCACCCCATCAAAACCTTAAGTCAATATCACTTTATTGTCTGATATGTAAAGTTTCATGCCTTCTGCAGTCATCAAGAAAACAAGCGAAGACAACTTAAGAACCGTAGTTTGGCAAGAACAAATCAATATATGTTCGGCCACGACTCTAAAGAAAAGTGAGAAAGATGACTTGCTTCTTTCATGATTCTATGAACCGAAGCAATAACTGCAAGCATGCTTACATTCCAAAGCTTTTCTAACATCAAGATAGATCAAAACGTTAACATCTCGTCTCATACCTGAAGAGGGTAAAAGATACAAATCATCATAAGCCCTCTACAGCATTTAGATTCACTAAAACTCAATTTATGTCGATTAGTGCTTCTCATTTCCCATTATCGCTTAAAATTCACGTTTTATATCGGCACCTTAGTAATCCCCTTTCATAATCTTTAGCATGAATCCTATGGTGAAATACAGATAACAAGCATAACAACACCCCTAAGCAGTTTGTCACGTATACAGTGCTGGCATATTAAAAATAGAGAGTAAAATGAAGGAGTTCGTATGTCAAAGTTCAGAGGAACAGTAAAGAGAAATTTCATGATATCTCACCACTTATCACTTCACCGTCAGTCGGCAAGCCACTTGAGAAGTGAACATGCAATCTTTTCATGCGCTTCAAACCCGACTCCAAAATTGATTCCAAATTCCTCTTATAGGTTCCATGTACGCAAACTATCATCTCAGGGAAAATCAAGAGGATTATGCAAAATAAAAGGCATAAAGAAAGTCCATAAATCTAAGAGACATGATGTTCTTACATTGCACTTCATCAGCTGAAAGTATTTGTTTTAATAATCTTTCGGACTCAACTGTCTGCCAACGTGACATACAATATCTTCCTTAGAAGTGCATAGACATAAATAAAGATGCTCAAAACAACAGCTAAAAATAATCTAAGGTGACAATTCAGATAAAGCATGAAGAAATTAATAAATTTTTAAGAAAGATTCATCACCATGACGGTATGGCCTTGGTTTGCACGTATCAGAAGCTCCCCATTTTCCTCAAGAAGGCTAAACCGTTGTTTATTATCTTTTTTGACAGCCTACAATCAATAAACATAAAAACCATGAAATTTCTTTTGGCTGCAAAACGAACATTTTCCTTCTCATGATTGTTTATACACCAACATTTTGGAGACTAAGAATCTAAATCACTTATAAGTAAACAACAAATAGTATTTAGCTCAAAGAAGGAAAATGTTTATACATCAATAGCTCAAAGAACATTTCTGAGGCAGTACATGAACTGTCCTCTTTCTCCTCCCGCGTTCAGCACAACTCATCTGCTTCTTCCCTGCATTAGTAAACTGATCACTTAATTTGCTTATATAAAATTCAACATGCAAATACATGGATTTAGCAGCACTAAAAGGAATAGAATTATGGAAGAAGAAAACAACAATTTTTTTGTCGGCATCATCCAGCTTTTGGTTTTGAGCACCGTCAGCTGCTGACTGCTCACTAGGCGATGGATACACTGGAAAATCATTACCGAACATAATATTAAGTTGCTACCAACTATGAATTCAGTCAATTGATACAACAGTAAGTCCACATCTTCATCAACAAAACAACTGCACAATATATTTGCTACTTGAAGAGATTTATGTGCTTCACCTCATTTCTTTCCCATTATTTACATTTTAGAAAAGATTTCCATTCATTTCCTCGGCAGGGGTTTCATTAACATTGTCTTTTACAAAAACTAGAAGTTTTTCATAAGAATTTCACGACACTACTTATTAATGTATTAGATGCTCAAAGAAAGAAATTGCATCAGTTGCTAGTTTCAACTGCCTAAAACCTCATTAGCACATTCATCATAAGAAGCCTTTTTTTCTGGAAAGATTACTGAATGCAAAACAATGATATGAATTTATCTGTAGGACTATTTTTGAAATTTAACCAAATAACAGAAGGGTCATTAAAATAAAATAAAAATCTTAGCAAAAACAGACCCTTTGGTTGCGTCCTCTAAGGTATACAGCAGTTTCATGGCATCGGTGTATCTCAATTCACCAGCAATAGTTGAAATCTGCAAAAGGAGAAATGCATGTTAACCTGTAAACAGTCACCACCATCACCTTGACCAAACTGATTTGCAAACCAAGGGGAAGGGGAAAGGGAAGGGGAAGGGGAAAGGGGAGAAGAAGGGTAACCAAATATCAGAAGAAACAAAAGGGGAAAAGAAACAAAAGAAATAATATGGGTAAAAGAGGAAAAGAAAAAGCAACTGGAGTTGCTAAATTTTTACCGGACCAACAATCTCCAGTTGATTTGGGGCTGACCAACGTGGTGGAGGCTGCTTCTCACCGCACTGGCATGCTGAACCAAAGGGCTGACCAGTGAGGTTGCTGCCATTTCCCCCCACCCCAACCGCACCTTACTGGTATGCAATGACAAACCAAAGGAGCCCTAAGATGCTCACTACCCTTCTTTACAGTGGTAGAGCCAAGGAGGGATTGGCAAGGGCCTTGGCCCCCTAAGATGGAAAATTGTTCATTTAAGCTATTTATAATTTATAAAATTTTAAATTAGTAATGGTAAAAACGCACATTGGCCCCCCCAAAATGATAAAATTTTGATTTAATTCTTTAAAAATTATAAAGATATAAACTATTAAAATAGTGAAATTACATTTTCACTATCATAAAAATATACAATTTAATTCCGAACCCTCCCCTAAATTTTCTAACCCCGCCGCTGCTTCTTTATAGTTTTTACTAAAGAAATTTCAAAAAAAAGAAAGAAAGGTTTTGAGCTTAATTGGTTCAAGAATGGAGGAAGGATACAAAGGGAAATAAAAGAAAAGTTTGATGGAAACTTAGGGGGTGAGTAACGGTGAGTTTGGCGAAAAGATGACAACTTTTCATTTTTTCTCGCACTTTTTACACCATTTCATAAAAATATCTCATTTTTTGTATTAAAAAAGGTCAAATTGCTAATAGGTCCTTAAGTCATCCATCTTTTCACTTTAGCCCTAATCATTGTCTAAAAATATCTACTTGGCTAATTATCATCTTATCATTTTTTACCTTTTATAATTCTTAGGATGACTCATATTTCACCCTGGTTAAATTTATTCTTAATCCTTCCTTCCTTTTCACCACTACTATGTATCTCCTAACTTTTTATTTTCCCTTATTTGGTCACAACAAATTCTCTATTCTTTCAATTAAATCAATACTTCTATTTAAAATTTTCCTATCTAAGGAGCATTTTCTAATCTCCTACCGGGTCTAAATACTTCCTAATTAGATACTCAAAATTCCTATTTGTTCTATTTCAAAAATTTTGCACTAATTCCTGATTCGATCCATCACTGTATCTAACTCTGAGTTAAAATGTGAATGTTCCGTAGGCCCTTTAAAATTTTTAAAAATTTAAATTAGTAAAAGTAGAATTGCACTTTGTCCTCCCTAAAAACATAAAAATTTGATTTAATCCTTTAAAAATTATAAAGATATAAACTATTAAAATAGTGAAATTATATTTTTACCATCATAAAAATTACAATTTAATTTCGGCCCCTAATTTTTTTTTGATTTCGCCCCTATCGGTCGGTAAATAAATATTTGTCTCATAACCACTATTCTATAATTTATGTATAATCTTGCTAGGGGTGTGCATAATTCGGGTAAAACCGAAAAAATTCGGTTAATCTGTCGATTAACCAAATTTTTTCGGTCAGGGGTCAGTTAATTTTTTTTATGATTTTTCGGTTAATGGTTAATTCAGTCCGAAACCGGTCGGTTAACCGAATTTTTTCGGTTAACCGAAAAAATTAATAAATAAAATTATTCAACCCAACCCAATTACCCAACCCAATAAAACTAAAACTAAAGTCTACCCAATTATCAACTCAATAAAAATAAAACTAAAGTTTAACTCTTAAGTATCTACCCAATTACACATGTTTTTTTTTTTTTAGGTTTAATGCAAATGAAGATTTTTTGGAGAGAAGAAATGTATATAAATGCAGAATATTAAAGACTTACATTTCAACTATGTGCTAATTTCAAGAATTATATAATGTTTTTAATTATGTAATGGTTCAAATACTTATGTAATATTTTTAATTATATAGTGATTCAATTCGGGTAATTCGGTTAATTCAGTTAATTTTTAACCAAAAATAAAAACTATATAATTTTTGGTTAATTCGGTTAACCGACCTAATTAACTGAAAAAATTTCAGTTCGATTAACGGTTAAAAATTTTAAAAGGTCGGTTAATTCGATTATAGCTATTTCAGATCGGTTAACCGAATGCACACCCTAAATCTTGCTACTACCGTTTGGAGTTGGTTAATAGGATTATAAACTAATTTAGGTATCTTGGTTATAAATGGAAACTAATGGTTTTGATAACAGTCCAATTATCTTGGAGATTTTATCCCAAATCGTCATGGCTAAATCATCCGAAAAACTTTAATTAAATCTTAAAAAAGAAAATCAAATTATTGGCGTCATCGCTTATGTTTGCATTTTGTTAGGTTCAATTTCCCATTCCCATCCCATATCGATGTGTAACTTAAATATGTGAAGAGAAACGAGTGGCTCGTGGAGTAGTGGCTGAAGGGTGAGTAGCGGTAAACTCAGAACGCTTTGGTACGCTTTGTTTTGTTTTGTTTTGTTTGTTTGTTTGATCGTCCCTATTTATTTCCTGGTTTTCTGAAGATTTGCAGCTTTAAATTTTGTTTTCCTTCTTTGGGTTTTCTTTTTCATTTGGATTGCTTTCATGTATGGATTTGGTAGTTGCCCTTATCTGTATTTCCTCCCCCAAATTGCACTTACTCGTAATTTGCTGAAATCCCCGGTGGAATTTTCCAGTTTGGGTGGTTGATTTCGTTTTCATTAGTAGTATACACACAGGCATACTGATTCAAAAATATTGCTTTCAAAATTGTTCCTCAGAACTATCAAAATAAACTGGGTGAAGATGAATAGTTATCAACTGACTATTTTAAAAATCTTTTATTGCAATGTACTGTTGCCAAAAACTATGTTGCTTCTGTACTTAGATATTAAGGTCGGATACATGTATATATCTGGTACGAATGATTACATCACGGGTACTGGTGACTACAGCATAATCTTATTAACTTGCTGATAATTCATCCCCTCTCCCATAGAACTAACTCTTGTCTTATTACATTTACTTTTTAGTTCAAATACGTGAAATATATAGTTAGCTTTGAAGAGATTGTATGGTTTGACTCTAGTTGTTGAAATGACAGGGAAATGGCAAGTAATAATCCGGGATGGTTAGTTTTGGTTGGGATTTTGGTGACGTTAAGTTTACCATATTCACATGCCTTTTGGGGAAATGAAAATAAGATACATACTGCTGTTTTCTTGTCACCCAAGTTCGTGCTCGGACCAGGATCCGTGGAAAATAAGTTCTATTTCAATGTCGACTTTCCGAAAGGTCATATTGCCTTGAAAAGTTTCGATGCAGAAGTAATTGATGAGGCCGGGAATCCTGTTCCACTGCACGAGACGTACCTGCATCATTGGGTTGTTGTTAGATACTATGTACGTAAAGGCGTGGAAATATCGAAGTTGGATGACCTTAAAAAGGTTAACAGGTCGGACTATATTTCTGGGGGAAACAGTGGGATTTGTCAGAATGGAATTCTTAGTCAGTTCTTTGGCCTCGGGTCTGAGACACGGAAAACTTCAACTCATATTCCCGATCCATATGGAATAGAAGTCGGTAATCCTGCTGAAGTTCCTTCAGGGTTTGAGGAGCAATGGATGCTTAATGTTCATGCAATTGATACAAGGGGTGCGGAAGACAAGTTGGGATGTACAGAATGTCGTTGTGATCTGTATAATGTTACGGTCGATGAATATGGAAGACCTTTGAGGCCATACTATAAAGGAGGATTGTTATGTTGTTACGATCGTACCCAATGCAAGGTGAAACATGGGTTTGAGGCTGTTAGAAGAACCCTTTACCT
Source organism: Gossypium hirsutum (assembly GCF_007990345.1). NCBI lineage: Eukaryota > Viridiplantae > Streptophyta > Magnoliopsida > Malvales > Malvaceae > Gossypium > Gossypium hirsutum. Next base: position 55,087,195 of record NC_053448.1, read on the forward strand.
TAGATACACTGTGAAGTGGATTGATATGGATAGGTTCGTCTTGCCTGTTAAAATTTATATATTTGATATCACTGATAGTTGGAAAAGGATCCCTAGTTCAACTGAGATTAATGCAGAGCACAAGTGCAAGGTAGATGAACTATCTCGTTTATGTGCTGCAACACCATTTCTGTTTTGTCAAATAAAATTTCTTGTGAAATATCATCATTGAATACATTTGATGCAGATTGAATATAATATTGAATCTTGTGATGCCACTGGATTGGGCAATGATGGATGCATCGACACCAAAAGGATAAGCCTTGACATGCTGTTTGGTGGTTATCTCATATACGGTGTTGCACACCAACATTCAGGTGGCACTGGTTCTGCTCTCTATAGAGAGGTATTGAAATGTCTTATTTCTGCGCATCACTTTTATACCATTATATAATGTATATGTATATGTATGTATGCATACATGCGATCTGATGATGACGAAAAAGTGTCTGTTTGATTTTGGTGAATTTGAGGATGGCCAACTTATGTGTTCTTCATTACCGACTTATGGGAAAGGAGAAGAACCGGGAAATGAAGCTGGTTACATTGTAGGAATGACCACCTGCTATCCTAAACCCGGAACTGTGGAGATATCTGAAGGGGAGACTTTGATTTTGGAGTTCAATTACAGTAGAATCAGACATCATACTGGTGTCATGGGGCTGTTCTACGTTTTGGTTGCGGATGACTTGCCCAAGCCAATGCATACCTTGCGCACTGTTGTTCAAGTAAGTTTCCAACTCCCAAATGGTGAAACATTGACGAAGAAAATGCATTAGTCCAACTATTTCAAATATACAAATGTTAACTTCGATGAAACCTATAATGTTTTAATGAAACAATCATCTGATGCAGACACAGGACAGTATTATGGTGGTAACAGTCCTTTGGGCTGCGGTAGCTTTGATTGGTGTGGTAGCTGTTATCGCTCTTGCCGTTCATTATCAATTTAAACGCGAGGGAGAAGATGGCTATGAAGCAATTAGGATGTGATGAGCTCCGCTCTGTATTGCATCCAAGAGTTCCAGTAATTTTGTTGTCAAAATAGTGATATATATATGTATCATATATATTTTAGTTGTCAAAATGGTTAAGAGTACAGCTGCAAGTCAGTTAGGCAGTTCAACTTGTTAGTAGGTTGTTACTATTTGGCATGTAATCAACAATAATCAAATCATGAATAATACACTAAAAGATTCAAAATACAAGTATTCAGTTTTTACCAGTTTAGCTTTAATAGTTTCTTTCAAAACCAGTGATATGTATAATATGTATATATTAGCAACTTTTGAACGTTACGTTCAGATGAACTGTGCAAATCATGCAGGAAAAAATTTCTGGAAAATCATGCGCAAAATAAGGAGAGCAAAACAACGTTTTATAATTAATGAATTAAAATAGTAGTAAGTAGTGTAGTCAATCCCAATGGAGCTCCTGTATCAGGCTTTTAAGCTCAAGTTGACCTTTAAAATTATAATTTCTTTTTTTGAAACTTTTAGAACATTTTGTAATTTCATAAAAAAAAAAGCATTTAATGTATTTTTTAATAATCTTAGCATTATTGTAACTTCAGAAAAAAAATATTTTTTAACTTGCAAGAAATATTGATTTTTTATAATTTATGAATTCTTTTAAAAAATATTGTTGGATTACTGAGACATAAGCTTTTTAATAAAAAAAATTGATCGGAATAACATTACAGACAAAATGGAAGTTTATAGTGAGTGAAAAACATTAAATTAGTTCTCTTACTCGTTTTAATATAAACTAAAATATTTTTAAATAGTTAAATATTGTAACTTATAATTGTTAATTGATAAGTTTATTCCAATAAGTAACTTTTAAAATGATCCATTTTTTAAAATTTTATTTGGAAAGAGTAATCATGTTTAACTAATTAATAGTCACGCCATTATTGACCAATGAAAAAAAATTGCAAATATTTTAATAGATAAAAGTTATAATAAAATTATTTTATATTATGTAGAAATTATGATTTTAGTGGATAATAATAATTTAATATATAATTATAATTTTTTAACCTAAAATATTAAGGTAAATAAATGTGCATGAAGATTAAATAAACATACGCATGGGTTAAAAAAATGATTTAGTGTTAAAATTTGAACATAAATCTAATAACAATTGATTTTTATTGTTATTAAAATCTTTAATTATTTTAAGATTGATAAATGAAACAACAAATTATTTCTTTTCAAATATTTTAATTCAAATGTTAAAAATAAATAATAATAATTTTAGCCCAACACCGGCTTCAACGGTTACAAATCATTAATGGTAAACACCTCAGTTTGCTCTCTCTGTCTAGCTTGATGTTGAAATAGATGTTTAGGCAAGTGTTTAATTATTCAAACAAATGTTTGAACGCAAATAAGAAAATAAAGAAATAAACATGGGAGATTTATTCACCTGGATTGAAAACAATGAATGATTTAAGCCCATTTACTGCTCAACAGCCACTCAGCTCACCTCAACAACTTTATTTACATCAAATACTAAATAAAAAATCTAACGCAAAATTCTAAGTAAAAGATCACTTCAAGTAAATTGAAAATTATTTTACTAAATAAAATGGACATATTGTGGACCTTTTATGACTTTATGAGAATAAAATTTTAAGGGATTTGGAGCTACTTCGTTACAAGAATACGTTTACAAATTTTTTAAATTAGATTACTCAGTCATTCGTTTGTATTATTGAATTAAACAAATCATTAAAAGAAATTTAATCAATTTTCTAGCCTGAGGTTTAGGGTTCGTGGATTAACCGGTCAGATGTCTTTTTTCCGATTAATACCTCGGTCAATTTTGGGTTTGATTGACTTGTTTGGTTCAAAGAATCATGACTCTAAATTTCTACACTTTGTATATTTGAAACGCAGTCCTTTTACTTTTATTTTCAAGAATTTAATCTTCTAATTCTTTCATTTAAAAAATCACTTTCAAGTTATATATAATCACACAATATTTTAATTACAATACATGAAAAAATCAAGTAATATATTTCTAAAATATTTAAGCACTGAGCAGCTGGGGTGGTAGTCCAAGCCTCAACGAACTGAGGTTGTGTTCCTGGAAGGCAAAGCCCATATATTTTAATTTTGGGCAAAATACAAGAAAAAACCCTTTTTTTAAAAAAATTATTGAAATGGGCCCGGTATTTTATTATTTACCGGAATGACCCATTTTCCCCGAAAGCGTGTCCACATCAGCGCGATGTCAGGGGACGTGGCAGAAAAATGTGTCCCTAAGGGCGCGCTTTGCTTACGTGGACATAAATCGCTCCCTCAAGGGCGCATTTTGTTGCCACGTAAGCGCTCCTCTGGAGACGCGTTTTACCCGCGTGTGAACAGTAGCAACGGCTACTTTTTTGACAGTTGGTGACCCCCCAACGGTAAAAAAAAACTATAAAACCCCCCCAACCTTCATTCTTTTTCACAACTAAATCATTTCTCTCAATTTCTCTCTAATATTCTCTCAAATTCCTCTCAAATTCCTATTTAAAAGAGCTTCAAATTTTTAATTATTTTTAAAATAGTTTTAAATTTTATTTTTTTGAATTCTTTTTTTAAATCGTAAAATTTTTGACCAATTTAGCAATGGCCAGGGAATTGATTCGTCTTGATGACAAAATATATCCGTGGAACAAATGAAAATGGTAAGTGTTAAATTTAATTTTTAAATATTATTTAGGATTTTTTATTTATGTAATTTTAAATAATTATTATTTTATTATTTGTTATAAAAGTCTGTAGATCGGATATTGCAATGTTATATTCGCAATATGCATGGTCCTCCATCACCGTTGGTAGAGAATTACCTGCGGGAGGCGGGTTTTTGGCATGTGGCGACAGTAGGCCGGCGATGCAAGTTGGACCTGAAACTCATCAGTGCGTTGATTGAGAGGTGGAGACCCGAGACGCACACATTCCATCTTCCATGTGGAGAGTGCACTATCACTTTGGAAAATGTCAATATGCAATTGGGGTTACCAATGGAGGGGTACGCAGTCACCGGGTCTATTCAATCTGGTGATTGGGGAGCGGTATGCTACGAGCTATTGAGCGCTATTCCAAAGAATATTAACGGAGGTCGAATCAAGATGTGCTGGTTATGAGACACATTCCCGGATCCGAATGATGATTCAACCGAAATAGAAAGAATCATATATGCTCGGGCATACATTCTTCAGATAATTAGAGGTTATCTGATGCCGGACTTGTCACGGAACCTCGTGCATCTAAGATGGATGCTGAAACTCGTTGATTTTCGAGCAGCTGGTGAATTTAGCTGGGGGTCTGCCGTGTTGGCAATATTGTGCCGGGAGATGTGCGGGGCGCCCGGCACAACCGAATAAAGCGAAAATCAGAGGTTGCTTGTCACTACTGCAGTCATGGACACGGTTTCGCTTTCCATTTTTACGTCCTCAAGTGGACCACCCGTATACATTCTGACTTATAACGAGGTAAATTTTATATTATATTTTATAATTATTACATAGATTTAAAATATAATCGAATGCTAAAAATTTATTTAATTAGGTGGAACCATCCGGCAAGTTATGCTCGATTACCTACCTTTCTTGAAGATATACGGCTTCTATTGGACCAACGGTCGGAAGTACAAGTAAGTCGATTGGTATTTAGTATTTAGTACATAACTAATATTTCCATCATGGTCATATAGTTTGAAAGGACATCATACGAGAATCCGGCGATTCGGGCAGTAATTCCGAATGAGTACTTGCAAAATCCAAACGATTGGCATGTGAAAGTCCCATTGGTCAACTTTGTGACTGTGGAGATGCACCAGTCGGACAGGGTATTACGGCAATTTGGATTCCAAAAATTAATTCCCGCGTCAGCTTAGGTGTTGGATGATCATCACAAAATTGACCTACGGTAATTGCATACGGATTGGCCAAGATTCTGGTCACACTACATCCAGATGTGGGAAGATCGATATGACTATATACCTACTCGGGAACCGATCATCGTTCCAGAGTTAGCATGCATGCCGGAATACATGCCATGGTTTAGGATCCATGGCAAGCTGTATTTACTCTCGCCATAGGAGAGGCAGCAACAATTGTGTATCCAAAGGGAACAACGTGACCCTTTAAATCCAAGAAGAATAGATGACGGTGCAGACCCATCAATGAGGCCCAAAAATTCATCCGGTCCATCATCAGCGCCCATAACTTCATCAGGCACAGCTACAGCACTGACACAGTAACCTGACCCAACAGTTCAACCAACGATACCCACGGCACAGCCTTTTTAGATGATGCCAGGTGCGTATCCTAACCCTTTTATGTATCCTAACTCTTATATGTTTCCTTTTCCTAGTTTTATGGCAGGTTAGAGTCAATGGCCCGGTTCATCTCCATTTTCGAATACGCCGAGTGGACCGCCGATGTATAGGCCATCGTTGTATGAGAGATCACAAGAGGGGGCATCGAGGAGCTCTTCTTTTTACCAAACTCTATCACTGTATGAGTTTCAAACACCTTCGCCGTTGGTGATGCAAACACCTCCATATTCACTACTCTACCAAGGTGGCTCATCGTCCCAGCACCGACAACCAGATCCCCTACTGGATGAACCAGAATTCCCGCCGGAGTAACCACAACTCCCGCTGGAAGTTGGGCAAAGAAGGAATCCAGCGCGTAACCGTCGACGACCGCCATGTGGCATTGAATCCGATAGGCACGGAGATTGATTTTTATTTTTATTTATTTGTACAAAATAGTTTATATTAATGTAATAAAATACAAAATAGTTTATTTTGAATATTTTGATATTATTTGAAGTAATAAAATACAAAATAGTTTATTTTGAATATTTTAATATTATTTCATTTAATAAAATACAAAATAGTTAATATTCTTAATAATAAAAATTATTTTAAATAATTCAATATGTTGAACACTTGGCATTATTTCTTTTCACAAAATAGGAAAATATTCTTAATAATACAAAGTTGTTTACAAAGACGTTTAACTATTGCGATTTGGGCATGATCGACTTGTATGGCCTGGATTCCTACACCATCTGTACAACTTGCCTTGACTGACTGTTTCTCGGATATCCATATTGTTTTGTATTCTAGTTGAGGAAGGTCGGCCCTTCAATTTGCAACGCAATTCTCTATCTGGTAATAGCTTAAAAGGAGCAAGCGATACGGGCGGCCACTTACGTTCATCTGGGACTAGTAGGAAAACATGTCTCTAGACGTTGTACATGTTTTCTAATTTGTACACTTCATCGACATAGCTCATCAGATCCAGACTGAGATTCTGACAAGCTGCAATTACATGAGCGCATAGATAACGAAGTGCATCAAACATTCCATAGTCGCAAGTCCTATTTCGCAAGTGTACACGATATTGCCCGCCAATAATACCTTGGTGCAATCTGTCAAACTCTGTCACGCGAAACCATAAGTTGTCTCAATTGTGACACACTATGTGCATGGTGTTCACCCGAGCCTTGGCCTTGTTAATTTATTGCACTACCTTACTGCACCATACATAGCCTCCCTGCATCTGACCTGCATAACTCGCTGCTCGCTTTGGAAATAGCGCCGCCAAACGAAAATATGTCTCTAGCACAACCAATGTTATTGGTAGATGGCGCGTTTCTTTTATAATAGAATTTATGCATTCAGCTAGGGTTGAGGTCATATGACCATATCGTAGACCGTCGTCATATGCTTGTGCCCACTATTCGAAACATATTTTGCAAAGATAGTCCGTGCCTTCGCTGTTAATTGAATGCAGAACTGCCAACATCTCATGAAAACGGTCTTTATTTATTTCATACCCTGCCAATATAAGTTCATAGCGAATATTACATACCACTTTTTCATTTACAATAAATTCAAAATGACAAACGAAATAATATTAATAGAGACTAAATACCCATGTTGGTTACTTGTTATCATTCTCTCTTAGATGAATATTACCTGTAGTAGTTGGAAGCAACGTGCCTTAGGCAATATCGATGGTGTGTGCGCTGTCATAAGCTTCCCTGTCGATCAAATGCAGCTAGTATACCTGTACCTCAATCTGAAATAACACAGCTATTAGGTTGGGGGCACACATGCCTCCTTAACCTAGATAGAAAAAAATCTCAGTCATCAGATGACTCCCTCGGTGTTATTGCAAACGCGATTGGAAGAATTCTCCCACCGTCATCCTGTGCCACTACAAGCAATAGCCAATGTGTATACCTACCAAACATAAAGGTACCGTCAATTTGTACCAATGGCTTGCAGTATGGAAATGCGTCTCGGCATTACTTAAAGGTCCAAAATAGGCGTTTGAACACTTGGCATCCACGTAACAATCGGTCGTTGTAGTACCCATTTTCGATTTCAAGGTCTGTGATGCAACCTAAGACGTATCTCTCTAGCACTTGGCACCACTACCATATTTCATTATATGAATCTTCCCACCTACTATGCATATTCTCCAACGCCTTCTGCTTAGCTATCCAAGCCTTACAGTAAGAGGGCGTGTACTCATTTGGCTACGAATATTGGCAATTAAGACCGGCACTAAAGTCTTGGGATCTGCCTTCACCGTAGGTAGTATCAAGCTAGCTAACATAGCTGAATCCATCTTGGGATGATCTTATGAAACACCTATAAAATGGAGTACATTAAATAATACAACATTACATAATAACAGTATTATTCAAAAACCGTCAATACTGTACCTGTAGCACATGTATGTGGACCTTTGTACTTTTTTATCTCCCACAACATTGTCCTTTTCCTCAACGAGGCGTAGATTTTTCATGAACATGTGTCGTCTTGCACGGCACACTTTACCTTAAACTTATCAGATTTAGATTTAACCACGTAGTAGTTAACGCCGTTGGTGATGTTATGTTGTTTCAAAGCACCAATAAAACTATCATTGTTGGAAAATTGATTACCAACTTCAAATTCACCTGAATCTAGCCCCGAACTTGTACGATCACGCAACCGGTGTGGTAGCTCTAGAAACTCCAACGCATCATCTGCAGGCAGATCGACATTATGCATGTGGGCTGGAGGTGAGTATGCTCTGAATCGTGGATTTTCTTCTTCTTTTGAATTCCTTTCAGCATCTTCAGGTTCTGTTGGAATAGGCTCCGGTTCAGAAAATAAGCCAACTTCTGCACCATCGGGCCCGGGCTCTCGAGGTGGATCCACATCGGAGTCATGTTCTAACCCAGCATCATCTGCAATGTACGAGGTCCCCTCACCGGTGGACGTCGTAGGGGGTACATCATCCCTTCTTCTAGGCATTTCATAACGTCCCCAATTAAATGTAGATTGCCAACCACTAGAACTTGATGTCGTTCCCCAATACGTATTTCCAGCATCACACATCGAGCCACCGACGTACATGTCCCATTCACCGATAGAGTATCTTGCAGGGGATGTGCATTCCACACCGCTACCAAACATGGGCTGTTCCGTGTTTTGTAACCCACTAACCGAGTGTCGGCTAGGGGTCGTGTATACCTCTCAAACACCAATCACAAGTACATAATTTGGCGATGTAAATTGTACATATAACTCAATATAAGGTATTCCACTAGCAAGATAGGTTTGCACCATTGCCTCCAAGCTACGAGCACCTTTTATGTCGAACAAGTCATATGTCACCGGATCAACAGAAGAATAAAATCGATACGTAATAAACAAAACTTTCATTGGTGTCGTTCTGAAAATTTTACGCCTAATTCTTTTACGAAGTTCTGTCAAATCTATGTTCTGGTTAAAAATCAGTTGCACTGTATTCTCTGATAAAAAACAACACCGTTCTCGGTGTGGCAAACCTCACCATCATAGTAAATAACAACACTAATACGTTCACTCATATTTAATTTCTAACATTCTTAGCCTCTCTAAATTGTTTTTGCTGTAACTTATGCAATCTGAGAACATTTCTTGCCTCATTTATAGCCTCAACCCAAACATGCTACTGTAGCAAAAGCGCGTCCACGTGGGAGCAATTTCAAAAATTCTTCTGATAAAGCATCTTACTTGAGGCATTTTTTATACTATTTGCTCAGAAATGTCAACTCGAAATTATTTTTCAGGACCTACTGTAGCAAAAGCGCGTCCACGTGAGAGCGATTTTAGAAATTCTTCTGATAAAGCATCCTGCTTGAAGCGTTTTTTATACTATTTGCTCAGAAACGTCAAATCGAAATTATTTTTTCAGGACCTACTGTATCAAAAACGCGTCCACGTGGGAGCGATTTTCTTAATAAATTTTTAATTAAATTACTCATGTAACCCTAAACCCTAATTTAATTGATTTTTTCTTAAAAAACTATAAACACAAAACCTAATCCAATTTTGAAAAAATTATAATTAATTTAATTAAGAAACCTTAAACCCTAATCCCTTATTCGTTACTTTTTCTCCAAAACCCTAAAAATCCTAAAAACCCTAATCCTAACTCTAAAAACCCAAAACCTAACGTGGAAGAAACGGGCAAAACGCGTCCCTAGGGGAGCGCTTATGTGGCAGCAAAACGCGCCCTTGAGGGAGCGATTTATGTCCACATAGGCAAAGCGCGCCTTTAAGGACATGTTTTTCTATCATGTCCCCTGACATCGCGCTGACGTTGGCGCGCTCTCGAGAAAAATGGTCATTCTGATAAATAATAAAATACCGAACCTATTTCGATAAATTAAAAAAAAAAAAAAGGAGCTTTTAATGGTGTTTTAGCCTTTAATTTTATCCCGACTCAGTTAATGCTTAATTAATTTTGATTGTTTAAAGAGCTTTGGGGGGGGGGGAATACGTGTTATCTCATCATCTGGACCTTGGGTTTTCAAAGTTGGGAATTTGAACCATACTCTTTGTTCTACCTTCAATAATCTTGCACGTGTATTTTCCCAATTTCTCTTTCTCCCCCTTTCCTTAGAACCGCCCTCTTTTTCCTTCCTTCATTCAATCCCGCTCTATTATTGTTTTCTTTGATTGAATTTGATATTTGGAACAGAAAAACAAAACACAGCATTTAAACTACTTGGAATTCATCCCCATTCTTTTTTATTTTATAAGCCTGTTCCTTTGGAGTTTTGACTATTTTTCCTTCTTTTTTGACCTCCCCTACCCCAAAAAAAAGTCTACCTCTTTTATTTCTCTCACTAATTCCAGTCAATTTTTTTGTATCCTTTCCTTAATTGATTCTTGGGTATATTATTTGTACCCCTTTTTTTTAAAAAAAAGCAGGAATAAAGAAAAAAAAAGGCTACTTATTTATTTCTGTTGTTTGTTTCCGGTTTAATTAAAAAACAGATCTTCCCTTCGAAGCTCCATGATTGCAGAGAACAGTGCCGAGATACAACAACATTCACAGAAAAATAAGTGATTTTCGGATTAAAGGTAAATCGTAAACGTCATCGTTTTGGTGTTTGTTGTTATGCCTGGCGCAGCAGGGCAGGGCGTGGAACATGTAGGCTTGCCTAAAATGGAAGCGAAATCCGAAGCCGGATGTAGCAACCCCGTCAAAAAGAAGGGACCCGTCTCAATGGATCACGTTCTCTTGGCATTACGCGAGACGAAGGAGGAAAGGGATTTAAGGATTCGGAGTTTGTTCAACTTTTTCGATGCAGCCAATGTGGGATTCTTGGATTACGGTCAGATCGAAAAGGGTCTCTCGGCTTTGCAGATTCCGGCCGAGTATAAGTACGCCAACGATCTGTTGAAAGTCTGCGATGCAAACAGAGATGGGCGCGTGGATTATCAAGAGTTTAAAAGGTATATGGATGACAAAGAGCTTGAACTTTATAGGATTTTCCAAGCTATTGATGTGGAGCACAATGGGTGCATTTTGCCTGAGGAGCTTTGGGATGCGCTTGTTAAGGCTGGTATGCTATGCTCCTTTTTTATAGTATTTTTTATATTAATTTATTTTTCTTGGTTTTGTTTTCTTTATCTTGACATGTTTGATTGGTGTGGTGAGGTAGTTGCATTAATTGGGGTTGATAGTGAAATCATTATAAAGTTTGCTTATAAATTGAGAAATGTTGCTTTCAATCTTCCTATTGCCCCTTTTGCTCCAAAAACTTGCCATCATTGTGAGATTGGAGAAATTGCTTTTGCAGTGTTTTGTAAATCAAACCGCAGTTTGGTACCTTTAAGGAAAGTAGATAGCCTTATTCATCCAAATGCATTAATTCGGTTGGCAATTTGAATTCTTCCGGTATGTTTGTGTTGGGGATAGGTTACATTGCGAGTTGTGGGAATGCGTTGTCTTGCTCAAATTTCTAAACCGAATTTGGAGTAACTTACAGTTAGGTGTTAGGAAGCTGCCTCTGCTGGTTTGTTATGTAAAAGCCCATGTTTGCAATGGTGTATCTTGGGACTGTTCAAAACCCGTCTAATATTGTGAGAGGTTATAAAGCTTCACATGCCCGATGTGTTTGCCATGGTGTTGAATATTGAACTTTTCATATTTTAGTTCTTAAATCAACAGAAACAAAAAGAAGGTAACTGGGAATTTATTATTATTATTATTTTGATGTTCTCTTGTTCAAGTTTGTGTTCTTTTTCTTACAAATTATTCTGAGCCAAATTTTGCTTAGCTGAAATCTGAACGGTATGTCCATTCTATTTTAAAGGAGCTTCTAAAGGGTGTTTCTTTCCTCCAAAATCTGTCAGACCAGAATCTGTATCTTTTTTTTTTTTTGTTTATATTTCCTTTATGAATGCATCTGCATTTGTTGAGGTGCCTCGGCAAATCCTACAGTTTGGCCAGTAAGGATCTATGCAAGCTTTCAAGAGAGTTTGCCGCCATTTAAGGAAAGTGTTTGTCTGGCTTGATATCAAGAGACAGTTTCTTGTCAGTATAAAAGTTGTGTCAGTTTGTTTTTGCTGGATGCTGAGGGGCTGGTTGTTTCCATGGTTGTAATAACAGTTGTTTTCATCTTATAAGCCCTGGCAGTTTGTATTTTGCAGGGATTTGTATCGATGATGAGGAACTTGCACGATTTGTAGAGCATGTTGATAAGGACAACAATGGAATTATAACATTTGAAGAATGGAGAGATTTCCTTCTACTCTATCCTCATGAAGCTACTATGGAGAACATCTATCATCATTGGGAAAAGGTTTGCCTTGTAGATATCGGAGAAACAGCTGTTATTCCCCAGGGCATCAGTACACATGTTAAGAGAAGCAAGTATTTTATTGCAGGAGGAATAGCCGGAGCAGCTTCTCGCACTGCAACTGCTCCTCTCGATCGCCTGAAGGTTGTTTTACAAGTGCAAACTACAAATGCTGATATTCTGCCAGCTGTAAGAAAAATATTGAAGGAAGATGGTATTTTGGGGTTTTTCCGTGGTAATGGGTTAAATGTTGTGAAAGTAGCTCCTGAAAGTGCTATAAAGTTCTATGCCTATGAAATGTTAAAGACTGTAATAGGAGACAGTAGAGGGGATAAGAAGGGTGATATAGGTGCTAGTGGGAGACTTTTTGCTGGTGGAGTAGCCGGTGCTGTGGCACAATGTGCTATCTACCCAATGGATCTCGTAAAAACTCGATTACAGACTTGTGCTTCGGAAGGTGGAAAGCCTCCCAAGCTGGGGAAATTAACTAAGGATATATGGGTTCAAGAGGGTCCTCGAGCATTTTATAAAGGTCTTGTGCCTTCTCTTCTTGGGATTATCCCATATGCTGGCATCGACCTTACCGTCTATGAGACCTTGAAAGATTTTTCGAGGTCATATATTCTTCAAGATAGTGGTATTTATACTATCTGCCTCTCTTATTTTATGCTTGTTTTTTGCTCTTTTTCTTATATCTTCTTTTCTGGTTTTTCATTTTTCATTAATTTGTGTGTTTCTTCTGAATTTCTTACCCAATTTGCTTTCTGATGACTCTTTCTCCGTCTTATAGAACCCGGTCCTCTTGTGCAATTAGGCTGTGGAACAATTTCTGGAGCTTTAGGAGCAACCTGTGTTTATCCTTTGCAGGTTATTCGAACGAGGTATGATTATAATGTGTAGAAATTCTTTTTCTGGTCATTCAGATTCATCCGTACATCATCGTAACTAGTTTCTTTTTTTGTTCTCACAGAATGCAAGCTCAACGCACTACCTCAGGTGTTGCGTATAATGGAATGTCTGACGTATTTTGGAAAACCTTTCGGAATGAAGGTTATAGAGGTTTTTACAAAGGACTATTTCCTAATCTTCTCAAAGTTGTCCCAGCTGCAAGCATTACATATTTGGTTTATGAGGCTATGAAAAAGAGTCTAGAACTTGACTAGAGTCCACAGGAGTTCTGCAGTCGGGCCTAGCTCCCTTATATTTATCGCAGAACCGAAGTTAGAGTTGACGAATACAATGATAATAAGATGATTAAATGAGTAAGATGATTATTTTGAGTTAGGTGATAATTCCCCTTCAGAGAATGAGGTACATAGTTTTGTAGTAAAATTTTTTTAGACCAGGCTTATCAAAACGAAATGTTGAGAATCGGGTTTATATGACATAATTATGTCGGTCTTCGAAATCAATAGGTATGATACTGTTCAATTTTTTCTTCTTTTGCCCCTCTTGTTCATATCGTGTTCGAGTCGGATGCAGGAGATGAAGGGGATCTCTCATCTCATAGAAATTGATTTATTGAAGTTATAGGTTATGAAATGGATTGATCTGTCTTTGATATGCATTCTATTTGTTAAGAACATAGTCATAGCTTTTTCTTAATGATATTGTTGACTATATAACTGATTTTATGGCTGTTTTAGTCACAATTTTTTCCATTTAACATGAAATCAGATATTGTTAGCTTTCATGAAAAACACCCAACATGCCCGGATCAGTCTCTGTTTAATTTGTTTTGTTGAGGACGAGTAGTAGTTAAAGAGAAGCGAAGAGTTGGAGCAAGAATTCATGTCTTTTATAAACGAAATAGGGTGGAGATTTTGTCTTCCACATTAGAGCCGCCATGAGTATCTGCTAACTTATGTAAGACTGAACTGACAATTAATGAACCTGACGATGTTTTGTAAGATTACATGTTTTGATGAAGAACAATTTATTCATAATCTGAAACATTTCAAACCCACCCAATTTGTCAGCTGAAAGAAATCTAAGCAATGAAGCACTAATTATTCAGCTGAAATAGCAGACGTACAACCAACCATTTTTGTTCAACAAACTTTGAGGGGAAAAAACATAAAACAGCCTGGAACAACCAATTAATCTGCTACAAATTTCGACTTTTTTCATGTGTTTTATGCTCATTTTGATCTGAACTCTGACTGAAAACAAAGATGCAGAAATGAAGATAAGACAGAAAAAAGTAAAAATAGAAAGAAAGGCATGGCCTTCCCTTTGCCTCAAATGACTTGCCTTTTAAGCCCCCTTTCAAATCCTCTACGAGGAGTAGGCAGAAGAGGGATGGTTAATAATGGTTGCAGTGTTCTTCTTCTTCTTCTTCTTCTTCTTCTTCTTTCTCCACATGTTTTTGGTCTCAAAGTTTGAGCTCAAAACTCAGACAGAAGAAACAAAAACAACTTATTGCATTGCATTGCCTTTGTTTGTGCAACAACCTGTATCTTTATATACACCTTTGAGAAGTGTTTAAACCTGTGTCAGAAGTCCAACATTTCAGGTTTCTTTGGATTTTTTTTTAAAAGAAAAAGAATAAGAAGAAAAAAGACAAAGGAAAGCAGATCAAACCAAGGTGTCAAATTTGCAGTGGTCCCCTTTGGTATAATTCCTTCATTGGGTCATCTTATCTTCCACTAAGAATATTTACTTTTCTCTTGCTTTTGCATAAATCATGGTGAGTACTTCATGTTACATGCATAGCCTCCTTGGATTTACTCTTTTCTTATATCAGTTTTGTCGAGGGTTTCAACTCTAGTATTGTTGAAAATCTAAATGCATGAAGAGACAATAAATTTATAAAGTAAAAATATCTCGTCAAGTACTTATCACTTGTTGAAAGTACAAAACTTTGACAATGGTTTACATATATTATTCAGGTTTTTCTTTTTCTTTTTCTTTTATGCTTCTACATATACCAGCTTCTCATAGGAAAGATATAAAAGCAGCAATGTAATTAAGCAAATTTATCTTTATATTCATGTAGTGAGTTCAAATGGCTAAAAGTATATGGTAGTAACGTATGAGTTGTATAATAATATGTAAAAGATAGCTGAGAAAAGGTTCCCTCTCCAATGAAGGGGTCCAAAAAAAAGACTGAAACCATAAACAAATGGAAAAGTTAGTTAAAGCAAAGTCATGGCCAGAAATGAAAGAATATGTATTAAAAAAAATGTAAACAAGAATATTGAAGGAGATATGCCCTTTTACTTTGGACCGTCCACTTACTAGTTTTAGTCTTACCCCATCATGGAAAATGGTGAGATCTGAGAATCTTTGTGGATTGGCACTAATCCAAAATTAGTGGGAGATTTTAACAAATAATATTTGAAAATATAAAACAACTTTTTTTTCCCTTCATGATTGGTTCCTTGGATTAACAATTGAAGTTTGAAGAGCTATTCTCCTAAACTTAATAGAGGTGGTATAGATTTTACATCCCTAAATTGTGTGATGATAAGGACCAACATGTTTTAAGTTATTTTATTGTAAAATATTTAACAATTTAGTCGTATACAATAATCACTCACTATCACAACATTTCGTTATAATAGTAAAGTTTTTAATAGAGAATGTGTAAAGATTTGAAACCTATGAAAATTTAATAATAAGCTCTAAGAGACCATATGTAAGAGAATGAATCAAATGAAGAAATAAAATTGATACTCAAAAATTTCTTTTATGTATGGAAACATTCTTGATGAGTGTTTGTATCAAATGAAATCTAGCTATTTGGAGTTGATGGGGAGAAAATAGTCTATAGAGCTATTGCAAATGAAAAGTGGTCCTACAACATGGGTGTCATCCCTCCTTTAAAAAATAGATATTAGTTGCTGTTGTAACATTAAGGTATCCATATTTTGAGATATGTATCAATACCCTTGCCTTCTGTTTTGTTCTATGACTACAAATTTACTTGACCACCAAATTGTTTTAGAAACACTTAAACACTCCAAAATAACTTGATATTAACTCAAAAACATTTAAAACATGTTTCGAGTTTTGAAATTTTTAAAAGATATTTTCAATAATGTTTTCACTAAATGTCTTGATAATAAAATTTATATTAAATATTGTTATATAAAAAACTTAAAATTTCAAAGCTAACACTATATTTTTTTACTATGAATAAGTTAATACCGAAAACTCAAATGAAAGGAAGCCTAATTTTGGCTTGCTTTTTTTCTTTTCTTTTCTTTCTATTTACATGGAAATGTAACTATTCTACCAATTATTAAAAGAATAATTTTTTATTATTTGTAGGAAAGTAAATTTTAGGAGCGATTGGTTCATTGATAATAGAATTACCAAAATATAAGATTACTTAGTATATTAGAATGTAACGTAAATTTTTTTATTTGGTTGATAGAAGGTAAGATGATCTAAAAGTATATTTTATTAAATAAAAATGGAAAAAATTATTAAAAAATTAACCATGAAAATATAGAAAAAAAAAATAGATAATAATATACAAAATGTTAACTTTTCTCAACTAATAAATAATTAATAATGGAAACACACTTATAATAATTAATTAAAAATTAAGAAAATATAATCGATAAAATGTAATACAATAAGCAAATGTATAATTTTCTTAAATAATAATTATGGTTGTCGTTATCATATGTTATTAGGTTCTAAAGAAAATGAGTTTATATCTTAAATAAAAATAATTCCAACTTAATAAATTGCATATAACATGAATTTAAGAGCGAATCTAAAAAATTTTGGGACCAAAATTAAATCATATATTTTTACGACAGTAAAAATTTAATTTCACTATTTTAATAGCTTATATCTTTATAATTTTTAAAGGGTTAAATTAAATTTTTATCATTTTTGAGGGAGCCAAAGTGTAATTTTATCATTACTAATTTAAAATTTTATAAAGTATAAAGAATCTAAATGAAAAAAATTCCATTTTAAGGGTTGGTGCCCTTCCAACCCCTAAATTCGCCACGGCATGAATTGAAAAAATAAAAAAATAAAACAATAATTAAATTTTAATTTGGTAAAAAAATTTTAAAAAAAAAGAACAAGAAAAATATTAAAATAACTAAATGAATTGCATTTGAAAAAAATGAGGAGATGAATTTCAAATACTTGAATTTAAATTTAAATTTAAACTTAAAAATAATTATATTATATATTTATATTGAGTTTTTAATTGAGTTGGTATTACAAGTTAATCGGGCACCAATTTAATTGAGAAATTACAAAAAATTATATATCTATACATATATGAGCTTCTAATTGAGTTGGTATTACAAGTTAACCGGGCACTAATTTAATTGAGAAATTACAAAAAAAAATATCCTTTTTATATACAAAGTAACCGATGTTTTTATCTTTTTTTATATTTTTTCAATAAAATAATACAATGATAATATTTAAACTTAAGACACATTTTTTGTTGAGAGGTGAAGCAAATAAGTTTTAAAGTTTTAATTTAACAATTTGAAAGAGCTTAACTTAGTTGTAATAAAATTGTTATAAATATAATTTTTACATAAATTATTTTCATCCATATAATCCAATATTAATTAAGGAGATAAACCTTAAAAATAATTACATGGCATGTTAATTAAGGGGATAAATATATGGTTTAATGGTAAAATGATAAAAATTGAAAGATAAAATTGAAACAAAAATATCAATCATTTTAAAATCTTACATTAAAATATGGTAATAAGATTATTTCTATATTGGGGAATCCTGACAAACTCAAAATAATTTTTGAAATGCACACCAAAAAAAAGTGATATAAGATTTCTTAAGCCAAACATTTAATAAAAAAAATAAAAAAAATCACTTTTTACAAATCAAGCATTAAAATCACATCTTAACTCGTAAATTAAGATGCTGATTGAGTTTTAGCTCAGTTGGTATCAGCATTGTTGTCAGTAGACTTGTTCATAGGCCGGGCCGAGTCCGACCCAAAGGCCTCCTCAAAAAGTGGGAGGGTTTGGAAAATAATATAGACTCGAAAAATGGGCTTAGGTAAAAAAATAAGGCCCGTTTTAAAACAGGTCAAGCCTCGAGTAAGATTTTTTTGCCTGAGCCTGGCCCGAATTTACTAAATGACAAAAGAAAAATCTACTTTTTTTTTTGTTATTTTAATGATATTTTCTTGTTATTTTCTCTCTATTTTGCTACCATTTTACTATTTTGTTGTTATTGTTTGGACATTGTATAATACTTTTTTTATTGTTAATTTTGTTATTATTTTAGAGCCATTTTCTTATTAAGTTGCATCTATCTTAGTATTATTTAAGTATACATATTTTTTAAAATTTATTTTCAATTTGTTCGAAAATATTTATTTTAATGTTTTTAGTATTTTTGATGTATTATATATATTTAAAAATTATGTAAAAAAACAATATAATATAAAAAAATCTTAAAATGAACTGGCCGGGTTGGGCCCGAGTTTTAGTATTTTTATCCGGATTGGGCTTGGGGCAATATTTTAGGCCCATTTTTCAAGGTCAGACTGGCCCGAGCCTAGCAAACGGGCCCAAATTTTTGCTGGGACACGGCTTGGCCCAGTCCATGATCACCTCTAGTTTCCAATATAGGAGGATGGAGGTTCAAGTGCGCTAAAGCACATTATCCTCCTATTTAAGAGTAAGGGAGGGGCTATGGGTAAATCTAGGCATTGTATGAAAAAATAAAGATTAGGAATCGTGTTACATTTATATGAAATGAAGTAAATAAAAAAAAACAACTAATAAATTAAGAGTATATAACCTAACTAGCCACTAAACTTTTACCATGTTTCTGTTTTGGTCATCCAATTATGAAAAATTTCAATTTAATCACCAAACTATTTGGATTCGTTTTTTTGTTGTTGTGCCATTAAGTCTAAAATGATTGGATGACACGGCCATTTATTTCTTAGATAAACTACATGAATGATCACTCAACTATGAGTGTTTCTATTTTGGTCACCCAACTAATTCTTTTTTTGATCTAGTCACTAAAATTTATGAAATTAAATTTTTTAATCACCATGGCATTAAATTGATAATGGAAGTTTGATGTGGCATTTTTTATTGGCCTAATAACAATTTTTTCCTTTAATATTTATAGGTTTTATCAATTTAGTCTTAACTCTTAAAGAATTAAATAAATCAACCCTAAACATTCTTACTACTATTTGGTGCTAGAAAGTTTTATATAATTTTTTTATTTGATGCTAATAAGATTTGAGTTTTTCAGCACTAGAGAACCACTATTTAACATAAAAAAAATTATTATTTTTAAAAAAAATCCAACTATTTATGATCTTTCTAGTGCTGAAAACTAAATATCTATGAGTTTTTCAATGTTGGAGAAACACCATTTAATTCACAGGAAACTGGAAACATTTGAGTTTTTCTGTGCTAATAACATAGCTAAAAGCATAAAAGAATAGGTAGAGAGAGAAAAAAGGTCAATAATTAGGATTAAATTGATAAGTATTGTAAGTGTTGAGTAAATTTATTGGTTTTTTTTAAGAATTTGAACTAAATTAATATTGAAAGGTTAAATTTATTATTAAATTAATAAAAAAGGTTACATCAAACTTAATAACTTGATGATTAAAAATTTTAATTTATTCGAGAAATAAAGAGACATGTCATCTAGCAGATCCAAATTTAATGACACAATAACTAAAAATGGATTCAAATAGTTAATGATTAAATAGATAGTTTGATACCCTAAAGAGGAACCCAATAAAATCTAATAAAATCTTAGTGACTAATTAGGTTGTTTACCCTAAAATCAATTATCATGCCAAATGTTTTCCTAAACAACGTGACAAAATGTGGGAAAAGCAAAACAATAATAAGCGAAGAATCAGGAAATGTGTCGCTTTCGTGGTCCAATCAACTTTCGCCAAATGGGTCATGACCCGAACCTTTCCTCCTCTAGACTGGGTCAAGCTCCGAAAAACAATAATAATAAAAAGGTTTCCATTTCGAAGGTAAATTAAATAATAAAAAAAAAGTTAAACCACAGATTAAAATCGTACATAGCGATTAACGAAGTTGCATGATTTGCTTACGTGGCGACAAACGGTTGGTTGATTTCATGCAGCACGTAATATCATTGCATCACTGTCACGAAGATCTATAAAAAACGACACGCAATTGAAGTTTTGATTTTGATTTCCAAATTTTTTTTAATTAACAAAGGAGAATTTTCGATCGTCTTTAGAACAAGGGTTCTTGGATTGATATGATGATGGGGCTTTTAGCTCTTCTTCTTCTCTTAGCTTTTGCGTCACTGCAGCTCTTTTGCTTCGCCGATGATGATAATAATGACGATGATGTGGTATTTTTTTTTTTAAATCTCGAATTGGTGAAGAATATTTTGATATGTAAAATTTGAAAATAAGATTTCTTCTGTTCTGTTTTTAGGTTTTTTATGAATCATTTGAAGAGTCATTTGAGGGTCGATGGATCGTCTCTAATAAAGATGATTATAAAGGTGAGATTTTCTTATTTAATTTTATGGAACTCTTCATTGGGATGTTTACTTACGGATTGATTTTTATCATTTTATAGTCTGATTTCTTCATGTTGTTTGTCCTGAAAAACATATGCATAAAACCAAGATGAAAAAATTGATCTTTGGGAAACTAGAGGGTACTTAATGATTTTTATAATCTAACATTTATGGGATCCTTAATTTTGTTTTTAAATCATAAATTTGATGATCTCATTGACAATCAATATTTTGAGGCGTTACTGGGAATTGCTAATGGAAACTAGATAAAGTATATGCTTTGTGATATGGATATGGTTTTAAAAGATAGATAGTTGTATGATGTTCATAATATATGTAGGGCTGGTAGCGTTGGGTGTAGATATTGATGTTGTTTTTGGAGCTGCAGGTTTATGGAAGCATTCAAAGAGCGAGGGCCACGAAGACTATGGTCTTCTGGTGAGTGAGAAGGCAAGAAAGTATGCAATAGTGAAGGTGGTTGATGAACCGGTGAGTCTGAAAGATGGAACCACCGTGCTTCAGTTCGAGACTCGGCTCCAGAGTGGAATCGAATGTGGTGGTGCCTACATTAAATTTCTTCGTCCTCAAGAGGCGGGTTGGAAGCCTGAGGAATTCGACAATAAATCCCCTTACTCCATCATGTTTGGACCTGACAAATGTGGGACAACAAACAAGGTGCATTTCATATTTAAGCATAAGAATCCCAAGAATGGGGAATATGTTGAACACCATCTTAAATACCCACCTTCTGTCCCATCCGACAAGCTCACTCATGTCTACACTGCAACCTTGAAACTCGACAAAGAGGTTAAAATTATGATTGATGGAGAGGAGAAGAAGAAGGCAAACTTCTTAGCAGCCGAAGATTTTGATCCTCCACTTATCCCAGCCAAGACAATCCCTGATCCTGATGATAAGAAACCAGAGGATTGGGATGACAAAGAAAAGATTCCTGATCCAAATGCTGTGAAACCGGATGATTGGGACGAGGATGCACCGATGGAAATCGAGGACGAGGAGGCGGTGAAACCAGAAGGATGGTTAGACGATGAGCCTGAGGAGATAGATGACCCTGAGGCAACCAAGCCAGAAGATTGGGATGATGAAGAGGATGGGGTGTGGGAACCCCCAAAGATGTATAACCCAAAGTGTGCAATAGCTCCTGGTTGCGGTGAATGGAAGAGGCCAATGAAGAGTAATCCTGCTTACAAAGGGAAATGGTCTCCTCCACTAATTGATAACCCCAATTATAAGGGTGTTTGGAAGGCTAGGGAGATTCCAAACCCCAACTACTTTGAGCTTGACAAGCCTGACTTTGAGCCTATTGCTGCCATTGGTATTGAGATTTGGACAATGCAAGAAGGAATACTGTTTGATAATATATTGATAGCTAAAAACGAGAAGGTTGCCAAGTCATATCGAGAGACCAAGTGGAAACCCAAGTTTGAGGTTGAGAAAGAAAGACAGCAGGCTGAGGAAGAAGCTTCTGGTTTAGACTTCCTTGCAAGCATCAAGGTCATGCTTTTGCAAGTTTATTTATGGTATTATTTTTCGTTTACTCAATCTTGTAACATTTTAACTTAAAAGTTGGTGATTTCTTAATCTGCAGAGGAAGGTGTTTAATGCCCTATACCAGATTGCTGATATTCCTTTCTTAAGCAACTACAAGCCTCAAATTCTCGTAAGTTCACGTAATATGCTGTTTCTCATATGCAATATCAGTATTTCATTGGTCGAGAGCGGAAAAGCCAGAAAATTTTGTTAGGACAGAAATTAAATTATAATTTTTATGATAGTTACAATGTAATTTTTAAAGAATTAAATTAAAATTGTTTTATTTTTAGAGAAGTTTAAAATAAAATTTTACCTTTACTAATTTAAAATTTTAAAAAATTTAAATGGTGGAGCCTACCAGCTCCCTCTTAGATTCGCGGATGACATCTGAATTTTGAGTTTTTCACTTTAGGATCACATTAAGAAGGCTGAGAAACAACCAAACCTCACCATGGGAGTCCTAGTCTCTACTGTCGCCATTATCCTCACGATTTTCTTGAAGCTCATTTTTGGTGGCAAGAATCAGGTTGGTCTATGTTTCTCTATTCTGCCGCTGTTTGTATATATGTTATTCAAGTTCGGATTTGACATTTGTCCGGAAATGTGCCCGACATGGATGTGTTTAATACCCTTTTCAAGAATGCAAGGTCCTTTGAAAATCCTTGGAAGATTATATCCGTAATGGATACTTTAAGAACTAGGGTTGTTCTTATTCCCTTGGTTAATGCTTGTGCAGCAATGCCCAAGAATAGAAACGAAACCAGTACCCGTGGTCGCTGAAACATCAGATGATCAAGGAAGCGATGGAGAAAAGGTTGAAAAGGCAGAGAAAAATGAAGCTGCTGCTGCTGCACGACGAAGGAGGCGTGAAACATAATATAAAAAGGAAAAAAGTCTTTAAAACAGAGTGGTCGGTGATCATCAGTTCCAATTGTGGCTGATTTTTGGGCTTTTAGGTGGTTTTCCCTTTGTAGCTGAAACTTGGTTTTTAACTTTTTGGATATTAGAATTTCCCTTATATTCAACATGTAATATCTTTTTGCTGTTGAGTTCAATGACATGAGGAATCCCCAATTAGAAAAGGATCGTTGGTTGGTTATATGAAATGTTTTCTATGTGAAACGTTAACTTACAAAATGGCTGAGAATTAGAAGTAAATGTAGAGCCCTCCATACATTGTTACTTTTCAACTAGATTTTTTTAAATGTAAATTTTCTTTGTAACGACTTTTCACCAAATTGAACCTTCCGAAATAATATAACTTCACAAAATTTTTAGAATGTGCTCTCGTCAATTAATTGGTATAACTAATAATAGAACCATCAGATGTCAAGAACAAATTTTAAAAACTACAGAAACCTTTATTAGGAACAAGCACCCCCCCCCTCTCTCACAAAAGATAATTTATATTCCAAAAAAGTCTTCAACCTAAAACTATATGTTCGTAACTTTTAAAATTAATTTTGTGCTCTTGGTAATCACATGTCAGTACTATTTTCGTGTTTTTAAAATTAATAAATCTACTCAATTCACAATTATTTGATCAATGAGTTTCCCGCATTGACCTATTGTCACATGACAATTAAGTTACTCTCGTCGAACTGTTACATTGACTTAATGCATTCTGACATTCAAACCAATACTTACAAATAAATAAAAAGAAGAAATTTCCGTACCATAGAAATATCCAAAATAAACATAGATTAAAAACTCTATCCAACGGGAATTTGAAAAAAAAAATGTTCCTATCGGTCTCCCACATGGAAACATAACAGAAATGCTACTGTTCACCTTATTTAAACATGTATTAAAAAAATTGTCTCTCGTAATGTAAAAAAAAAAAAAAATTTTAAAAAAAGAGTCAAAATTTAAGCATGTTATGGTTGAGATTTTTCTTTCGGGGAGCTCTTGTAACTCTTCAAACGAGAATGATCCACACCTATAACTTAGAACTCTTTAGATGTTTAACCCCAAAAAGTGATTGATAAAAAAATTACAATACCTAACGCCGACCTCCGGTTTTCTTAGCCGCAACTGGCGGAAGTAAATCCTCATCATCCGACTCCACATCTCCATACTGCCACATTCCACGCCGACCAGTTTTCGCTTCCTCCTGACACTCTTCCAATTTATTAAGCATCACTTTTCTCTCCTTCGATTCCCATTTCTTCCTCTTCTCCAACCTAGCAAGACCGTCCTGCAAATAAAACAAACAAATAACACGCTCGTAAGATTTAAGAAATTCGATACAGAAATTAGTAAATGGTTGACACTGTTTTGTCACAGCAAGGATGACCTGGATATAACCCTCTAAATTCATGAAAATCAAACCTTTAAACATATCAGAATTTTTAAAAGAATCAGAGGTTGAGTAGAACAGAGAAGGGATAATTTATTGTTCAAACCTTCAGCATTGCTGCATTGATGCTATCCTCCGGGTCCTCGGTAAAGAGGGTTACAACGAGACAAGTACCAGTTCCCTGCCCCTTGACTTTTCCCCCAGAGGCATCCCTTTCCTCTATCACTGCCTTGAATTGCAGTGAACTTCCTAATGTCTGCTCACTCAAAAACTGGGCAGCCTCAGTACCCAATTCATCATCGAGGCTTGGAACTTTCAAAAATGCAAGACTGCATAACTGAGCAAGCCCAGGTGTTGCTGATAATGAAGCATCAATAGGCCGTAATTGATTGTAGGGAACCAACTCTTGGTTTCCATAATCGAGATAAAACACTTCAAACCTGTCATTTGAAGACTGAACTCCTCCTCGAGGTGCATTGACAATCTTCACCCGTCAAACAAGATGCTTTCAGTACCAAAAATGAAAAGAGAAGTGAAAGGTGAAAGCACAAACATGTCAAATGGCACACGAATATGCATAATATGCGGGACAACCATGATTCTTGATTTTAGAACATTGAGAACCAGTGTTTCACAATTTGTCCTGTTAGATTCAAAATATTTTAGAATGCCTTTAATATTTAAATCTTGTTATGGGTTCAAAATTAACTATGCCAGACGGACTTTTGGAAAATTTTGGCATTCCTCACCCCCACCATCCTTTAAACAATAACAGGAGGCACAATATGAAACCAATTGAAAATTCCGCAGCCAAAACCATTCAAATAAAGGATTACAAAAAAAAGAACATATTCAGGATCAAGTTTACCGAACTAACCAGTGCACGGTTCCATGAGTTATCCATGCTAAACTGAGCAAGGACAGCATCGCCCTTCTTAGGATTAAAAGCACCAATCACAGGAGCCTCTTGGATATTTAAAGATGCAAGCTGTTTCTGAATAGAAGATACTCTCTGATCTCCAACTGTTTGGACGTAAAATTTTCCACCGTTCAATACTTCAGTAATAACAACCTGAAAATAACAAGAAGAATAAGTTATTTCTAGTTAAGTTCATGATTCAGTCAGATAGGTATTATTTTTAGTTAAGTTCCTAGAGCACCTCCAGCAATTCCTTTTGTTTGTTCTCTACAGGGGCGGATCCATTGGAAACTTCCTCCCCTTCAACATAGTTCTCCCAAATCTGCAATTAGAAGTTCAAAGATAATAAAGCCAAAAAGTTTCATTAAGCATTACCAAAAGAATATGCGTGATAAAGATAAGTCCATCAGCTACTTACTTTCAGTTTCTGCCTCTTGGCGGATTGTTCAGCCTGTTCGAGAAGATGAGCATCAGGAATCCTGTCAGCACCAAATGAAGTTTGTAGCTTTGCCAGGCCAGCTTCAACTAGTGTCACAGCCATATTGGTTCTGGACTCCCACAAAGACCCCAAAAATGTTCCAGTTCTATCGACAGTTTCCACTTCAATCTATGTAGAAAAACATACATTTGTAAAAAGGGAAAAACAAGATCATGGCAGACAAGCAATTCAAACAGAATCCATACCTCCACATCTCTCTGCATGATCTTCCGTCTCATTACTGCTATGGCTTCATCTGAATATGGTTCATCACGACCAGGACATCTGACACCAGAAAATGAGAAGGCAATGCTACAAGTTTCCTTAGGGATCAACAACTTAAAACGATGACCGCTTAGGACATATTCCACAATAGCTGGTATCCTCTTGTGAAGCAGGAAATGCAAGAAATCTCTAGCTTTCTTGGCTGGTGCCTGAGAGTAGGGAAGACAGTATATGGATATTAGAATTTAGATTCGAAATACAATATACAAACAAGAAAATGAATAACATAAAGAGATACAATTGCCAACCATTGTGAGGTCTTGTATGTGCGTGACTGGAGGATCCTTGGCAGAATGGATTCCTTTCTTCCCAGAAATCGCACGTAATTCAGCTGCCAAAAGGGCATCATAATAGTTTGATCTTTCCTCAAAATCCCTATGTCTTATCACTGAGCCAAAGCCACGTCCAACCACCAACTCTGCAACATTCAAGCCAGGTGGCTGACTACCAGCTGTGGATGGGAGTGCGGCAGGAGCATCATCACCATCACCCTTAGCAGGAGACATTAGGAAGACTGAGCCGAAATCCATTACCCTTGAATCTGCAGGTGCAGCAGCAGCTATAGCACCATCTGCCATGGGAACCTTCCTTGAATATTCCATTTCTACAGTCACCTGAGAAAAGTATATTGACATATGATGAATAAAGGTTCCTAACAGTAACAAAATAAGATTTTAAAGAAAAATTACTCAAACCTGTTTTCCAATAAGGCGTGTTCTCAAAAACTCTCTTGCTTCCCGGGCATAAGCAGCCGGCTTTTCATCTCTACGAGGATTGCCAATTTTTGGACACCTAATGCTTGAAAGATTGACTCGGCGCTCTGCAAGAGGACTGCCATATGGGACAGAATCATCAGCCACAACAATGCAGTCCCCGCTAACAACCTCCACAACCTAAGTTGAAAAGTCATACTATTATAAATAGTTACAAAAAAGCCAAAAATCATATACTAGTTGTACAAGAAACTTGCATGAAAAAGTAATTAAAAAAACTGCTGCTATTACCTTTCCTGTGAAGTTTTGGTCACGGATTGCCTTTGAGCTTGTAGCTGGGGGTACATAATTTGTCCAGATTCTTAGCCGAGTCTTCTTGGCTTCAAGCTCTGCAGCCTTCAACCGCCGTTTGGCATCATCTTCCATCATATTAGCACTCCATTCAACATATTTTGCTAGACCCTTTATTGTAAGAAGAAATTGTTAGATTCAGAAAGGAGGGGTGGGAAGCAAGCTTAAAAGAATTCAATCATTCAGAATATGCAAACAAAAATTAAAGATAAAAAAGATGCATATAGTGTTTTATACAATTTCTAGTATGAAAGAAATCTGCTAACCAAAGAAACAGTTTAATTGATTATATGCCCAAGGCATCACATAAAGTAGTATCATAACTACACTAAGATATAGGTACAAATAGCTTCTAACTTTAAATTTGCATAGTGGATAGGAAAAACAAAGTAAGCTAGAGATTTAAAACAGCTCATTGGAGAAAACAGCTAAAGAAATATTTAAGAGAGGATTAAAGATATAGAAAAAATCAATCTCAGTAAAAGATCTGAAATCAAGAAAATATTCTTTTACCAATAAATCATGACCAACAAAATGAGAAAGAAGAGAAAAAAATCAAGTTCCTTGCACATAAACACTTAAGACACAGCCCCAACAACAATCTCAAACATAAGAAATATTTTCTTTAACAAATAAAGGTGAGCTTTTGAAGATAGTTCAAGCATACAAACTTCTCCTCGAATGGAGAACTACCAAATTATTATCAAGAAACTAATGTTTTGGAAATAAAAGTTTTTAAAAGCAAAAATAGAACAAAAGAAAATTAATTCAAGTCTAAAACATGAATAATAGAAACCCTATAATTCAGTACTCAATGCTAATGTAACAGATTAAACATATTTTAGGCATGCACAGCAAAAGAAATCCAGGAACTTACATTTTCCATAAGCTCCAATGCAAGGTCCTTCGCAGTTTCACCTTCAGGATAATAAACTGATCCAATCAAATTGCTAAATTTGTCAACACCTTCAAGAACAATGCGGACCTACAACATCAATCTTGACTTTAGGATATATGTACAAAATGTACTCACACAAGTCGACCTGAAGTCTTTTTCACTCACATCTCTATTCAAGCAGCGAACTTCTGTAAAATGTTTAGCTTCTGGCCCAAATGGATCTGGGGACACTTCAGTAGCAGCAACTGTAGACGCAGAAAGCTTCTGTGCAGATGTTAAGGGAGCCCGTGGCTCAGCTGAAGCATCTCCATTTTGATCATCAGAGGTCAAATCCGTTTCAACAACAGTTTCTGCAACAGCCCTTCTACCCATTGAAGGGGACTACATGAACAGGGAAAAGAAGGTAAATATTCACAAAGACAAATTAACATGCAATTGAAATAAAAAGGCAGAACTGCAGTTTATAGTGCACCTGGATACCAGCAATAAACACTTGCACAAACTGAAAATCTGGGAGCAGATAGACTCGAACAGTACTACCATCACGAACCTGCTCCACAATACCTTCAATTGGCTTACCCTTATTTGCAGCCAGAAGACCCATGGCATCCAAGTTACTAGGGTCACCAATAGCAGATGGAGGTAAATCTCGGATAGAAGCCTCAGCAGCACCAGGCACCTACAACCACGATAAACATTTTCATTTGATAGCTACTCATTGTTTTTAGGTCAGTTAGATGCCCAAATATAATTGGGCATATAAAAAGGGGAAAGAGATTACCTTGCTCCATCGACCCACACCTTGTTGTTTGGCCTGTTCCTCAAGACGTAGCAGTTCAGAAAGAATAGGGCTTGCTTCACCTTTCTGCTGTCCTTGCTCCCTGACCTGCACAAGCCAGGCTCAGATAACCTAAACACCAATTTTTTTAAAAATTGCTGAATCACTTTCCCCAGTATCACGAAAAAATTGACAAACGGATTACCTTTGCCCAGCCTTGAGAGACAACCAAAATTGCAACATTTTTGTCACCGAGGTAAACTGAGCCAAATTCTCGACCTATGCTTGGTACAGCATATTCAACTCTGAAAGTGACTTCCTGAGTAAAGAACAAATTTTTTAGGTCACCCTGATTTTAAGCAATATCATCAATAACTAAAATTACACGAATCATTCGAAGGGAACAGCACCTTCCCTACGCAGAGCTTCCTCAAAAATTCTCTGCTCTCCCAGGCAAATGGCTCATCAATACCGCCTCTACGTGCCTATCAATAAAATAAGACGGAAAACATGAACACAAAGAAAAGCATCGACTGGAAGTTTGACTCAAACAGCATGCAACAAAAAGTTTACAAGTTAGAACTTAACAATTATGAAATCAAGATACCAACCTACTCAAAAGTAACTCCCAGAATCATTATCCGAAACCAAAACTAAATTAATCAGCAAGAAAATGCCAAACAGACATTACAAATAAATTTAAAAGCGACCAAGGAAGACATAAAAGCATATTTAAATGAGTTTTACCAGTCTGGGAGCAATGAGAGATGCCAGGGTAATGGTCTTCTCGGGTGGAGGTCCAGGTCTGTTACTGGCCATCGCCGTTACCACCAAGGAATCCCCCGATGGAACTGCTTTGACTCTCCCTTTGTACCATCCCGTTCTCCCAGCTGCTAATGCCGCCATTCTCAACGGCTAAGATCTAAAACAAACACATTCAATATTTAATATTTCCGCAAACAAGCAAAAATATCGGTAACATTCTAAAGAAACATAATTCGAAATAAATTCTCCAGATCTGTAACATATGATCCACAGGAATTTCAAAACGATCTAAAATCCATCCTTTGAGTATTCTAAAACGCTACATGCATCAACGGAACACTAAAATATTAATAACAGTATCAATTCAAAAGGCCTTGATCTGTTAATTTCATCGAACGAGACCAACGAAAAAAATAACAAACAGTTTGAATAAGAAAGAACAAAATCAAAACAATTTCATCTAAAATCAGATTAAACAATGCCAAATATAATACCAAAAACGAAAATTATCGGTCTTGGCTTTTACCTGGATCAAACGAGGAAAACTCCTTATTGGATCTACCGAAGAACGGAGAATGAAAGATTTTATATAATGATGATAAGCTCCGTTATTTTGTATTATTTAAAAAAATTAAATTAAATAAATAAAAACTCAGAGTAGGAGAGAGAGGGCGGCGATCAGAGACAGAGAGAAGTGGAAGAATGTGCGCGTAAGAGCCAATATATACACGCAAAGGAAGGCGAGTTGGGTGATAAAAATAGTCTCCGTTCTGGAATAAAATTACATGAAATGCCACGAGAAATAGATACAATATGAAGTTGACAAAATTGATGCTGGTTTCTGATTGTAGAGATCTGTTAGATTCAGATTTTTAGTTATTTCTTCTGACAGATTTTGCCCCTGTTTCTTATCTATATCTAAAATTGAAAACTCCGCCACTTTGACATCTTATTTCGCTCTACTATTTCCTTTAAAATATATGTAACTAATTTTCGGGCCTAAGACCGAATTTTTTAATTCAACAAACTGCGAGCTGCTACAATTAAAATCAAATTAATATTGCCAATTTTGTTTAGGAACATAGCCTTAAATGACCCGTTCGAATAGTTGGTTTATATATTTTTTAAATTAAATAAAATATAATTTTAAACTCAAATGAACAAAAATATTTCATATTAAAAATTATTTTAATAAATAATTATGAGTGGAATAGTAAGATATTTTTATTTGAATTTATTCATTTTATATTTAATTCGTAAGTAATATTTTACAACTATTTTATTTTAAATATTTATCATATGGAATAACAATTGTAATATTTTTTTTAGCAAATAATAATAATACTAATAATCCTTTAAATTAAGGATGTTTTAATAATTTTATAACTGAGTTGATGTCGAGTAATGACATCAACTCAACTATTTTATATATAGTATGGATTATAATTTTTTTTTATTTTAATACTAATATAAAGATAATATTTTTATTTTTTAATTTATATTTAAAATAATTTAATTTAATAAAATTTAACAAAATTTATATTATGCTTTATATCATCGAAAATCTCTAAACAACAATTAAAGATTTCAAAAAAATAAAATGAATAAGCTAATTTAATTACTATTAAACTATACATATTGGCATAATTATTTATTATTTATATGCATATGCATATGCATATTAAATAAAATTAAAAGAAAAATAAACCATTTTCATGCATGTATAATATATACACAAATATATATCCTTGAGGTAATTATATATTGTTTTCTTAAATATTTTACTTACTAAAAATACAAAAAATTATTTTAAAAATCATATGAAATTTTGCTAAAAGTCTAATTTCATTTTATAAATTTTCAAAATAAAGTAAAAAAATCAAAGATGTACAACATATAGCAATTTATACAAATTTCAAAATTATATATAAATATATATATCTGTACTGTTATTAAAACTTTTGATATCACGAATCAACTGTGCACCAATTCAATTGGAAAATTACGAAAACGTCTTTTTGTAATTAAAATAAGTTATATTGTTCAATGGCACTTTAATCTTTTTATTGAAAAAAATCAATAAAAATAAAATGGAATTTGAACTCAACCAATTGCTTTAGTAAAACCTTGAATTCATCACTCAACCAAAGCTTTCTTTTATCATATTTAAAACATTTTTATTTTAATATGCGTAAGTTATTATCTCCGTCAATTGTATATCTATACTATTATTTAAACCTCTAACTGGGTTGGTGTCACAAGTCAACTAGGCACCAACTCGATTAGGAAAATTACAAAAATATCCATTCGTAATTAAAATAAATTATATTGCAAAAACCAATAAAAATATAGATTTTGAACCCACACCAATTTAACTGGTAAAACCTTAAATATACTACTCAACTAGAGCTTCATTTTAATGTGTTTTTATACATTTTTATTTTAATATGCATGATTTATTATCTCCATCAGTTGTATATATTAATAATGTTATTAATTGAGTTTAGGGGTGTGCAAAATTCGGGTAAAACCGAAAAAATTCGGTTAACCGACCGATTAACCGAATTCGGTCGGTTAATCGAATTTTTTTTGTCGGGGGTCGATTAATTATTCTTTGATTTTTTGGTTAACAGTTAATTCGGTTCGAAACCGGTCGGTTAACCGAATTTTTTCGGTTTAACCGAAAAAATTAATAAATAAAATTATAATATAAAAATAGGTCCACTATTCACCTAAACCCAATCTAAACCCAAGTATCCAACCCAACCCAATCATAAAAATTACAAATAATTTATGTGTTAATTTCAAGACTTATGTAATGTTTTTAATTATGTAGTGATTCAATTCGGTTAATTCGGTTAATTCTGGTAATTCAGTTAATTTTTAACAAAAAATAAAAAATATATAATTTTTGGTTAATTCGGTTAACTGACCGAATTAATCGAAAAAATTTAGGTTCGATTAACGGTTAAAAATTTTGAAAGGTCGGTTAATTCGGCTAACGTTATTTCGGGTCTGTTAACTGGTCGGTTAACAAACTGAACACCCCTAATTGAGTTGGTGTCACAAGTCAACTTGACATTAAGTCACAATTAAAGATAACACCACGATAAACAATTATAATACATTTAATATTGTTAATTTGATGTATTTATATGTTTAATTTTGTTTTACTTACAGATTAATTTATTTTTTTATTTTAATAATGTACATATTTTATAAACTTATATATTCTTATGATTAATTAGTTTCAAATCATATATTTCATTATTTATTTTATTTTTAAACGTACATCTTTTATCTAAATTCGTACAACATGATTGCCATACACATATGAAAGTCTAATATATATTAAAAACCAAACCTCTAATAATAAAAAGCTTATCCCAATAGGTAGTTTAAAACGTGCCATGTATATAATTATAAAATGTAACTTATCATATATTTAATTATTTTGACTCAATTTAATTAAAGAAAATTAAAATGTCATATAATAAATTATAATTACTTTTTTACATTTTTAATTGACTTGCCTTATACATGATTTTTTTCTCTCTCATAAATCATTTATTAATAGACATGAGTTAATTATACATAAAATTACAAACTAAAATCAGAACCATTTTTAAATACTTTGTTGAGAACATTGAATTTCTTTCGAACCCTTTAAGAAAGATATCAGCTCAACTATTCGCTTAAAATAATTCTTATATGGGTTAGAGTAATATTTTTCTCAACACGTGTTATAAAATAGGGTTATGTAATTTTTTTTTTTAAAATCGGTTTTTATGTTCGATTCAATTGGTTTAACCAGTCAATTTTTAGTTTTGATACTTTAAATCGAATAAGCCATAAGGCGAAGAGTTCATAATATTTACATACCTAAATCTAAATTTAAACCTTAAACCTAAATATCAATTAAAATTTAATACTCTTAAAAGCCTAAACCCATTAAAAATTAAAATCTAAATTGATAATTAATTTTTTTATGATATTTATTTTAATTTTTATTATTTAATATAAAAAAAAACCAAATTGATACATACCTAATTACCTATTAAGAATAGTAGAAGACATGAAAATTATATGTTGAGCATATCAGAAAAAAAGTATTTTTTGAGTTCATTAAAATTGTTTTATTTAATTAATATTTTTATAACGAAGTAGAAATAAAATTAAAAGTAATGCAATATACTAATTTGAAGAAAGAAGGTAAGTATATGAAAAAATTAAAGAAAATAAATTTATAAATACTTCAATTAAAATTTTCTTTTCCAACTAAAAGAAAATCTAAAAGTAAAAAAATCAAACTGAATAAAAAATTTCGGTTCAATTTATTCGATTTTGTTCCCTAGATTAAATCGATTAATTCGATATATTCGGTTTTGGGCATAAAAATCAAACCGACAAAGTTATCGATGTTAGGATGAAAAAAGAATTAATATGTTGAACCCTTGTTACATATAACTCCAAGAAATCCATCATACGATAATGAAAGAATCACTTGGCAAACCTTTAATAATATTTGTAATTTTTCTTAAAATATTGAATGATGATTTTAAGAACTATATAGCATAGAGCGACGTTGATTTTTGAGTCTGCGTAACATATCGTCTTCTTGTTAAAGAATGCCATATTGAATGACATTAATCAAAATGAGAGCAAGGATAAAATCTATGCAGACTTGAATTCTCCAAAAACCGCTGATAACTCTTCCGTTAAGTCCAATAAAAAGAGGAAGACCAAAGAAAGCAATAATCTTATTGGGATGGTAGGAAATATTGTACAGCCCAAATTTACCCGGCCCATACCAGCAGACCCAAAATTAAATAAATCCAAATACAACCCAAACCCCAATTACATGCCAAAGCCCAATGGCCCAAAAAATCTAAAACTATCAGAAAACCCTAATCCCCCTAACCCTAGGTGCGACGCACCTAGGGTCGCCCACTTGCCCTCTGCCAGTCGCCATCGTCGCTCGTTCGCCGCCGGACGTCCCATCCGTGTCCATCACCGCCCATCCACTTGCGACGCCAGCCACCTGCAAACACGCAGTAGCAAAATAAAAAGAAACAAATAGGAAAATAGGAACAAGGGGGATTTCGACTATATAAGCCGAATATGAACTGTAACGGGGGCTCTCTCTTTTTTTTTCTTTTTTTTTCGATTCTTGTAACAAAAATAGATATTAGCAGAAAGAAAAATAACAAAAACAGATTCAAGGTGATTTGTTTGCTCTTCCATTCGATTTTGTAAATTTGTTTCTTCTATTCTATTTTATTTTCATTCACGCATACATATATATAAATAAAGGCAGTAAATAAAAGAAAAAGAGGGTACCTTTCTTACAAAAGTCGCGCCGGATGAGGGGGAAGCCGAGTGGTTTAGCCCCCATTTTTACGTCCTTGGTCCGTTTTTCGTGAGTTTTGGCCCTAGATCCACGGCCTAGAAGCAACCGGCCTAAAAGAGAAACCAAAGAGGTTCGGTTTTGCACCTCCGGCCGCCGCCCACGGCGGTGCTACGGCGGATGTACACCGGCGATGTAGGCCAGACCATGGCCGGATTTAAGAAAGGGGGAAAGAGCTTTCTCAATTTTTTCTCAGAGGAAAAGAAAAAATGAAGATTTTAAAAAATTTTGGGTTTAAATAACCCCATAAAACGGTGTCGTTTTGATTTTGGGGGTACAGAGCCCAAAACGGCGTCGTTTTGGTCTTTGACCCGCGCGGTGACCCGACCCTGAGGGAGGATCCACGTGTTTTTGGCTCTTGGGTTATTTGTGCAATTGGTCCTTCCGATTTTGTGGCGCTTTCAAGGAAGTTTTTCGCATATTTTACAATTTTGGCCATGAATTTTCGCGTAAGATTCGATTTGGTCCCTCGACCATGTGCGTGCTTTCACTGGAACGGCGTCGTTTGGTCAGAGAGGGAATATTTCTCTTTTTAACCCTCCCTTTTTGCGCGTGTCACAATTTGATCCTTTTCGTCTTCTTACTTTCAAATCAGCCCTGTATTTTCGTTTTATTTCAATTTAGTCAGTGTTTTTTAGCATTTTTATTATTTAGCCTTATTATTATTGTTGTTGTTATTATTATTAATTTTATTTTCCTTTTATTTATTTGTTACTATTATATTTAATACATTAATTAGTAATATATATATATTAGCTTTATTTTTATATCTATATATATACGCGCATACATACATATTTATAATATATATACGTACATAACCTTTTTTTTATTTTATATAGATATAAATACTTATATGATATATATACTTTACACTTCATATATATGTACGCATATGCATATATTTTTCAATTTATATCTATATATATACATACTTATGTTTTTTATGCTTTATAATTTATATATATACATAGATATGCATATTTGTTTTTTTATATGTATATACATTCATATAATTTATAATTTAAATATATAGATGCACATACATAAATATTTCATTTTTATAATTCGTATTGTTATTGTTGTTTTATTTGATATTTATTTATTCATTTATTGAAGTGTTCATTATTTTTATGAAATGCTTTAGATTTTTTATTCATTTATTATTTCATGTATCTTTGATTTGTTTATTATGTATTTTATTTGTTGCTCATTTTAGTTGTGCTTGTATTATTTTACTTACATTATCATCATCATTCTATTACACCCATTTTTTATTTAGATTTAAAAAAAGAAATTTTAAAAATAAGTAATATTTGGTATTTTAGATCTTCGAGAGAAACGAGCCCTAACGTATTGGGTTTCGACTTTTTTCGTTGAACTTAAATAATCGAGATTACTCTTTTAAAAATGATAAGAAGCTCGTTATCGAGAATTCAATACGCTGTGTCCTAACGCACTGGATATGACACGTTGTTTTCTCGAGACGAGGATTTTTCGCAATAAATGCAATATTCAATGTTTAATATTTTGAGAAATTGTGCCCTAACGTATTGAGTTGCTATTTCTTCATTTGATTTAAACAATTGAATATTCTTTTAAAATTTATTACACGAATCTTTTCAAACTCAAGTTTTAAATGATATCGGGAATTAAAAAAGGATCATGTCCTAACTTACTGGTTGTGATCCCTTTTTTTAATCCAAGATAGTTAAATATCTTTTAAATAAGCATTTTTTATTCGCGTATCGGGAATTCGAGACATGGTGTCCTAACTTACTGGATATGATTTTCTTTCTCGAATAACGTGAAATATGCCCCTTTTCCTGAAAATTTTTAACGTTTTAATACAAGGATCGTATTTTTTAAAATTCTTCAAAGTTCTCAATTTTCGACATTAAGACATTAACTAATCAACTAGGTACCAATTTTGGGCGTTACGAGGGTGCTAATCCTTCCTCGTACGTAACCGACTCCCGAACCCGTTTTTCTGAATTTCGTGGACCAAATTCGTTGTTTTAATAAAATTTAATTGTTTATTAAAAACAACCACTTTTCAAGGTGATCTGATCACACCTCATCAAAAAAGATCGGTGGCGACTCCCGTTTTTTCGTTTTTATTTTCAAACCCAAGTCGACCCCGTTTTTATGCATTTCATTTTGGCATCTTTCTGCACATTGCATTGCATGACCTTTGGTCACACCCTTTTAAGTAGGAGTGAGAAGCTACTCCTTCGTAAGGTTTTCACCTCCGTGCAGGATAGTGGATCGCTTTCGGGATACATCCGTACCTATGTCTTCGTGAGATTTTCTTCTCCGTGCAGCCATAGGGAAATGTATTCCCCTGAACCCAACTCGGTCTATATGAGCCTATAATGGGTGAAGATCGAGGAATCTGCTAGTTCGGGTACCATTACTTTAGAGCCAAACCTCATGTAATGAACCTTAGGAGCCCACCCTAGGTAGAACCACTTCGAACCCCTAGTATTCACCCGAATAGGTGTTCTATTTATTCTTGCTTGCTTTTGCTTTGTACTAACCTGTTTTCTTTTTTGTTATGATTGCATTGGAATATAAAAAGAGATGTTGATTCACGTTCGGTTGTTAAATAGAGAGGTTGTCATAAGGAAATGGGTTTCTTGATAAAGTGGATAATAATATGGTTGTCCGAATATGGTCCAAGAAAACGTGATAAGAAAAAGATGATAGTTTAATAGAGGACTACACGACCATTGCTCCGTTGCCCGAGAATTCAAGATGACAAAGATTATTCGAGAGCCGCTGAACTTTCTTAAAGAGAAGCCAATGAGCGTCACGAGGATGAATGATTAACGAGTCGCGACCCGGATCAAGCAAAAGGGAGATAGAAGAGACGTCCTTTTGAAGAGTTCGTGAAATTTATCTTAACGCGCGAATGAAGAAAAGAATCGTTGTCTTGGAATATAAGGGCAAAGCCGTATATATATTCGCTTTATGTAAAGAGATTTGTTTTCTAGTAAAGTTCTTCTAATAGAATTGAACCAAAAATCAACGTCTCTTTTTTGCATTCATTTCATAAATTTGCATTACATGACATCATATGCATTAACGACCATTAAAAGACCTTAATTGAGTAAAATTATTTCAGCTAATCTGGAAAACCAACATTCTTGCGGTACCCGAATAGAAACTAAAGGAATGGACCAAAGGTTGGAGAGATTAGAGCGAATGCAGATACAGATGTAGGAGCAATTGACCGAATTTTAACAGGAGATGAGAGATTAGATGCTAGAATTACAGAGAACTATGATGAGCCAGTTCAACCGATTACTAGCTGGAGAGTTAGAAAAAAAAAGAAGAACCTGATAGACCACTCTGGGGTTGATAATGAGGATTTTGCTTATATCCTAGATTGACTCCGGCAAGTGTCCAGGTCCAGCCAGATGGGCACCCACAAGGGGCACTCTTTACCATAAGATCTCAACAATATCAGACTGGTACAATAGCACCAGTGAGTGGCTTGACGGGCCCAAGATCCAATTTGAGGAACAATTTTCTTGTTGCTCGTGATGATCCAGTAGAAATGAAGCAGGTGAGGGCAGAGTACCCAGATACTATAGAGGCCCCAAGGAAGAAAGGGAATAGGGGGGATAATGCAAACAGATATAACAAGGGCCACTTAAAACCAATCACTGTGGGTCGGCCAAAGACAGAAACCACCAGACATCGGAGTCCTTTAAAGTAAGAATCTGGAGTGAAACTAGGTACCAAGAAGCTCCAGTTCACACCAATTCCGACGTTATATAAGGAGCTGTATCAAAGCTTGTTCGATGCGCATGTTGTTGCTCCTCATTACTTAAAACCCATACAACCTCCGTATCCCAAATGGTATGACACGAACACACAATGCGACTACCATGCGGGAATTACAGGGCATTCAATAGAGAATTGCATTGCCTTCAAGAAACTAGTTGAAAGATTCATTAAAATAGGCATTGTCAAATTTGATGAGGCCTCCAGTGCAGAAAATTCGCTACCCAATCATATTGATGACGAGGCGAGTGTGATATACGAAGAAGTGTTAGAAAACGTTCACACCAAGGCCATACATGAAGACACAAATGAAAAAGGACCTTGTTAGACGTCCGCCCTTATAAATTTGGGAGCGTTCTAAGCAATTGAACTGCAGAAGAAATCCTTATAGTTTTTAGCTCTCATTTAGAGTAATGTTCAGAACATTTTTGTTGTTTTTAGCCTAAAAGTGATAGAAATTCCTTTGTGAAATAGGCTAATGTCTGAACGTCATTATTCTAATAAAATACATCTTCGCATTCCTTTTTAAGCCAATATTCTTTAATTCTTTTTGAATAATTATTTCTGATTATTTCATTCTTTTAGATTTTCTTCCACATCATTCATTCATTCATAATCATATTGTATAAATAATTATTCATAAATTTATACATTCTTTTGTATATTCTTTGGTACTTATTATCTCAAATATCAATGACATGAATAAAACTGCTACAAACTCAGATTTTCCACTTGAGCGAGGCATGTGTTTAGACGAATCTTATGACTTTGGAAATGACATAGATCATATCTTATCTCCAAACTTGTTGAAGATGGTAGAACAAGAGGATAAACAGATCCTACCTCTCAAGGAATCATTAGAAATTGTGAGCTTAGTGAATACTAGAATTGACCTGACCACAGAGACGAAGCAAGACCTTGTTGAGTTACCTCTAGAGTTCAAAGATTTCTTTGTATGATCATACCAGGGTGTGCCTCGATTCTTATAATGAAACCTGCACAACAGCACGATGTCAGAAATTTGCAGTGCGAACGATGCAATTCTTTGCCGGGGCAATGCCTCTCTTGTTAAGTTAGCATAGCTTTGCCAATTTGAAGTCGAATTTTCATCCTTTCAAGATGTTGTAGGATTTTATCCTGATTAAAGAGGAAGATCCAAAGTTTTCTGTCGTAGTTGCATTCCAAAAGGGCCCTATGAAAGAAATCTGGTACCAAAGAAGGTTTTTTCACATACAAGATGAAAGTGGAAGATCTTATGTGGAAGACTTTAGAATAACATTGATTCTAATTGAAAAGTATGACCAGGACTTGCCTAATCCCATGAGTTCATACTAAAAAAAATCAAAGTCAAAAAAGGAGAAAAAGAAAGAAGAAAAAAGAAAAAGGAGAGGTTAAGGCGAAAACCCGCAAAGGGCGCTTTGACCAAAGGTGGATCTCAGTTGAAAACTTGAAAAAGGGCGACTCAAATTTTGAGCAAAATGGGGCATGATCATCACCATTATCGAAGACTTCTAATGGGCATTGCTTCATTTTTTGATAGGCTACTTCATGGATCAAGGTCATCCTATCGATACAGAATTTCAGAGAGGATTGTATTGGAAAATGCATTAAACTTAAATAATAGCACGATAACTGAGGTCTGAAATCAATTCAGAAGTAGACACCACGTTTTGTCACCGAATTACCTAGAGGTGAACAAGGATTGGCATGAAAAATTACCATTTGCCCTCATTGTTTGTCGAACATCTGTATTGGGGCAACACTTCTCTTTTTGGTTTACAGGATTGAGGTAGTTTTACCTATTAAAGTCCCCTCATTGCTTGTTGGAGGGATCCAATCGCGATGTGATCAGTTGGCCTTAAGAAAAGGGTTAAAAGCTATTCATCAGGGTTAGATGTACCATAAATAAATGATATGAGCCCATAATAAACAGGCTCGTCTCAGAGAATTCCACGAGAGGGCTGGATGTTGAAAAATATTCTTCCTTAATGAAAGGATTCTAAAGGGAAATGAATGCCAAACCGGGAATGTCCCTATGTTGTAAAGAAGACCATTTTCAGAGGAGCACTAATCCTGAGTGAGATTGCTAATCCTATAAACTCGGATCCAGTTAAGAAACACTTCGTTTAAAGAAGAAGGAAGGACCAAGGTGAAAACCTACAAAGGGCACTTTGAGTCAAACAAAAAATGAAAAAAAATGAAAAAGTAAAAATGGAGAGGCTAAGGGAAAACCCGCAAATGGCACATTAGGCCAAAGGGGATTTGAGTTGAAAACCCAAAAAGGGCGGCTCAAATATTGATCAGAATGGGGCATAAAGTGATCAGATTGGGGCATGTGGTAGTCTTGTTATACCTGAATCAACAGGAAAAGGCAGGCGACATCTTGAGGCATCGACAAAGCACTGTAGATCTCCTAAACACATGTCATACTCAAAATTGGTCTTCAGAAAGTTTGTACAGAGAAGTTCAAGCTGCGATATTTGAGGCACCCAATTCTCATATTATTTATATTGAATTTGTTGTTCTTAGAATACTTTTTCTTTTCCAAGATATACATTCCCAATCAATTTCTTTATTATCCTTTTTTACTATTTTTGATAATTTATTCATTTTGAGCTATGCTCAGAACCATCTTTATTCTTATCCATTGTTATAACCCCTTTTACAAGCATGTTGCATTGGAATAATGATCAATGGACAAATGTTACTTTCACAATAGAAGTTTTACATATTACTCTAGAAGTTTCTAAATAATATAAGAACCTGAAGCAGGGTTATTGTTTAGAACACACCAAGTTTAAATGGTGAAATATCTAAGAAGGAAGAGTCTAAATAAAGACTATCCTTTCAGATTTTGTTGCCCAAATATTAATTGAACAAAATCACAAGATGCCAAGGCTTCAATGAACAAACAAGCAATAATCACCGAGTAATGAGAAGAGGTTTTCTTGGAGAAAAAAATTTGCAATGGTGCATAAACATTTGGTATGACACCTTGGGAATGGTGTAGGAGACCAAAGAGTTTCACATTCTGTATCATTGAATGATAATAA
This sequence comes from Gossypium hirsutum, assembly GCF_007990345.1. NCBI lineage: Eukaryota > Viridiplantae > Streptophyta > Magnoliopsida > Malvales > Malvaceae > Gossypium > Gossypium hirsutum. The sequence continues at coordinate 55,129,174 of NC_053448.1, forward strand.
CAGAGGATCGAGAAAAGGCCAGATCTTTCTATCATTGGGTTACAGAGGGAGAAAGATGATTCAAATTTTGCATCCAGTGGATTGAACTTTGAAGATTACAGTGGGGGCAATCCGACCAAGTAAGAGATGAGCATTACCAACTGGACAAGATAGCATTCTGACGTGATGGCAATAAAGCTTTATTGAACAATAGGCAATAACAACTCAAGCATTAAGGGATTATTTTTCATGACATTTTGCATTCATGCATGCACATTTAGCCATGATATTTTGATTTATTTTGATCATAATCTCTAGGCATAAATAGGGTTATAAAATAGATTATACAGGTCATGTTCCCCAAAGAACAGATCAATAAAAATGGCAGATCTTGTTTTTTTGAACTGACAGCGAAGTAGATTGAAGAAACCATAGTTTGCAATTAAAAAGATTGAAGCTACAACGGCGAATCTTACTTTTCAGGCAATGCAGCGGAACAGATTGAAGCTACGACGGTGAACCTCACTTCCCCGACATTGCAATTTAAAAGATTGAAGCCACAGCGGCAAATCTTACATTCCAGGCGGTGCAGCGGAACAAATTGAAGCTACAACGGTGAATCTTGCTTCCCCGACATTACAATTAAAAATATTGAAGCTACAACGGTGAATCATACTTCCCAGGCGATGCAGCGGAACAGATTGAAACTACGACGGTGAATCTCACTTCCTCAACAATGCAATTTAAAAGATTGAAGCCACAACAGTGAATCTTACTTCCCAGGCGGTGCAGCGAAATAGATTGAAGCTACAACGGTGAATCTTGCTTCCCCAACATTGCAATTAAAAAGATTGAAGCTACAATGGCGAATCTTACTTTCCAGGTGGTCCAGCGGAACAGATTGAAGCTACAACAGCGAATCTTGCTTCCCCGACATTGCAATTAAAAAGATTGAAGTTACAATGGCGAATCTTACATTCCAGGCGGTGCAGCAAAACAGATTAAAACTACAACGGTGAATCTTGCTTCCCCGACATTGCAATTAAAAAGATTGAAGCTACAACGGCGAATCTTACTTCCCAGGCGATGCAGCGAAATAGATTGAAGCTACGACGGCGTATCTTACTTCCCCGATATTGCAATTAAAAAGATTAAAGCTACAATGACGAATCTTACTTTTCAAGCGGTGCAGTGAAACAGATTGAAGCTACAACGGCGAATCTTGCTTCCCCGACATTGCAATTAAAAAGATTGAAGCTACAACGGCGAATCTTACTTTTCAGGCGGTGTAGTGGAACAGATTAAAGTTACAACGGCGAATTTTGTTTCCCCGACATTGCAATTAAAAAGATTGAAGCTACAATGGCTAATCTTACTTTCCAGGCGGTGCAGCGGAACAAATTGAAGCTACAACGGCGAATCTTGTTTCACTGACATTGCAATTAAAAAGATTGAAGCTACAATGGCGAATCTTACTTTCTAGGCGGTGCAGCGGAACAGATTGAAGCTACAACGGCGAATCTTGCTTCCCCGACATTGCAATTAAAAAGATTGAAGTTACAATGGCGAATCTTACATTCCAGGCGGTGCAGCAAAACAGATTAAAACTACAACGGCGAATCTTGCTTCCCCGACATTGCAATTAAAAAGATTGAAGCTACAACGGCGAATCTTACTTCCCAGGCGATGCAGCGAAATAGATTGAAGCTACGACGGCGAATCTCACTTCCTCGACATTGCAATTTAAAAGATTGAAGCCACAACGGCGAATCTTACTTCCCAGGCAGTGCAGCAGAACAGATTGAAGCTACAACGGTGAATCTTGCTTCCCTGACATTACAATTAAAAAGATTAATGCTACAAGTCAGAACTCTCTGAAGTACAGTAGAGTGGATCGAAGCAACAAGACACAGTGGACTAGAATAATGCTACTTGAAGAAGAGAAGGTCCAAAATAAGTCAAGGCTTGGCGAGACCGGGCAAATTTGGTCTTTCTTAGTCTTTGCTTCATTCCCGTTACACGACAATGAAGCAAATAGGGGCAGCTGTACAGCCCAAATTTACCCGGCCCATACCAGCAGACCCAAAATTAAACAAACCCAAATACAACCCAAACCCCAATTACATGCCAAAGCCCAATGGCCGAAAAAACCTAAAACTATCAGAAAACCCTAATCCCCTTAACCCTAGGTGCGCCACACCTAGGGTCGCCCACTTGCCCTCTGCCAGCCGCCATCGCTGCTCGTTCGCTACCGAACGTCCCATCCGCGTCCATTACTGCCCATCCACTTGCGCCGCCAGTCACCTGCAAACACGCAGTAGCAGAATAAAAAGAAAAAAAAATAGGAAAATAGGAACAAGGGGGAGTTTGACTATATAAGCCGAATATGAACTGTAACGGGGGCTCTCTCTCTTTTTTTTCTCTTTTTTTTTCGATTCTTGTAACAAAAATAGATATTAGCAGAAAGAAAAATAACAAAAATAGATTCGAGGTGATTTGTTTGCTCTTCCTTTCGATTTTGTAAATTTGTTTCTTCTATTCTATTTTATTTTCATTCATGCATACACATATATATAAATAAAGGCAGTAAATAAAAGAAAAAGAGGGTACCTTTCTTACAAAAGTCGCGCCGGAGGAGGGGGAAGCTGAGTGGTTTAGCCCCCATTTTTGCGTCTTTGGTCCATTTTTCGTGAGTTTTGGCCCTAGATCCACGGCCTAGAAGCAACCGGCCTAAAAGAGGAACCAAAAAGGTTCGGTTTTGCACCTCCGGCCGCCGCCCACGGCGGTGCTACGGCGGAGGCACACCGATGATCTAGGCCGGACCATGGCCGAATTTGAGAAAGGGGGGAGAGAGCTTTCTCAGTATTTTCTCAAAGGAAAAGAAAAAATGAAGATTTTAAAAAATTTTGGGTTTAAATAGCCCCATAAAACGGCGTCGTTTTGATTTTTGGGGTTCAGAGGCCAAAACGGCGTCGTTTTGGTCTCTAACCCTCGCGGTGACCCGACCCTGGGGGAGGATCCGCGTGTTTTTGGCTCTTGGGTTATTTGCGCAATTGGTCTTTCCGATTTTGTGGCGCTTTCAAGGAAGTTTTTCACATATTTTACAATTTTGGCCATGAATTTTCGCGTATGTTTCGATTTGGTCCCTCGCATGTACGTGCTTTTCACTGGAACGGCGTCGTTTGGTTAGCGAGGGAATATTTCTCTTTTTAATCCCTCCCTTTTTGTGCATGTCGCAATTTGATCCTTTTTGTCTTCTTACTTTCAAATCAGCCCTGTATTTTCGTTTTATTTCAATTTAGTCAGTGTTTTTTAGCATTTTTATTATTTAAACCTATTATTATTGTTGTTGTTATTATTATTAATTTTATTTTCCTTTTATTTATTTGTTACTATTATATTTAATACAGTAATTAGTAATATATATATTTTAGCTTTATTTTTATATCTATATATATATGCGCATACATACATATTTATAATATATATACGTACATAACCTTTTTTTTATTTTATATAGATATAAATACTTATATGATATATATACTTTACACTTCATATATATGTACGCATATGCATATATTTTTCAATTTATATCTATATATATACATACTTATGTTTTTTATGCTTTATAATTTATATATATATACATAGATATGCATATTTGTTTTTTATATGTATATACGTTCATATAATTTATAATTTATAATTTAAATATATAGATGCACATACATAAATATTTCAATTTTATAATTCGTATTGTTATCGTTGTTTTATTTGATATTTATTTATTTATTGAAGTGTTCATTATTTTTATAAAATGCTTTAGATTTTTTATTCATTTATTATTTCATGTATCTTTGATTTGTTTATTATGTATTTTATTTGTTGCTCATTTTAGTTGTGCTTGTATTATTTTACTTACATTATCATCATCATTCTATTACACCCATTTTTTATTTAGATTTCAAAAAAGAAATTTTAAAAATAAGTAATATTCGGTATTTTAGATCTTCGAGAGAATCGAGCCCTAACGTATTGGGTTCCGACTTTCTTCGTTGAACTTAAATAATCGAGATTACTCTTTTAAAAATGATAAGAAGCTCGTTATCGAGAATTCAATACGTTGTGTCCTAACACACTGGATATGACACGTTGTTTTCTCGAGACGAGGATTTTTCGCAATAAATGCAATATTCAATGTTTAATATTTTGAGAAATTGTGCCCCAACGTATTGAGTTGCTATTTCTTCATTTGATTTAAACAATTGAATATTCTTTTAAACTTTATTACACGAATCTTTTCAAACTCAAGTTTTAAACGATATCGGGAATTAAAAAAGGATCATGTCCTAACTTACTGGTTGTGATCCCTTTTTTTAATCCAAGACAGTTAAATATCTTTTAAATAAGCATTTTTCATTCGCGTATCGGGAATTCGAGACATGGTGTCCTAACTTACTGGATATGATTCTCTTTCTCGAATAACGTGAAATATGCCTCTTTTCCTGAAAATTTTCAATGTTTTAGTACAATGATCGTATTTTTTAAAATTCTTCAAAGTTCTCAATTTTCGACATTAAGAAATTAACTAATCAACTAGGTACACAATTTTGGGCGTTACGAGGGTGCTAATCCTTCCTCGTACGTAACCGACTCCCGAACCCGTTTTTCTGAATTTTGTGGACCAAATTCGTTGTTTTAATAAATTTTAATTGTTTATTAAAAACAACCACTTTTCATGGTGATTCGATCACACCTCATCAAAAAAGATCGGTGGCGACTCCCGTTTTTTCGTTTTTATTTTCAAACCCAAGTCAACCCGTTTTTATTTAAAAAATGGTGTCAACAAATATAATTGGTGATAAATTGGAGTCTTCATTGATCGAAATGTCCAAAAATCTAGGAACTCAAGCAATTTCAAGCTTGCCCAATATTGAAGGGCTAATTGAAGATGAAGTGATGATTGCTTCAAGGGAGATAATTGAAGATGTTGGAGCTATGCTTGTGCTGTTCAATGTTCCAGCTCATCAAAAATTGAAATGGGTCAGAGGATATATCTAGACTTTTTGTTTTTTTAAATTAATTTAAGACATCATGTTATTTTTAAAAACGATGTTTTATGCACATTTTCTTATATTTTTAAAATATTGATGTTAAAAAATCCGAGTCTAATTTTAATTTCATTTTTATTTGAACTGTATTTGTAAAAAAACAATGAAAAGAAGAATGATAATTTTAGTTTTACTTTTATGTGAATTGTTTTTAGTTGACTGAAGTGGAACTTTATAATTGTATTCATAAATCTATAATTATAGTCATTATCGAAACCATTTTTTTTAAAAGGTCGTCGACTTTTACTTTGAAAATGAAAATAAAAAGGGGAGTCGCCACCAATCTTTTTTTATGAGGTGTGATCGGGTCACATCGTAATTTGGTTGTTTTAATAAAATATTTCGATTTATCAAAACAACAATTTTAGTCTACGAAATTCAAGAAAATGAGTTTGAGAGTCGGTTACGTGCAAGGAAGGATTAGCACCCTTGTCACGCCCAAAATTTGTACCTAATTGATTAATTAATGTCTAAATGTCAAAAATTGAAAACTTCGAAAGGATTTAAAATACGATCCCTCCCTTTTATTAACGTTAATTTAAAAAATGCTGGAATCAAATTGAAACGAGCATCAAAGGCCCACTCGTCCCGCAATAACAATATGCCACATTCCGTAAGTTAAGATGCTGACACTTGAACCCTCAAAAATAAGATTGCCTTTAATTTTTATTCAAAACTTAGGTATTTTAAATTTAGAAGGATGTTCAGTTGTTTAGATTTAACGAGAAAATCAAAATCTCGTAAGTTAGGGTACGACTTCTCGAATTTTCAAAAACGAAACATTGCCTTATTTTTAAAAATTTCTTTTTTTGAATAATAGCGATTACAAAACCTAAACGATGCGTGCTATTTAGTTGAAATATAATAAAATAGCCCATTATGGATAAAGGAAAAAATTAAACGTGACCTTTGAAGTGTTTAATGAAATGTGATGGAATAATAATATACAACATGGAGTAATAATGTACGAATAAAATGTTACACTAATGAATCACAATAACATGAAAATCCGAATAAACGAATTATAATATACATAATGACAATAATCAGACAACACATGTCACTTTAATATCAATATTAACAACCAAAGAAAACAAAACAAAACAATATATAGAACAATTTGGAGTAAATAGTATAAAACAATTTAAAGTAAATAATATGTAAAACAAATTAAAATAAATAATATACAAAGCAATTTAAAATAAATAACATATAAGACAATTTAAAATAATATATAAAAATTTTAAAATAAATAATATGTAAAAAGAAGTTTAAAATAAATAATGTACAAAACAGTTTAAAAATAAATGATATATATAAAAAACAATTCAAAATAAATAATATATATGACAATTTAAAAATAAATAATATATAAAAAAATTTAAAATGGATAATAGTTTGAAATAGTTTAAAATACATGATATGTGGAAAACTTAAAATAAATAATAATAAAACAATTTAAAATAAATAATAAATGAGAAAAAGGTTTAAAATAAATAAATAACAAATTTGCGAAAACAAATTGAAATCAAACAGATTTGGGACTAAATCAGGACAAAAATGAAATTAAAGGTAAAAACTATAATAAAATAAACAAAAAAGGACCAAAATGAAAGGGCGCGAAAGGGTAGAGGGCCAAATGGGTAAAAAAAACCAATCCCTGGACACGTGTGCGCGTCAGTGGGTTGGGGACCCGGTTGAAAAATAAACAAAATTTTGTGGTCAAATTAAAATAAAAAACTAAAGGGACTAAATTAAAAAGAACAGAAATGCAGAAGGGCCAGGGGTGTAAATAACCCACTGGACGAAAACATGCGGATCCCCCCTTGGAGCGGGTTAGGTCACACGCGGATAGGACCTAAATGGAGTCGTTTGAGCCCAAAACGGCACCGTTTTATATCCTTATAAAAATAAAAATAAAATACTCATTTCTGCCACTATTTTTTTTAAATTCAAAGGGTTCCTCTTTTCTCTCAACCCCCTTTTTACATGCCCAAAGGCCGACCATGAGGCCACCGCGCCTCCAACGCGTCTCCGCCATAGACGGTGGCCGAGGCTACCAAAAGTTTAGTTTTTCAACCTTTTTCAAACTCCCTTTTTTTGTTTTTTTTTTAAAAACTTTTGAAAACTAGATCTATGTTTTAAAATAAAACACACACCAAAAAAAAAGAATAGATCACGAAGGATTACTGGAGCTCTCCTCGGTGGTGACGAAAAATGAATCGACAATGAGCTCTTTCTTTTTATTCTATGTTTCTTTTATTAAAATAGATTCGTAAAAAATAAAAAGGATAAACAGAAAACAAAAAAAAACGAGAAAAGAAAAAAGAGCAAACACCTTTTTAACTTCAATTCTATTTCTTTTTTTATTTTCTATTGTGTGTTCGTAAAAGAGAAGAAAATACAAAGAAATCGTCTTGGCTTTTATAGCCAATATTAAGACTATTTGCTTCTATTTTTTTTTTGTCTTTTTGCGTTTGTTTTTACTGCTTGTTGGCGTGCCTTTTTTGTTGTTGCATTCAATTTTTGCAAGTGTCAAACGAGCGTGGTGATGGCGTGCGGCGGTGGTGGCGCGCGTGAGGAGGCTGGCATGCATGGGAGGAGCGGCGGCTGAAGAGGGTTAGGGAGGCTAGGGTTTTGGTAAAAACTTGGACTATAATGGACTTGTAACTTTGGACTGTTTATTTATTGGTTTGGGTTTTTGTTTTATTTTGGTAATTTAGGCTCAGGCCAAAATTGGCCTATTACAGTCCTATTTACATTTTTTAATCGAATTTGATCCGTAATTTTAATTGTATTTGTATTGTGTTTGTGTTTACATTGTTGACATTATGTAATAAATACTAAATACCAATCGACTATCTCATTATGAAAATATATATTTTATTTAATACTTACTTGTGCTTCCGACCGTTGGTCCAATAGAAGCTGTATATCTTCAAGAGAGGTAGGTAATCGAGCATAACTTGTCGGATGGTTCCACCTAATTAAATAAAATTTTAGCATTCGATTAAATTTTAAATCTACGTAATAATTGTAAACTCTAATATAAAATTTACCTCGTTATAAGTGGGAATGTATACAGGTGGTCCACTTGAGGACGTAAAAATGGAAAGCAAAACTGTGCCCATGACTGCAGTAGTGACAAGCAACCTCCGATTTTCGCTTTATTCGGTCGCGTCGCCCCGCACATCTCCCGGTACAATGTTTCCAACACGACAAACCCACAGCTAAATTCACCAGCTACTCGAAAATCAACGAGTTTCAGCAACCATCTTAGATGCACTAGGTTTTGTGACAAGTCCGGCATCAGATAACCTCCAATTATCTGAAGAATGTATGCCCGAGCATATCTGATTCTTTCTATTTCAGTTAAATCATCATCCGGATCCGGAAATGTGTCTCGTAACCAGCCCATCTTGATTCAACTTTCATTAATATTCTCCGAAATAGCGCTCAACAGCTCGTAGCATACCGCTCCCCAATCACCAGATTGAACAAACCCGGTGACTGCGTACCCGTCCACTGGCAACTCCAATTGCAAATTGACATATTCCAAAGTGATAGTGCACTCTCCACATGGAAGATGGAATGTGTGCATCTCGGGTCTCCACCTCTCAATCAACGCACTGATGAGTTTCGGGTTCAACTTGCATCCCCGGCCTACCGTCGCCACGTGCCAAAAACCCACCTCCTGCAGGCAATTCTCTACCAACGGTGATGGAGGACCATGCATATTGCGGATATAACATTGCAATATCCGATCTACAGACATTTATAACAAATAATAAAATAATAATTATTTAAAATTGCATAAATAAAAAATCCTAAATAATATTTAAAAATTAAATTTAACACTTACCATTTTCATTTGTTCCACGGATATATGCTTGTCATCAAAACGAATCAATTCCCCGGCCATTGTTAAATTGGTAAAAATTTTTACGATTTAAAAAAAGAATTCAAAAAAATAAATTTTAAAACTATTTTAAAAATAATTAAAAATTTGAAGATCTTTTAAATAGGAATTTGAGAGGAATTTGAGAAAATATTAGAGATAAATTGAGAGAAATGATTTAGTTGTGAAAAAAATGAAGGTTGGAGGAATTTTTATAGTTTTTTTTTGACCGTTGGGGGTCACCAACAGTAAAAAAAGTAGCCATTGCTACTGTTCACGCGCGGGCAAAACTCGTCCCTAGAGGAGCGCTTACGTGGCAACAAAACGCGCCCTTAAAGGAACGATTTATGTCCACGTAAACAAAGCGTGCCCTTAGGGACGCGTTTTTTTACCACGTCTCCTGACATTGCGCTGATGTGGACTCGCTTTCGAGGAAAATGGGCCATTCGGTAAATAATAAAATACTTGGCCCATTTCGATAAATTAAAAAAAAGACTTTTTCTTGTATTTTGCCCTATTCTTTCATTAGTTTTTTTAGTAATAACTATTGGTTACTTACAATAACCCAACAAAAGCTAAGTATTTTGAAATCAACTCTAAAGCATAAATTAACATTAAAAAGTTTTAACACTTATATCCACACTAAACATTTGAACATAATACAAAATATGCTGCGTATTTATTCCCAATATTTTAGTTAAATCAGATGTGTATAAGGTAAACACGGTAAAATACTCAATTATCTATTGTTATTATTATACCAATTATTAGACCTAAAGAAGGGAATGAAGTTCTGGGGTAAGTAATAAGATGGATTAAACCTGCAAAACTTCCAGCTGAAAATTGAAGTTTCAAACTCTCAATACATCAACTTACGCTTGCCTACTGAATCAGATGTTAAACAGAATCGTGATATGGCGAAAGAAACAAGAAGGAAAAAAAAACCTAAACGGGGTATCCATCAAATCTTGCCATTTTGAATGATGATATTGTTCTTAGGTACAGGTTACAGTCTGGAGCAGGCTTTGACAATTGTGAGGCACTAAAAGGTTTCTTACAAACTCTGTTACATATGCAAGCGTCTAGGAGGGATGGGAACGGTAGGGGGATTGGGTATTGTGTCGTTTGGTCCCAGATCATCTATGGGGGGCCGCTGCTTATGATGATTTGTTGCAGACTGGTAAGCCATTGCTAAGGCTAATGCCTGCAGTGAGAAAATGGGAGGAATAAAATGAGACACAAAACAGCTGCATTCTGAGATTTCTGATGATTATAGTTACTTTCTATATCCACTGTATGTTACAATCCACATTAGAACTAAAAGTGGATCAAGTCCGTGGATCACGAATCCGGAAACTTACGATGTGATCATGGTTAGGAGGAGCATATATGCCCGTGTTGACTGTGGTTCGTCTCCGAGTACCAGTTGGAGGTGGATTAGGTATGTTTTTGAACCCAGTTGGAACAACAATTACTGGCAAACCTACGAGATTTCCCATGCATACTCGCTCCCAATCCGTTGCATTTCCAATGAATGCATCAATATTGAAGTTTTCTTTCACTTCTTGGATTAACTTTCCACGAGCTCTTTGTGCCTGTGGAACATCATAAAAATAGTGAAAATAGAGGGGAAAAAACATCACGAGAAAAAATGAAAAATGATTCTATCTTTTCTCTCTAGATTTCGGATTAAGCGCTATCCACTCCAGTGCTAAATGACCAGAGGGGTTACTTTTAGACCTAAATCCCCGATTTCCATGCATTCCTGCTGATGTTCCACATCCTAAATCTCCATATCTTTGAAGACTGTTTTCGGTTTTCCTACTCAAAAATTGAAAGTAAAAGAAGTGTCTTCTAATAGCTCATTAGAAAATGTTTTCAAAAGTTATATGATTTCATCCAAACTATAATATCAACCAATTAGATAGTATAAAACAGACCTGCAAATAATCTACAGCTGAAACTACACGTGCACGACGTAACTCAACAGGCCATTGATCTTGAGCTTCATAATCATCATCCTTCCCAGATCGTTGCCATTCATCAAAATGTGCTAACATGTCAACATCCATCGTGAAATTTAGGATGCCTTGAACAGAATCGACAGTGTAATTCAGTTTGAAAGGAACCACCTTAATACCTTTTGATTCAAGCACATGAACAACCTGGTTTTAGAAAAAAGTCAGACCTTAAGAGTTACTTCAATAGTTACTTTATATCAAAGTTATCTCTAAGAGAAAAAGATATAATATTTCAGTTCAATCAATTAATTCATACCAATTCTGACATATGTTGTTTTTATTTATTTATTATTGTGCATCTGTTGCGGTTGCATAACAAACTCAAGCTTTAGCCAGATGTTTATGAAATCTAACCTCCATGTCAGCATCGTCAAGATAACCAACCGTAAGCTTTGTGATATCAACAGAGAATGGGTCACCAAAGGGAATGTCTCTTGAAGAAAGATCATCTGGATCTTTCCCTCGGATGGCATCTAGATTCGACAGAATGGACCAAGCTTGTCCTGTTAAAAGGAGAGCATAGAAAGTTATTGGAACATCACACCCAGAGGCTGGAACAAAAATGGGGGCTGGATAATTAAATACTTTCAGTCAAAGAAGATTCCTCTCCCTAATGGTATTACCAATCTTTCTGATAGGCTCATCACACCAGTTCGTCCAACTGAACCAAAAGTTGGCCGCAATGTTGTCACACCACACCGAGATGCAGGATAAGTAATGGAACCGGCTGTTTCTGAACCAATTGCAAATGGAGTCATACCTGTAATGAAAATTTAATTTCTTAGACGAAGTAATGTGCATCTGGTTTAGGTTCAATACTAGATCAACATGTTTGATCATGAAAAAGATTGTTAGACCTAAAAATACTATGGCTTATTTCATGTTTAGGATAAATACTGGAGGACATGTATGATAAATTGAACTTAAAATAAAAAATACCAGCTGAGGTGCAGGCAGCAGGCCCAGCTGATGAGCCCGTAGAGAATTACTCAATGTTCCAAGGGTTCCTAGTCCACCACCGAACCAGATGTCATCATATGTCAGTGATCCAGTAACAAGCTTTGCAACAAGAACTGCCCCTGCAGATTTTAACCTGCATTGACAATTCATAAGAGTGAATAATGTCATCTAACTATAAAAACTTTCCATGAGATCACAATGATTTCAGTTTCAGTGATGCATAATACCTCTTATACACCCATGCTTCAATATTAAGCACTTGATTTTTGAAAGTTGTTGAACCCCAAGTTGTCTTGTAGAGAGGTACTGAGATTATATCCTTCAATCCATAAGGGATGCCATGTAGAGGTCCTAAAATACCAAGTAATATATAACTCTCAAACCAATAAAAAAATTGACAATAAACTAATACAAAAAGAGCTATTTTTTTTAACTTCGTTAAGCAGGCAAGCATTTGTCACCATTCTAAAAAGTTGGATAAAATAATGTAACCTGAACAAGAACAAATTGTGAGCGAAAGAAGTAGAAAATTGCAGCAAATTTATTCTGACAAAAAGTTTTTAACATTATGGCCGAAGGTGATAATCTATAGTGCAGCAAGTTGTTTAAAAGGTACCTAAATGCACTCCTTGAGAGAGCAACTTGTCAGCTTCTTTCGCTTGCTGGTAAGCTAAATCTTCAGTATAAGTAACTACAGATTCAAGTACAGGATTGTATCTGGTATTTTAGCAATAAAGAATCAATGTGTTTGAGGGACAAAAAGGGTATTAGACATTATAAATGCATAAACATAACCGGATTTTTTATTTCTACCTTCTCAATCTCTTAAGAAAAATTCCTGTAAGCTCCTCAGAAGTAATCTGCTTTTTCTTTATGAGTTCTCCTAGTTCGAGAACCTGATAATAAAGACTGGGAAAGTCGCATACAATAATCAGGTCAAAGCCATTTGTTTTATTTTATAAAGGCTATATCAATTGACTCACACTCATAAAGGCTATATCTTCTTCATTAATTGGCCTTTGAATGCCGAAAGCTGAAGGATGATTAAACCTGCTGGCCTTGCCTTGTGATTGCTCCTTGCTCCACTCGGGGTTAAAAACCAGAGGAGAAGGGTTATGCAGCCCTCCATTAATAGAAGCAACTAACTTCCTGTTGGTTCTTATTATAGGAATATTGAACTCTTTTGCACCCTTTGCAATCTCAAGAACCTGAAAGAATTGATCAAATTAAAGATGATAATATTAGATAAAGCATACCCACTTCAAGCAGGATTATCTGAAATGAAGTCATAATGCTAAAATTCATCACCTTTATATCGTTAAAGAAATCAGCATCCAATAAAGTCAACCCATGTCTAATTTGTGAAGCTTCAGTAATGTTTTTCGGACATTCATTGCCATTTTTACTGTCCTGACAAAAGCACGAGTGAAATGTCCATAAAAATAAGGTTAGGAAATAAAGCAGACCCACAATGCCTTGCATTTGCTTGTGATGTTTCAATACCTGGGTGCAAGGCTACGAGAATGAATCATAAGGTCCATAACTTTCTGACAAAACATATCCCAGATTTTTTTTTATAGTTTTTCACCTGTTTTACAGATGTTAGGTAAAAGGGGAAAATATCTCCTATAAAAGAATGTGACTGAAGAGGAAAAAAAGCATAGCACATATGATCATGATCTATGTTTCTCGGGCTAAGGTCCAAGTGTTCGACATGAATACGTTTCTAACATTGGTATGCTCAGTTTTTCATGACTTCCCCTATATTTCGTTAGTTCATTTTTTGGGTTAAAGTATCTAGGATGGACATATATTCAAAAAGGCTTGATTCTCGAAATGCTTAATAGATCATGGAACCCAGATAAAATAGTAAATTCAGACGTGCCTAAAAGAAGATTCTGACAGTAACTATAGCTCCTTCAACTATAAGGATTATGTTCAAATATTAATCATATGCTTTAAAATTGTAAGGCAGAATTTATGTTCATAATGGGAATAAATTTGAAGTATCAAATTCAAAGCATGCATTCATCAAGCGGCCTCCCCTCTACAAGTAGATAGACATTGACTAGCTTATGACAACAGATATAGGAGGAGACGGCGAGGGTTTGTACCATTTCTAGGAGAGTGGCAGCTCGACGGCAAGGACAAGTTGGTAAAATAGCTGACTTGTTGATGTCGGTCAACTCTTGTTGGGCTTGAAACTGTGACGGCAGATCTGCAAAAGAATCGGCCAAGGAATAGAAGAGTAGTAAAAAGAGGGAGGCCATGAAACGTGTCGAAGGCCGAGATGACATGTTCCGACACTTGTCGAGAAACCAAGTCGCTGTGTTCCCGGCGGGTGTAGGGCTTTGCTTCTTCAATGACCGACTGACCGTCATGCCACTGAATTGGAATCTACATTACTCCATATAAAAGGGACCTTCCATTTTGTCCACACGTGGCAGATATTTATTTAATTTTTACATTTTAGGTCTCTTAGGTCTAATTTTATATTTAACATTTATATATTAATTTATAATATAATTTAGTCTTTATATTTTTATAATATTATTAATTAATCTAGATAATTAATATTGTTAAACTTTTTATTAAAATCTTATAAAATTATATCTAATTTGAAAATAAAATTTTAAATTAAAAATTCTTAAAAATAAAAACAAAAAAATATATTTTAAAAATATAAAATATAAAATAAATTTTAATCTCTAAATATTTATTCTATAATTAAATATATTTAAATAATCGACCTAACCCGAATTATAAGTGGAACATGGTAATTAGAAGTTATTGAAAAATTTGGTGTCTGTGAAGAGCATTTATTTACTTATTTGGCTTTCAACCGAAAAAAGTACTTAATTGGGTTGATTATGGGTTCAATTAAGCTTAATTATGGTAGGTGGAGTGGCGTTTAACAGTGGATTAAAGCAATTCATTTGCCTCTGCTTGGCATGTTCCTTGACCTACATTGCGCTTGAAATTCACGCCACTGTGGATTATTTAATTTGCACGAAAAACTTATTTAGGGCCCTTTGGATTCCCAGTAAGCTTCAATGAGATGTGTTTAGCACTTTTAATTGGACTGAAATGGTGTTTGGGTTATGCCTACTCCCACTTGTCCTTTTTTTAACCATTTATTTCCCATTTCTAACTTTATAAAATTTCTAGATTTACGTCTTTATCAAATTATTTTAAAATTGATAAAAAAATTATTTTTTTTTAATTTTATCGACGTAACATGTGAATTATTTCATAAATGGCACGTCAGTATTTAATTAACTTTTAAGATTTTTAAAAATAAAAAAATTTATAAATTTATTTTTTAAAATTAAAAAGTATAAAATTTATTTTCTAAAAAATAATATTTTTAAATTTAAAAAATCAATTAAATACTGACATGTCATTCACGTGACAATTCATATGTATGCTACGTCGTGAAATTAACAAACATGAACTTTTTTTATTCATTTTGGATTGATTTGAAAAAAAAATTACATGTTCAAAAATTTAAAAAAGTGAAAAATTAAATGAAATACTAAAATAACTTATATAGTAAAATCGGAGTGCCAAAAAAAGTACATTATATTTGGTTCGCTGTAATAGAATAAAAATATAATGTAATAGAGTTATAATCATTAATTTAATTGTTTGATTAAATAAAATAGAATAAAACTGTTATTTTACCATCTTTCTATTATACTTCAGCTTTTTCACATAATGTCTTTCTTTCTAATTTTTATAATTGGTAATTTTTTAACTTAAAAATAAGATTTATTTTTATCAAATAAATTAATAAAATATTTATTATATAAGTAATATAGCTTAACTATAAATAAAGAACAAAAATATTATTTAAATAAGATTATCATTATCAATAATTTTTTATTTATTAAAAATAAAATTTTATATACAAATAATTTGATATTTTATAATTATTAATTTTAAAACGTTAAACACTTTTTTTATTCAAAACGTTAACCAATTTTGAAAAATCTATTATATATAAAAATTTTCCTCCTCGCTATTACAATTTTGACTTAATTCAAACTACTATTTTTAATTTCACCTTATAGTAATCATTTCAATTTTGTATCAAAAAAATTCTAAATAATTTATTTAAAGTTTTCTTCCTATTTACAACCAATGAATTTGTTTGCACTCTCACTACAAAATCTATACAAGCTCCTTTAAATATATATAAATTTGAGACATATTAACATACTAGTATAATAAATTCCTCCAATTAAAATGTAGCTAAGATAGCACAAGATAAAATAGGATCACTTGAGATATGTTTTCAATGCAATCTCAATCCAATCTTACATAATTTAAGAAAGCTTATTACTTAATTAAATCCTCAAAATATATTGCTTCAAATGGATAAACTATCATCCAAAAAATTTGTTTAAAAAATTATTAATTTTTAGACACGATAGGTTATAATATCTGTCGTAGTGCTAATTACAATAGCCACTTCCATTGATGCTGCACAACATACTTAAAATAAGCTTGCCTCAACAATATTAATATTCATATTATATAAAATTTTAAATCATGTGAAGTTAATTGTTATATCAAAGATGAAAATATTTTGGAACTTAATATTTTATTTTAACTAATGTGGATGGAGATGGAGATGCTTGAGTTAGCTTCTATAGTTTTGTCAATTGGTGGTCTGTCTTATTATTAAATTATTTTATTTATTTAGTTCCCCCCTCACCAAAAACAAATCAACCTTTCTGGACTATTTCAGCTGAAAAAGGAAGGGAACTTGGGAATCAAAATAAAAGATTTAACTGTTTAACTTTTAAAGTTTTTTTTTTTTAACTGCCTTACCTGCACGTTCATACACTGGATTACTTCAAAACAACGGCCTCGCTCGGACCCTCTCTCCTATTTTCAACCTGGATTTAAATGCAACTCACTTAAAATTAATATACACTTGTCCTTATCATATTTCAACCTCCCAAGGCCTCCATCTCTCCACCCGTGAGTTCTTTTTTTGGTGATCTCTTTCAATTGTGCAGATTTTCATTTCTTTCTGTTTTTTTCCTTTTTGTTGGTACAAACGATTCTTGGTAGTTGACATTAGATAAGGTCTCCAGGTTTTCGATTAGTCGGTTAGATTCTAGGATTGGGATTTCTTGAACAACGATGTGATTCTGGAGAGATTAGCTTTAGATCTTAAAATATGTAGCCCATATTTTATTGATTTCTTTCCTTCGAATTTTGGGCTGTTAAATACATTGAATGGGTATAAGCATCACAAAAGAAACAAAACGCCTAAAAACAATGCTATTGCATTGGTACTGCTTTGATGAAATCTGCCTTCATTACTAGCTTAATTGAACTTGAATTTTGGCCAAATATCCCTTAGTTAATCTGATTTCTTTTTGCACTTTTTTTTTGGGTTAAGTGGGGCTGATGCTGAAGAGTGTTTGTATAACATGCGAATAAAGTTTCTCTTTTAATGGTTCTTATTGTAGTTTAAAAGTTTAAGACTTTGTATATGCATAAAATAAGTAGTGAGCTTTAAACAGTTTGTATAACTTGAAGGAGACGGTGTTCTCTTAGGAGTTGGGATAGGTTGTTTGCTGCTCATTCCATTTTAGCTGTCTTCTACTTGCATGATCTACAATCTGTAAATGTAAGAAAATGTCTTTTATCTATGCCTTTTATGACAATAACTCCTTATCTCTTGAGTTGGTTTCTAAAAGTTCTATCCTTGAAGCACCTTTGGGGACTGGGTTCCTAATTGTTTAAGAACTAAATCCGTTGACATTCTGATGGTCGTTTTTCAATTTATTGAGTAAATGGAATACTAAGTGAAGAATAAATTTCATCTGTGTTATCAGGTCGATTGCACATTCTAGTTTCTACAACATGCTTAAGGTCCCAGAGCATCAGGTTGCAGGTCACCTAGCCATTGATGGAAAACTTGGCCCCCTCGTAGATGATTCAGGACGTTTCTACAAGCCTCTCCAGGGTGATGGACGTGGTAACAAGGAGTTGGCTTTCTATGAATCTTTTTCTTCTGATACACGGGTTCCAGACCACATCCGCAAATATTTTCCTGTTTGCTATGGCAGTCAACTTTTGGAAGCATCAAACGGATCTGGCTTGCTCCATCACCTTGTTTTGCAAGATATAGTTTCAAGTCATCGCAATCCATCCATCATGGATGTTAAGATTGGTTCCAGAACATGGTACCCTGAAGCATCTGACAACTACATCCAGAAGTGCCTTGAGAAGGATAGAAGAACCACCACTGTGTCCCTAGGCTTTAGAATAGCTGGTTTGCAGCTATATGGGGGAAAGGAATCAGGATACTGGAGACCAGGAAGGAAGGAAGTCCAGAGTTTTACAGTTTATAATGTCAGATCCATTCTGAGAAGATTTGTTTCATCAAATTCTTCCATTGGTAATGAGAACTCTGATTGTTCGTTTGCTCCTAGCATATATGGTGGATCAGCGGGGATTTTGGAACAATTATTGGAGCTGAAAGCATGGTTTGAGGATCAAACGATTTACCATTTTCATTCATGTTCACTTCTCATCTTGTTTGATAAGGAATCTGTTTCAAAGGGAAGTGCTTCAGTTCCTGAAATTAAACTCATAGATTTCGCTCATGTTGTGGAAGGTAAAGGTGTTATTGATCATAATTTCTTGGGTGGACTCTGCTCTTTGATAAAGTTTGTTTCCGATGTTCTCTCTGATTCAAAGGAATCCTCAATCAAAGATTGTGTGGAATCTGAGAAGCCAGGCATTTGTACCGATAATGGAAATTGCCAATAGAGTTAAAATGGAAGGACACCGTTTCCAGAGTTCTTAGTTTGTTTTTTGCTCTGTTTTGAGTGTTGGTTCTTTTCCCCGGGAAAATTGTGATTTCTTTCTTTTTGGTTTAGAGATTGATATTTATGTTTCAATAAAAATTTTCAGAAATGAAGATCCCTTTCTCTTTAACTGTATCACTTTTTGGCATGGTATTAGACATTCAATTTATTGTTCCTGGAGATTGATAGTGGTGGAAAGGCAAAAAGCTAATAGATGCTTCACTGTGATGGAATGCTGTCAAAAAGGTGTTAACAAGCCATGACGGTGGAGACCTCTAAGTATGATCCACGTATACCATAACTTAGTCGCTTTTTTTTCCCTTTCCTGTAAATCAACGCCACTTTCGTTTCAACATCATTGCTACGGTCCATTATCTGTTAACACTATCAAGCTTGCTGGAATGCCTGGTTAACAGGTACTAGCAATGTTTGATTTGAAAGTCTGCAATATGTGTAAAGATTTCCACCATTACAATGCGATGTTCCAGTAGCTGTTTTGCGATATATGGTCTTTTTATCATCGATGTTTCACTGCAATTGTCCATGTTAACACATAAGAGCATGTGGATGGTTTTTATTTAGTAGTACAATCGCAAGTCATAAATAATACCTACTCAACATAAAACCGAAATATATTCGAATTCAAATCAGAATAAATTTAAACAAGACCTCCAAATGACATTGGGCGATCAAGGCATCATGACGGTTCTATAATTAGTTTCCATTTCATGGGGCCAGGTTTGACTTGAATGGCTTAAACCCTGACAGCATGGCCTCTAAGTTACCATGATTAAGAAACTGTCAAAAACAGAAGGAATAAAGGACATAGAAGAGTAAGCATTAAGGTTTAGCTTAAAGTTTAGGACACCAAGACTTAGTAACGCCATAAGTGTTTAGATATAGTGCTCCCAGAATTGACTGCACACCTTATTAAAATTGTTTCACTACCAGTGCCCGCAAATTATAATTAGACTCATGTCATGTTGCTTCTGCAAGTTGCACTAAGAAGGCAAAGGTTAAGACCTTCGGCCTAAGGCTAACCTGTAGACTCTTTTTCCTTTCCCGTTATGGCAAAGAAAAGTTGCAGAGTCAATTAACATCTGAATCATGTTTAGACAAGTTGAAAATATTGGGTCCATGCCAGAGTTTGCTGTTGTTTTCATGAAAGATTGAAGGGAATTATCAGCAAAAGAAGACCCATCCTAGTATTTGAAGCATAGATAATCTTTTCTTTAAAGCAACGGACTTCTTGAAATGAAATCCACATGAAACCCAGTAGTGAACTCCAAGCCTAAATGAATACCTTTCAGTTCTTCCAACCTCTAAATATTATTATATATACAAACACTGCCAATAAAACAAGCTGACATCCATAGTTTCATAAAAGAGAGAAAAACAGAATAGAAAACCAAGTATGAATCCAACTCTTGTTTTCTTCATCATCATCTTATGCAGTACTTCCATCAGCATTTGCCTGGCAGATAATGATAATCTTCAGGATGCTTGTCCGACCAACACGACAGTTACACGAATGGTGTTCATAAACGGTTTCCCTTGCAAGAACCCTTCAAGCATCAGTTCTGCAGATTTCACGACATCAAATCTAAAAGATGCTGGAGATACAGACAACTTTCTTCATTCCTCAGTAAATATAGTCACTGCTGCAGATTTCCCAGGCCTGAACACCCTCGGCCTATCCATTGCTCGAACCGACCTCGATCTGGATGGCATGGTAATGCCTCATTCTCACCCCAGAGCCTCTGAGTTATTCTTTGTTCGCAAAGGCATCGTTCTTGCAGGTTTCATTGACACCAACAATACTCTCTTTGAGTCCTTAATCAATGAAGGAGATGTGTTCTTGTTTCCCAGGGGCCTGCTCCATTTTTGCATGAACGCTGGTTATGAGCCGGCCATTGCGTTCTCTGTGATGAATAGCCAGAACCCTGGTGTGGTGAGCATTGGTGGCGCCGTCTTTGAGACTGACAAACTACTGATAGATAAGATTGTAAGAAGATTGATCTCCGTTCGGGGAACAAATATGGCTAACTTTTCAAAAATTCATATCCAGTAAAAGCCTTGGAAACATGGTGTTTTAAGTACATGGTTTTTCTACTGCATGAGGTGAAAAATTGCAACCTGTGATTTAAAAAGTGCTTAATTATTTGAGTGATTTCATGTTTCACTTTGTAGAAAAGAAAGTTATTTCTTGGGAATCTGCCTTTTAGTCTATGTATAGTATTAATTTTCTCTTGTATTTAGAGTCATAATTAATGTCTCTAAATCTTGATTTGTTTGAAATGGTATTGTGTTGAATAATGACTTTTTTTTAAGAAAAAAATTATATATTCGAAAAGAAAAATAATTATGTAAAAAAAATATAAAGTTTATGTAAAATGAAAAAGAGTTTTGATAAAAATATCATCTCATATTTGGTAAATAAGTTATATTATTAGAGTGTTTTTTAAACAACTGAAAAAAGAGGGGAAATGCGTACAAAAAGAAAAAAAGAAAAAAAGAAAAAAGAGAGAGCCATATTTTTAAAACCAATAAAATTCAGGCGGTGAAATAGAAATATTTTATCCTCTATATAAAATAAAATTTCAAAATCGACATTTTGTCAAGCTATTCCGCGCCAAACCATAGCTCCGAAAATCAACTGAAAGAAGAACCGAAGCATAAGAAAAGTTAATGGTTCTCGTTTGTTTTTTGCTGGATCTACGAAGCCTCTCGCCTCCATTGCTTAGAGACATAAAGCAGGTAACCGATCGCACAACCTGAAAATCGGAATTTGCTTTAAATTGAATCGATCAATTAAGAAATTTAGTTGCGATTTTTGCAGTCACTGTTACAGATGGCTAATTTCTACACTATTTCATCGAATTGGAGGAATAAATTAGATTCTCTCAGAGATAGAATCGGTTTGTGCTACGTCATCAAAAACCGCATTTCTTCTTCCGATGAGGTAACTCGTTTTGATTTAATCGGAGATTCCAATGGATGAGAAGTGTTTTTCAATTTCGACTTAAATCTGATGCATTGTCAACAGCTAAAGGTGGCGTATGGTCCGAGAGGAGACTATAGTCTTCGTGATTTTCACCATGCTGTTAATAGTTTGCCCACCGATTCGTTTTCTCCTGTGATCAATGAGTCTGGATCTATCTCTTGCTACGGTCTCGCTCTCTCTCTCTCAAGATGCTTTGGTTAGAAAACTGGAAGTGAAATGAAAAATTTATTAGGTTTTGATATAAATGTAACAACAATTTTCAAGATTTAAAAACGATAAGTTTCGAAATTTCACTTTTATGAAAGCAATATATCGAAATCAATGTTACATGTTATTTATTTATTCGTTTTAAATCAAGTATAATTTTGTTTGTGTTTGCTGATTTTTCCTTAGATTATATTTAGCAGATATGAAACTTGCAAGTGTTTTGAGTGATCAAGTTCTATATTCGTGGGGAGGAAGAGATATCGTGCGAAAAGTTATTGTGTTGAGTTCATGTTTACCTGAAACTATAGACTCTGCCTTGAAAGAAACTCTTACGGTGAGCAATATATTACCACAGTTGGGATTTGTATCCCTTTGGTTTTGTTGAAATCACTTTCAACCTCGGTTTTCTGGCCAGGATGCTGCAGATAAGTGTGTTTCTGTCGAGTTCATTTTGCTTGAGCAAAGATCAAACCATCTTAGTGATATAAGGGCGAATATCAGCACCTTTTCCAGATGTATATCCGATCTTGATAACTGCTCCTTTCGGTGCTGCCTTCCAGGTTACACTCTTCCCCTGCATGTCATTTAGAAAATCGGCTCTAAGTTTCAAGGTGTTTTAAGTTTTAACATTTATGAGCAGCTTTAGAGTTCAACAAGTCTTTAGCATTTATGATAACAGATTCAAATTAAAACAAAATATGGGACTTCTATCTTCGTAAGTGTCATGAATCACCATTATGCTTGCTGTGATGAGATTGAAGCTTGAGTTGGAGGCAAATGCGTCTTTCAAAGTCTTGACCAGGTTTCACAGAAATATTGAAATCCTTAAAACTGATTGAGGATTTCGTTCCAGGCACTATCATTGTTGTTGAGCTATTTTGCATTCTGTGCTTGAACCCTGATTACAAAACAATTGTGTACTATTGTTAACAATTTCAAGCTACATCAGATGTTTAGTAGGTTAAGCCAACTGAGACACTAGATTATCGTATAAATACGTAAACCTTTGATTTAATATTTTATCAACTTTGACAGAGATCAAAGTATTTCATGGCTTGGTGAAACGATGGCTACAAGATCTAAGGGACGACATGGAAGAGCCATTGCAAGCTCATTTTATCTTTAATAGTAACCTTGCAGGTTCAGTGAAGCAGATATCCTGCAATTTATCTGCTTCTGTCAATCATATAATTGATGGATTCAACCCTTGTAAGGTACTCAACATGTATCTTAATTCAACCCTTTAGCAAGCAGAATAACAATCCTTCGATCCACTACCTATAGACATGCAGGTGCCATGGTGTTCCATTGGGCAATTCAGAAAAAACTAGGATTGAAAGGCCTTCTTGTCAAGTCTCTGATCATGAACTTGGGGCTTTTGATGTGATTCAAAATTCTGTGAAGGTTGGAGAAAACGCTATCCTATTTATGCCCTCTTTTCAGAGCTCTGTGAAACTCCAACAGGCTTCTTCACCTGTCAACTTCAATATAATAGACAGAACCAACTTAGGGTCTTTGAGTGAGGGTAAATCTCAGTATGAAGTTCTTTTTGTCATCTTTGTGGATATCTTGCAGTTATTGCATCTTTTAAAAGGATTCTTGGTTATTAGATAATTTAAACTGCTGGTCCAGGCAATTTCCCTGAAATATAGGAGCTTGAAGAAAATGCTGCTAGTATTTTATTTATACGATGCCTTGGTTCATATTCTCCTTTATTGGAATTCTACACAGGACTTATATTTGGAAATCCCTATTTTGTAACTCCATCAGCTTCTCCAGAGATAGAAGCTGCTTCAGATGAAATGGATCAGCTAGAATTGAATGCTCAAGGTGCGTGGAAGTCCTTTTGTTTGCTATCATTCTGCAATGTAAATGTTTAGTGAGTTGGTTTTTCTGTGATTTCTGACTTTGCCTTAATTGCAAACTTACCTCGAGTTTTAATACCATTAGAAGTTCTTGTTATATACAATTGTGAGAAAGAATTTTAATGTAAACTGTTCTTCCTTTCTTTTCAACCTTTTTATTATTTCATTTTCCTGATCCAAATACAATTTTTCAGTTTTCAAAGGGCTTTGCAGTGCTCTACATTTAATGGATCAAGGCTTGATATGCTCTTCAAATTGCAATTTAGAAACTATGAGGGAGGCGACATTCAATTGCTATTATATTCTTCAACCTTCAGATAATGGACCAATGCTTCTCAGGGTGCACATTAATCTACTTCATTATTAGTTGATGTTCTATCTGTTCATTTCTAAATAATATTTGTAGTCCAGTATCTTCATTGTAATCCAGTAATCCTCCTAATAACTTTTTGCTTCTTGCGAACAGAGTTAAGCTCAGCTGGTAACTATTTTGTTTGATTTTTTAAAAATTTCAGCGCCTTGCAGGATCAGAGGAAGTCTTGCCTTTTTCTGATGTCAATCGATTTGTTGCTCACTCAGTGCCTAAGGAGATTGAGATTTCCATTCAGTCCTCCTTATCCAAGGTAAAAAGTTTTCCTTTGACGTTTTTCTTCTGTCCCCGTTCTTTTATTTGTTTAATTTCACGTTTGTTCAGAGCCAATGTTCTTTGTTGTTCAAGCTCCATAATACTCACTCCCGAATCTCAGCAACTATAGTTAAAATATTATGTATGAATATCGAGTCGTGCCACTTGGATTTGGTATGGAAGCTGTAAATACTTTCGATGTATCATGGGATACAACTGCACTCACACACTCTATGTTGTTCTTACTTTTGCCAAGTTAGTATTTGATTACTGGCATGTTCATATTTTGCTCCAATTTTGTGATTTTTCACTCTTTGGCAGTTGGAATCTAGAGACTACAATCCAGTCCTGTATGATAGAGGTTTCCATCAAAAACTTAACTTGCTTGTAAAGGAAAGCTTACAATTTGGGTAATCTCACTCGCATCTGCTTCGAACTGCCCATATATGTGGTCATTAAAAATCTAGGTTGTTCCGACTGTTTAATTTTTTGAAGTACTCGTATTCACCTGGTGCATATTTGGATAGTGGTATGACCCTCCAAAGAATCTTAATATAAGAAAATACTTAGAAAAAATTTGAATATATTCGTATCCAACACTCTCTGTCTTAACATGCTTAGAAACAGTCCAATATGCATGCATTTGTTTTCCCCATTTTATGACTCAAGATCTTTTCTCTTTCTCTTTTCTTTTTCTCCCCCACTTTATTCCTTGAAGATTTCTAACAACTTCAGAGTAGATGGCGAGTAATTATCAAGGCCTAATAGTGGTTAAAGATCTTTTCTGTGAACATTCAGATCATAAATTTTAGAAAGAATAATGCCTTATGTTAGTATAATTTTGTTTGCAAGGAAAACGAGGTGGGTTTTACATTACATGGATACTAGAAGATTTCATAATATTGCCTCATTTTCAGCAAAGATCTTGTTTTAGATCAGCTTTCTGCCTAGAGTGTTGCTTGAAATACAAAATTTGTTAATTTTTTAGTATGTTTGTGTTGCAAATTGCTGTTATTATTGCATTATTCGGATAATTGATTTTTTTATTAACACCATAACATGAACTAATTCCTTTATTTTCGTAACTATATATCTAAGCTTTCTCAACTCATCACTTATGTTATCCGGACCTGGTTGAGTACCGGATAAAAGTATGAGGAGTATTCATTTGTATTTTTGTTTCAAAATGTGTATGGCATTTATTTAAAAGAAAAACAAAAAAGTTTAGGTATTACAATTCAGCATTGAGTGAGATTGAAGGGTGAATGACTGAATGTTGAATGATTTCTGATATTTTGTTTCATTGATGACGTGAATATTCTAGGTGTGTAGCTCCTAAACGGAATGATGCAACATGTGAACCAAACCCAACCAACCCTGACTCAACCGAAGTGAATGCACGACCAATTTCATCAGTCGGTGTCATGGTAGTATTCGACGAGATGTCACAGCTAGATCAAACAGCTGAAGAACGCAAAAAACCAACTTCAATTGCTGAAGAATGGGAGCGGCTAGTTGCCAATGAAATTCCGGTCAAGTATTCTCCTACCAAACCCAAGTCAGATCAATCGGTTATACTTTTATCCTCACCGGACAACAGCAAGCAGCTCGATATAAACACGACAAGGATACTAGAGAGGCTGGAGTTGCCAAGACAGTTAAAATCAAAGCAAGGCTCTCCCGGCAACAACAGCAACAGAATCTTAGATGTTGCCAACATGTCAATGAAGAAACCTCTAATCCCTTTCCAGCCCAATCAGGCTGCTGATCAAGGCGTGACATCAAGCCAACTAATCAGGCCCAGTTTCCACAGGCTAAAACGAAAACACAAATAAAAGGTGTCTTGATGTGCAAAGCATGACTATGGGTTACGCACTCACGCTTACGTGCTTTCCTCTCATCAAACTCCAGAATCTCTTTTTAAATCTCAATCAACCAACGCACTATCGTTTGTTTGCCCTCAATTGTTTTCAACAGAAAAGAAAAAACTATTTTTATATTGAAAAAGAATAGTATGAAAATGCGAAAATTTTGAATTTATTGGATTAGAAAACTTGGATGCAAGATTACAAAGAAGAAAAGCAATTTGTAAATGGAGGGGTCCAAGATCTTTGTACAATTGAGAGACACAGTGGGATGAAGGTGCTTGTAACTGTCTCTAGAGTCTGGTTAGCTCCAAAGCATTTCTTTTTTAGGTTCTCCTTATCCGGGACCCTGGCATGGGATTAAAAGTTCTCTTTATGGAAATCAAACTTGGTGGACGTCTTGTGGGAGAAATCTGAAGCTAGCTGGCGAAGCTCTTTTGTCAGCGCCGGTGCCCCACAATAAAAAACCCCTGCCAATAACATTCCGCAACATTATTGTCCGATACTTGGTTGTGTTGTTTATCTTTATCATGAAAAGCACTAAAATCCCATGCGAATGTAAGAAGCAATGTATTTTTTAATATATCAACAAATCACGTGATATTCATTTGTTAAAAACAATGTTAACTTTACCTTCAAAAAAAACTATGTTAACTTTATATATTTTCACAAAATTTTGTTGAGATTGCATCATATGGTTATATACACTAATAAAGCATTAATTTACATATTAATAATATAAAATATATATAAATCAAGCTTTTTTTAAATAAAATATAAATTAAGTTATTAATTATTATAAATGTGAAAATATTTATTTGTTAAATAAATATTTATATTTATGAAAAATCATAGTAGATATTAATATCATAGTTGTAACAAGCAATGGCAACACAGTTGCTAATAGTAACCTTTTTGCAAAGTATATCTTTTGTTCATTTTCAAAAGGTATATATCTTTTTATTGCTTTTTAGACAAGGGACAAAAGAGGTAGCAAAACATTGCTTTAATGAATAAAGCAGCTAAATAAAAATATAGAAGATAATGGAGTATCTAAAGTTAACAGTTAGAGGAGATCCTTTTAAAAGCATGGTGATTTCTTCCCTACCTCTTTTAACTTTATCAATTATTACATGTAAAAGCATGTTAATTAATTCCATGTTAAGTTATAGGCTTATAGCCATTGATGTAAGCATTTTTAATTAGGTCTAATGTAGGATTACATCTAAGTGTATGAAAAAGAAAACAAAGGAAAGGGTAGTGGTGGGTGAACGTACCCACTCGAGAGTTGTTGTGATTGACAGCAATATGCTTGTAGACACTGCGCCAATTAGGCTTGGCGAAGTGGGATTTTACTCTCGTACCAGAGACGATGTCGACCCCATTTTTAGCATGATTGAGTGATTGAAGCATAGTAATGAGAGCTGAGCGAGCATCGCCTTCTTCATACACACTTGTGCAGTAATTATGAAGCTCGATTACATGGTTATGGTCCATTTCAGCCACTTCATTCATTATCCCTTTGAACCAATCGAAGGAACCTTGTTCCCTCGTCACCCAATAAAAGTATGCCCTCCTTGTCTTGAAGTTTTCTTTCCTTTTTGAATTTGGTGATGTGGAATTCGTTTTATTAACCCCGTTTCCTTTCTCTATACCACAACTTTTCTCTTCTTCTTCCTCTTCTTCCATGGCCCTGATGTTATTCACTATGTCCTTCACAATGCTAATCATGGGGGTTGCTCCAATCCCCAAACCCACCAACAAAACCACTTCGTATTTCTTGTAGTCTTGTGCCGGTGCTCCATATGGTCCATCGATTAACACTCTTGGGAAACTGTTCAAAATCATCAATCACATTGAAGTGTATTACATTCTCTTTCTTAGCATATTACTTGTCACGTGAAATTCACAACCACCAAGCGCAGAAAATGACATTTTGATTCCACTTTCCAGTTTCCATTGCTTTAAAGCAGACAGACACCATGTTACCAATTTTTTTCTTCATTACCAAACAAATGATTATTAGTTCATTAGTCAGAGTTTTGAAATTGTTGTCTTTAACTTTCTTAGGAAAATCCAAGTTTCAATGGCCTAGCTAGAAGCCTATAGCTGAAATTTATATTCTCTTTTATGATCTTGATGCTGAGTTTCTTGTCTTCTTGCTTATAGCCAACAGATATTTAATAAAAAAAGAGAGAGAGAGAGAGAACTAATGAAATATAGAAGTCATTTCTGATTTCATATGGCATATGGCATCACATGTCAAGGAGAAATGACAGAAAAAAAGAGAGAGAGAGATTTCTAAAGCAGCCAATGTCAGTGAGCATGAGCATTAAACACCATTCCATAGTAAAAAAAGATAAACTAATTAAGATTATAAAATTAAAGTTTGGGTTTTAAATAAAAATCTTGAATTGATCATCGACTTCCTTATTAAACTATCCTTTGTGCTAATCAGAAAAGATAATAAGGGTCCATATATGCTGTCAAATAAGTGCAATTATGAAATGGAGTGGGGCCAGATTAGTTGTGATGGGGGTAAGGTGAATTATTATCATACACTACTTTCATCAATTATCTTTTATTCTATCAAACAAGAGATTGTCAAATCTCATTTCTGATTAATTGCTAGGATTTGCTTGCTTTTCTTCAGCCATTGACAAGCATTAATATGTGCCGTAAAAAAACAGAGTAAAATTATTTGAAAACAATCACAAGTTAGGTGTCATGATTCTCTAAACGAAGCAAAAAAAGGAGCTGTATAGAACAACTCCTATTCAATCTGATTAAATTAACAAGGTTTGTTTGACCTAAATAATGCTTTTCACGTTTGCAGCATTAACCCCAAATTGTTTAAGTCTAAAGATCCATATTAACGTTGACTCTTTCAGACATGCCTTACATCACGTTCTTCCGTTTATTCTATTTTATTCTTTATTTTTTGGGGTTACTGTTGTGTTGGCCATGTTTTTGTTGATATAAAATCAAATTGCCAAGTTGAATGACTTACTCTGGGATGTTAGTTCCATGCACGCAGTCGGCTCTAAGGAGGCCACTTTTTCCATTAGTAGGTTGTTGACACACCTGGAAGCACAATGCTAGTTGAACATAAATCCCTGACAGGCGACAGCCATTGGCAATATGTTCCAAGATGGTTGTTGAAACATACCTCCGAAAACACTGTCCTGAGTTGTCGAGTCCAGTCACCAAGTGTCCTAATATGCACACTCAGATAGTCATCCCCGGGAGCTGAAGTAATAGAAAAGGGGTGCCTGTTTCTCATATGACAAATCAATGTCACGTTAATGAAGATCAGACAAATAATGGTCATTAGTTACTGGATATGTTCTGTTTTGAAGGCCAAGGCAAATTACGTACCATTCAAATGGAGACACTGCAGCACAGTTGACAAACATGTATTGTCCACTTTTGTATCTAAATCCATGGGGCCTTGACATTTGAAGTGCCAATACATTTCCAGGATAAACAGCAACCTGTAAATTTTCTACGACATATTAGGAATCCCCAATTCGAACCCGCAAAGTTGTTGAATGCCACCTTGGGTTAAACCTGAGTTTGATCATATGTAATCATGATAGATTGCTTACCTTTTGTATTGTAACAGCCTTGATGCTTGACCTAAGCAGCCTTGTCAATCTTTCACATGAATAAAGGATAATTGGAACTGCCAAGTACATCCAAGTCTGTCCATTTCCAATAAAAATGAAATTAGTTTTGGATAAATTAATATCAATTACCTTAACAGGGATGTTTGGGGATTTTGATCATTGCTTACCGTTTTCTTGTACCATTTCTTGGTCAAGAAGAGCTTAATTCCATGTACAATAAGGAGAGTGTAAACAATGACAAACAGATGGTGGGAGTACCAGAAGGCATTGAAGCCACTTAGTTTCTTTAGATGCTTTGGGAGGTTGATCCGACCCCGCCTGAAACACGGTGCCGCTAGTGTGAATGCAATGGCCATTAAAATCACCATTAGTACCCCAGTTATTCCTTCAACGTGCTCCACAAAATGCCAGTAACTTTTGGCTTGTTGACCAAAATATTGTTCCATTGGTACATATTCATCTGGAGTGGCATGAAGCAAGCGAGGGAAATCACATGCTAAATGGGCAATCCCATGTATGGCAACCCCAAATGCAACCCCCACTGCTATAACCTGCAATATGTTGAGAGCAATCAAAACAAACTTCATAGCTCAACTTAGCTTATAAAGACATGTTCTTTGTTACCTTGTGGAAGTTGAGGTTGTCATCGAAGGGAACGACAACTCCTAGTTTCGTCTTGTTTCTTAACCAGGTGAGGGTGTTACGACATACCGGTAGCAGTATCAGTGCCATGTTCAGTTTAATTGTCTCAGCTGCACCTTTGGCAAAGCAAACACAATTCCCCAGTACTTTAAATACATCTTCCCTCCTTTGATATTCGATGTATTTGTATGCAAACAACCCACACATAACTGCAATCCATAAAACCGTCACCCAAGCTCTCTGCCAGTTATCTTGCAAGAAATACTTGGTGTTCCTGCAGAATCTCCTAACTGGATTACCGTCATATGTAGGCTTAAGCTTCTGGCTTAGCATTTGGCTCAATTTCCGGCTTTCGCCTCGTACTGACTGGTTTGGTGCTTGTAGCAGAAGCATTTCTAAGTTGTTTATCTGTTTAGAACATAAGATTTCTGGTTATGTAATTGAAGCTAAAAACCAAACAAAAATTGTAAGAAGCTCTTGAAATTTACCATGATGTACCCCAGGCGGTCTGGGTCTAATTCTTCCATAATCAAAGCTGCATATTCCTCAGCTTGTTTCTGGATATTTGAGAGTCTGTTTGCAGATGCACTGAGACTAATAATCTGTAAAAAGTAAATCAACATTTCAGAAATATATCAGGTTCTTGGTAAATCTATCAACATATTACTTTTAATAGCCGCAAGCAATTGATTCATATGCCATACTTCTTTGACTTCTTGTTCTGTTATTCTTCCATCTGCATCTTTATCCACCCTGCATTCTTTCTTGTGTGAATCATTTGATTTAAGACCAAACTCTAAATAAAGAACTTATGTAAGAAACCATAATTAACAACTTTACATGTCGAAGAAAGTTTGAAGGCGAGCATCGAAGCTTTGATTCGAGATCTGATCCCAAAACTCTTTCAGATGAGCCTTATCGATGGAATCACCATGAATGTTTCGTTTTCGAGCAAGTGCATCGAACAACTGCAGTGCAAACTCCTTAGACTCCATTCCTGCCATTGATTTTCACTCAAAAATTCTCACTGAACTGAAACACTTGCATATCATCAATACTCGAAAAAAGTTGATAGCAATATGCATACCTATGCATTCACCGAACCGGTAACGAGGCAAAACTCCATTGTTGGAAGCAGTGATATCATCAAACCGCTTCTCAACAGCCTCCCATCCATGTCCACATTCATTCTTGCTAATGAACTTGAGGCCCATGAGAGCATGAGCCGCTGCGGATTTAGTCCGATCGAACCGAGCAGGCTTCTTGGAGAAAGATGTCAAGCGCTTGAGTTCGTGCCCCACCTGCCTAATCTTGGCCGAAGCATTCCTCACCACCTTAGATTTCTTCTCCAGACCTTTAGCCAGCAAACTCAGCTCAGGATCTTCCTGCAAATCGCCACCATTCGCAGCCTTTACGCTCTGAACCGCTACCGAATCGGCAGTAACATGGAGGGTGATCTCAACGTAACGGTCGTCCTTGGAAGAGCTGGAGTCTGGAATGTTAAAGTGGGCAGTTTTCTTCCCTGCTGCAACCTTTTTGTTTAATGGTCCGCTCAATGGACCACTATGGGGCACTTTCTCGGACCCTAAAACATCTGTATCAGAGTAATGATGTCGATGGTGGTAACGAACTCCATCCTCAGAACTCATTTTCTCCATGTTCCTCGATTCCCAATTAGCCAGTACAATATTTTCGCCAGCTAGATATGATATAGCTATAAACAATCTGAAAACTGGAAGAAAACAAACACAATATACACAACAATTCTAATTTGCTTGGCCTGTTCTGAATATATATATATATGTTATTTCTGGGTTCTGCAGGTTGTATCAGTATATGTATATATAGGGCTTGAGCTAGAGAAATGAAGGTTTGACCAGGGAATGATGAATGTATTCCTTTGTGACGGTTAGATGGGTGCGCCATTATCATCAGACAATGACTTGCATGGGCTTGATAGTAATCTCCATTTGAGCTTGAAAAGTAACTCGTTCGATAAAAGATGAAAATACGGATAAATTATATTTTTGTTATTTTTATATATTTCACAAAAACAATAGTATTTGAACTAAAGTTTCTATAACTTTCAACAATCTAGTATTTATTGTAAGAATTAAATGATAAATTATTTCAGTTTTCTCATCATAATATCTATTGTTTTAGTGTTCTTTAAACTATAAAAATTTACTAAAAAGTAGTCCATTACAAGCTGCCATGTGGCATAGAAAAACAATATAAATATCAATATGAATTCAAAGAATTTAAATGTATAAACGTATAAAAATGCATTTATCTTGAACTGTGGCTAAACTTTTGCAAGTATGGTATAAGAAAAGGTGAATCTAATTTTGTTCTACATACTTGCGGGAACTGATTTGGAAGTTTGCATTCAACATTCAATTTTACTTTCTTTTTCTTTTCTTTTTTCCACAACTTTAATGCCTACTTTCTTTAAAAGGGTAATGGAAATTCGATGGGTTCTTTTTTGTTTTTTGAGTTATACTTGTAATTAATGTATATGTTATTTATATTTCCAACTTCTTAACGAGTCAATGAAATTATCATTTATTATTTTAAATAAAAAAATTAGGATATTATCATTTACTATTAAAATTAATATTTTTTTCTCTCAAAATTCAAAAGAAAAACCAACAACCCTTTTAGAAATTTAATGTTAAAATATTTAATAACGTGATTGTTATGATAAATAGTATTTTAATTTTGATATAGTGTTGATATTTGTTATTAGATATTTTCTTTTCTTTTATTAATATACCCTCTTAATCACTCATTCACCAAATCTTTGTTCTGATTTTAGTTATGTTGTGTTTGATATTTTAAAAAGAATGGTAATTAATTTAATCAATACATTAATTATACTCAAAATTACTTTTGTAATAAATTTCTAATTATTTTATTGTCACTTTCAGTTTTTTTTTATAAATACCTCTCCATCTAAATTTATTATCATAACAAAATTTTTAAAAAATATATTATTTAGGTTTATGTGTAGCATATGTTTAATTAAGTTAGTTATTACGTTATATTTTTCATGTTTTAGGAGTAAATAGATGATAATGGTTTTTCTTCTTTTATATTTTTTTAGGTTTTATTATTAATAATTATTTTTTTAATTTTTCATTTAACTTAAATATATGATATATTTATTTTTAACTGCTATGAGAATCTTAGAAGTAAAAAGGGTCATTATTATATATTATAAAACCATATTGACATATATATATAAAATTAAAGCTTAACAATCTAAAAAGCCCTCAATTTAAAAAAAAAAAAAAGCAATTAAGTCCCTCTTTTTTTGTATTCAATTAAGTACTTGAACTTTCAAAATATATCAAAAAAGCCCTCAAACTTCTTTAAAAAAAGCAATTAAGCCCTATTTTTTTCACTCAATTGGGTACTTAAACTTTTAAAATGTATAAAAAAACCCTCAAAATTTTTCAAATAAGAAATTAAGCCCCTGCTCTTATTAAAAATTAGAAAAAAAATTATAAAATTTTATAAAGTTGTAAGAAAATTATACAAAATGTAAAGAAATATAAATTTCATAAAATTTTTTATAAAAATTTCCGTACCAAAAGAAGCATTTTATAATTTTCTATAACTTTTATTGATTTTTATATTGTTTATCTTTTTTCCTCACATGTCATGCTGTGTTGCAACACGTGATGACTTTAATTGAAAAAACTAGAAGTCATTAATTTTTTAATGATTTTTATAAAATTTTATAATTTTTATAAAAAATTCTAATTCTTAATAAATTTTAAATTTAATAATTTTTATCAAATTTATTGTTTTTTGTAATTTTTTTGTAATTTTTAATAAGAGCAGGGGCTTAATTGCTTTTTTGAAAATTTTTGAGGGTATTTTGATGTATTTTAAAAGTTTAAGTACTCAATTGAGTGAATAAAAAAGTAGGGACTTAATTACTTTTTTTTGAAGAAGTTTGAGGGCCTTTTTGATGTACTTTGAATGCTCAAGTGCTCAATTAAGTGCCAAATAAAAAAGGGAGGAGCTTAATTACTCTTTTTTTTTAAAAGATTGAGGACTTTTTACACAGTTAAGTCATTTAATATTTTATACATAAAATTAAAATTAATTATAAAAGTTGAATTAAAATAAACTTGAAAAGAAAAAGCACAGAGTCTACCCCACACAAATTAAAACACCTCTCTTTGTTTAGAATACCAAGTTTATATTCCTTATCTTTAAGTTTCAAGTCCTTTATTATTATTATTATTAAATGCGAATTGAATTATGTGGCATGGGTAAAAATAAAAAAGACTTACATTTTATGTTTTAATTTTTAACAATTGAAGAAAATAAATATAGTTTTTTTAGATGTGGATGGTTTTAGAATTGAAGAGAAACACTTTAGTAATCATAAAGATGTTCTTTCTTATTATTCAACAAATAATTATTTTTAATTGCGGAGTTATTTAAAATAAAATAATGTCTTAAGAAAAATTAACATGTACGAGTTAATTATATTTTTCTTTTAAATATTTCAGATTAATTTTTTGGGTTTGCTACCGAATAATAAAACAAATATTAACGTAGCTTAGATAAAGGTTTTTATTTGTCCCAGCTCAAATTCAATTTAAATAATAAAGAATAA
The DNA here is from genome assembly GCF_007990345.1 of Gossypium hirsutum. Lineage (NCBI taxonomy): Eukaryota > Viridiplantae > Streptophyta > Magnoliopsida > Malvales > Malvaceae > Gossypium > Gossypium hirsutum. Next base: position 55,164,452 of record NC_053448.1, read on the forward strand.
TTTAAATTTAATTATAAAATGTAACATATATATTATTTTTTAACATATATGAAACAAGCTTTTTGGGTGAAAACAAGCCTAAGCTTAAACTTTTTGGAATCGACCGACCTAATCTATGGACAAGTTTAGCCATGGTCCCTTTTAAAACAGAAAATTTTTACTTTAAACCCCCCAAATATAAAATTATAAGTCAATACATATGGTAAAATTATAGATTGCCCCGATGCTAATATTTCAATTAAGTTCTTTTGAAAATCATAGAGATAGAAACTAATATAATGGTGAAATTACATTTTAGCTTTCATAAAAATATATAACTTAATTTTGCCTCCTCACAAAAAAAAAAAAAATTCTTCCTCATAACTAACGCTATAAATGAACTAAGCTTGAAAGAACAAACCTTTGTTCGTATTCCTTTGATTATTTTTGAGATTGTTGATGTTTTGTTCATTATAATTAAGAATTTCAAATTTTATTTATGTTCATTTATTTAAAATTATATGTGTTCATATTCGCGTTCTTTCATTTAAATTAAATAAATATATTTGCAACATGTTCACAAACAAACAATTAATAATCATATATGATACATCTTATTTTTAGATATAAAAAATTAAATATTAATATTATATTATAAAATAAAACAAACACACAAACAATAATAATATTATTAATTATATAGTAATTGAGTAATGAAAGAAATTTAAGTAAACATAAAAAAACTTGTTCCTTCATATAAATGAACTAAATAAATTTGATCCATATCTAATTTATATTGTTGTTCAATTTTTTTTCCCAGTTGGGTGTAATTTTCGACCTAACAAAAGCGGAATCACACTTTATAGGATTTGAACCCACGACATTGAGTTTTGGAGACCCACGTTCTATCAAACTGAACTAAGAGCGCTTTCTTATCATAATAAATAATACTATATAAAAAAAAGTATTCTTTTATTTTATAACATAGTTTATGAGAGTTATTTCGAAAACAAAAAAAAGTAAAGTCGATTTTTTTTGTTATTCTCTCAATTCGAAAAAAATGCAACTGGATCTAGTATGTATAAGGCGATCAAAATCTATATGGGTAGAATTTATAGTGAGATCTAAAAAAAAAGCAATTTTTGTTGGCCTTTATCCCTTTTTTTGGTTTATTAGGGTTTTTAGTAGTTAGAACTTTTAGTTATCTTGGTAGGAATTTGATATATTTATTTCTATCTAAACAAATAGTTGTTCTCCACAAGGAATCGTGATATCTATCTATGGGATTACAGGTATCTTCATTAGTCCCTATTTGTGGTTCATGATTTTTTAGAATGTGGGCAGTGATTTTGATCGATTCGATAGAAAAGAGGGAATAGTATGTATTTTTCGTTGGGGTTTTCCTGGAAAAAATCGTCGCATCTTTCTATGATTACTTATAAAAGATATTCGGTCTATCAAAATAGAAGTTAAAGAGGGTATTTATGTTTGTCGTGTCCTTTATAAGGATTCAGAGGTTAGGAGGTCATTCCCTTACCTCGTACTGATGAAAATTTGACTCCGCGTGAAATTGAACAAAAAATTGTTGAATTGGCCTATTTTTGCTTGTACTGGTTGAAGTTTTCTGAAATAAATTGCAGAATAAAAACTTTATTGCCGGGAGGAAAAAACACAATTCAAAAATCCTTATTTATTTTAATAGTAGAACTAAAGTAAAATTTATTTAGAATGCTCATCCAAACCAAAACAAACGTATATGAAAGAGTCATAATATAAAAAAAATATTTTTTCACAAAAGTTAATTTTTAGACATATATAAATATAAAATCACTCAACTTAATTCAGTAAGGGAAAAAAATCGAAATGGTGGATTCATGTATTTTGAAATAAATAAACAAATCTTAAAAAGATGTTTTTCATTTGAACAAACACCGTTGGTTTACAGTATTGTTTAAAATGAAAATTTGGAGAAAGGTCCAACATGAAAGTTGGTGTCAAGAACATGGGTAAAACAAGTCTCAAAAATAAAATAAAAAGGAAGTCATAATTTATAGTATTTAAGGGGTTGCATGAGCCAAAGTAAACATTTGGATGTTATTATATAATTTAACACAATAATAATCTACAATTCATTCCCTTCAAAATAAATCAATAAACACAACCTGTGTCCCGCTCTCGCCTATTTTATTTATTTTATTATCTAATAAAATATTTAATTTAAACTTGTCCGACATTCAGAATCATTGTTGTATGAATAAATAATAACAGCATATAAATTAAAAAAAATTGAAAACATAAGTATTATTAAGCTGATAACTTTTAACTTTTTTTTAAGTATTTTTTAAAATAAAAAAGACTGATTTTTTTTGAGTAAAAAAAATAATTACGTCAAAGTACTATTTCAACATTCAAAACAACTATTACCTTATGTCATGGACTTAGAGTTTTCCCATGCGATCCGTGCGGCCTTAGGCAGTTTCTCTGCTTAAAACGCCTAAGTCAGCCTAACTTGAAACAAAAAAAGGATTCAACAGCAAAAAACGCCCAAGTCAGCTTAACTCGCAACAATAAAGGATTCAATAGAATTCTCTTAAGATTTTCACGAAGAACAGCAGAAGAACGAAGCAAGAACGAGCCTTGAAAGATGAACAAAAACAAGAACACTTGAGAGAAAAGTTTGAGTAAATACTTCTCAAAATTCTTATTAACAACTGAATGAATTACAATGAGTAAAGAGGTCTCTATTTATAGTTGAGCCTCAAAGTACATCAAATGCTACAATTAAAAGCTGTATACAATTAGAACTCTAAGACATAATTAGAAGCTGTATACAATTAGAACTCTAAGATTAAATAATCATATCTTCTTGGGTCCCTTCCCTTATTTATCAGGCTCTTGGGATGGGCTTTTAATCTCTTCAAGCAACGGGCCAGTTTGGTTGGGCCAAATGACCTCCTTCAAATATGATGGATCGCACAAGTTTGTCATGGTTGCGTGTTCCCATGCGCAACCCATGACATTCTCCCCCACTTGTTCTAGTGACACCCTCGTCGCATCTTCATTATGGAACTGGTTAATCTTCCCTTGGAACTGCCACAATGCCTCGGCAGGTTCCCAACTTGCTTCACTATCAGGAAGTCCCTTCCATCGAACTAAGTACTCATGCCGTGGTCGGTGGTACTTTTGTCTAATTACCCGATCTGCCTCAATGTTTTCAACTTCACGATCGTACGACACCTTTACCCCCATGGGTGCTCGTTCGGACTTGCCTCGATTTGGATCCTCTTGATCCCCATGAAAGGGCTTAAGCATGCTTACATGGAAGACTGGGTGGACTTTAAGTTTTGTTGGCAGCTCAAGCTTGTAGGCCACCTTGCCTACTCTCTTCACAACTTTGAACGGCCCCTCATACCTTCGCACAAGACCCTTGTGCAAGCCAGTATATCGCAGAATCAAGTATAGTTTAGCGAGGACTGAGTCACCCACTTGAAACTGCACATCCCTTCGTTTTTGATCAGCCCACTTCTTGTTACGCTTACTTGCCTTGTGTAAACAAGCTCTAGCCAAGTCATTCTTCTCTTCCTTGTCACTTTCACCATGCATTGATGTTTCGTGTCTGAAATCACCATGTAATTGCTCGAAGGGGCAATAAGAGCATTAACATGATCAAGGAAGCTTAGTCCAACCACAAAGTCATAGTCATCCAGTGGTATTACTTTAATAGAAACCTCCATTTGCCGAGTTGAAGATCCACTCCCTTTGCAACCCCCTTGATTGGAACACTTTCTGAGTTTACTATTTTGATCCGACCCACTTCATTTTCTATCTTTAGGCCCAGTTTACAAGCAGCCTCCTCGGATATGAACAAATCAGAAGCGCCTGTGTCAACGAGCGCATTCAATTTTCTGCCGGCCACAATGATGTCTACAAACATCAAACCAGGGCTCATTCTATCTTTGACACCCCCTAGTATCGAACCAAGATTGTTATCCTCCACATCGGACTCCCCCTTTGCTTCCATGGCCGTAAGAGCGGCCTTCTTTGGGCAGTCCTTGATCATATGAGGACCATCACAATGAAAGCAACTTATAAGCCCACTCTTTCTCTTGTCCCAAGGCTTCTTACCATTCCCGTTCCTAGTGGGCCTTTCTTTATCTCCCCACTATTACCCTTTTGATTAAATCTGGGCTTAGAAGAATTGAAATTATCTTTCTTCCCACCAAATTCAGCAAGCGATTCTGCTACTGACATAGCCTTGGTGAGTTCTTGAACTCCTCGGCGTTGCAACTCTTGCTTCACCCACGGTTTTAATCCATCCATGAAGGAAAAGAATGCCTCTTTCTCCCCCATATCTGAGATTTGGAGCATAAGCTCGCTAAACTCCTGCACATACTCCATCACAGTGCCTTGTTGCGCAAGCCGACGCAACTTTGCCCAAGCCTCATCCTCGGCATACTCTAGGTAAAACTGTCCTTTGAACTCACATCGAAACTCCTCCCATGTTTCGATTTCGGTCCCACCACGTCTCACATCAGTGGACCTACGACGCCACCACAACAAAGCAACGTCAGATAAATACATTGCAGCAGTAGTTACCTTAGTGACATCCTCCGTGATGCCTTTGGCACAGAAGTATTGCTAGATTCCCCACAAAAAGTTGTCCACATCTCTTGCGGACCTTGTTCCCTTGAACTCCTTGGGCTTGGGAACATCAATATTGGGCTTGGGTGCGACAGCCGCTAACCCACCATTGCCCAAAGCAACCTTGTAGATTGTGAGTTCACCCTTGAGCTCCGCAATCTCTCCTTTCAAGGCCGCCACCATAGCCTCAATGGCATCATCTCTACTAGTCAACTGTTCCACATTATCGGTCACATACACTTTGAGTTGCTCTTGCATGGACTGCAATCCATCATGGAGCCTATCGTCGACATCATCAATCCTCTCCTTTATATCCCCCGCGAAATTTTCGAGAGTGACGACACGATCCTCTAAAGCTGACAATATGTCCCTCGAGCGACTAGCTTTCCTTGCCCTCCCACGGGTCTCCATTCCCTCAACTTCTTTCGACATCTTTCAACGGTAGCTACGAACCTTAGCTCGGATACCAACTGTCACGGACTTAGAGTTTTCCCACGCGATCCGTGCGGCCTTAGGCAGTTTCTCTGCTTAAAACGCCTAAGTTAGCCTAACTTGAAACAAAAAAAGGATTCAACAGCAAAAAGCGCCCAAGTCAGCTTAACTCGCAACAATAAAGGATTCAATAGAATTCCCTTAAGATTTTCACGAAGAACAGCAGAAGAACGAAGTAAGAACGAGCCTTGAAAGATGAACAAAAACAAGAACACTTGAGAGAAAAGTTTGAGTGAATACTTCTCAAAATTCTTATTAACAACTGAATGAATTACAATGAGTAAAGAGGTCTCTATTTATAGTTGAGCCTCAAAGTACATCAAAGGCTACAATTAAAAGCTGTATACAATTAGAACTCTAAGACATAATTAGAAGCTGTATACAATTAGAACTCTAAGATTAAATAATCATATCTTCTTGGGTCCCTTCCCTTATTTATCAGGCTCTTGGGATGAGCTTTTAATCTCTTCAAGCAACGGGCCAGTTTGGTTGGGCCAAATGACTTCCTTCAAATACGATGGATCGCACAAGTTTGTCATGGTTGCGTGTTCCCATGCGCAACCCATGACACTTACACCTGGATACTTTTGGGCAAAACATATTTTAGCTAAAAAAATCTATAATTTTATTATGTTCCTTAAGACATGCCATAAACGTCATTTCTCAAAACCAAGTAAAAGTTATTCTTACCAAGATTGAATTTGAACCAATCAAATTCTGATCTTAAATAGTTGTAATACAATCAACAACAACAACAACAACAACAACAACAACAAAAACCAATTTAAGTCAAGATTAAAAAGCCTTATGAATTAAGTTCTTTGTTAAGTCAAATTGTGCACTTCTAAAAGTTTCTTTAGAATGTTGTACATTAATTGATCCTTATGTGCTTATCTATTTATGAATTATTATAATAATTATTGGGGATTGATCTATATAAGTAACGAATAAGTAAAATAAAGAAGATTAAACATATAAATATTTATGTGAAAAATTTCTTTGAAGAGGATAAAAACAACGGGTAAATGAGACTTTACTTAATGAGAAAATAAACGAAGAGTACAAGATGGAGAAAATAACCTAAATGAGCAAATCTCTCAAAAACTCTTAATCAATTGTTATATAAGAGATATTCTGTCAACTTTCTAAACAGGATTACAAAGATCCTTTAAATAGACTAATATTAAAGCCTTAATATGACCAGGAAAAGATAACAAAGTTTAACTAGGAGAAGAAGCCCGATTTAAGTTGAATACATGTCGCTATGTTGTGACGTGAGATATCACCTTGTCAAGGCATCGTTCATTGCATTGTCACGACGTCGTACTCCTCCTTATCGTAACGTCGATTCTATTTCTTCTCTAATTTGTCTGAAAATACTAATACTAAATAATTGTGATTAGAAAACTTAACTGTGGATTATAATACTTTCACATTTGTCTTAATTAACAACCAACAAATTCTTTTAGCATTAAGAAAAAACCTCCCTTTTTATTTCCCCTACTTTGCACACAAAATTCAATCATGACTTAAATCTTTTTTAAAGTTTGATACTTAAAAATGAAAGCTATTCAATTACTTCTTTCATCATCTTTTCGCTCGAAAGATTTAAATATAAAATATAAGAAAAATAAAATGAATTAAATAAACTTTTGAATATATTGATATTATTAAATTATTTTATAAAAATAAAATTTTAGAAATTGAATATTCGAAATCTTTATTATCCTGAGTAGCAAATTCTAATATCCAAAATATTTATATTAAAATCAAAGTAAATTTAAATAATAAATATTCTTACCTCATATTCCTATGAATTAATACAAAATAACAAATCTTATAATTCAAATATGTTATATATATAAATTTTTAAAAAAATTTAAACAAATTTGAACATTAAAATTTTTATTATACATTTAATGCCTATATATATATAAAGAATGATTGTGTTAAGTTCATATTGTCTTGAGTCATATTATAGTATACTAATCACTCTATTATGCTTAAATTTATGATTTAATTTGTACATTCTTATTTTATCTAATTTTCTCCTTTTATTATTATAACCTTATTAGTTAGTCCAAATCATTAACGCCATTAATAATTTCAGTAATTGACGTGAATTTTTTTCAAACATTTATTTCAACTCATAATATTAAAAATATAAATTTTTTTGTTATAATAGTATCTTTTATAAAAAAATCACTTTAATATTTTAATCTAAATAATTAATATTTGGACTAACTAATAACATTATAAAAATATAAGAACTAAATTATATTAAAAATCAAAATACAAAATTAAATCTCAAATGTAAGAGACCAAAACTGAATAAAATTATTTTGCTATAATATGGAAAAAAGAAAAGACATTCTTTTTATCCATAGTTAATTTATAGATTTACAATTTTTATTTATCCTAAAATCCAATAACCTGGGCTATCATTTCAAATTTAAGTTCTTTGTTAATTATGCTTTATCATTAAACTTTCATTATTTTAATACTACTTTATTGGCCAAACAGGTTTGGCATATCGCCATATCCTAAAGAAACCCATTAGAGCTGATTGTTACAATCCTCAAGGCTCACTATTTTCCCTCAGAATCTCTTCTTACTTACGGTAGAAAAGAGATGGTACGAAACTATGATTCCACGTCATTCCTATCTCTTTTTAATAGAAGAATGACAAATCAGATTTTTCCTATGATATTTAACTTTTTCCTTCTGAAAAAATTCAAATCCAACTAAAAATGATAAAAATCAGGAGAAAAAATTAATTTGTCATTCTCCTAGGAAATGGATAGGAATGATGTGAAATCACAGTTTCATACAATCCTTTCTCACTTATAGTATTCGCCATAACACCTTATATATATATAATATGTCAATTTACTACACTCATGATATAGATTGAAAGATAAATATCACATATATAAAAATTATATTTACTAAAAATAATGATATTTGCAATAATTATTTAATTTTATAAATAAAAAAGATGAATTAAAAAATATTTATTAATTATAAACATTAATTAAAAATAAAAATAAAAAACTTGAAATAAAAAATACATATTAAAATGTTGATAAGAGGAATCAAACTAACACTCAATGATGAAATCACAATTATCTAACCATCTAACCAAAATAACTAATGTGTCAAAAGTATTAATTAAAAATATAAAAAATATAAAAAACTTAAAACAACATAAAATAAAAATAATGGAGAATAATTGAACCCAAGACTCAAGGACAAAAACACTAATATTTAACCATATAACCAAAAAAAATTAATTTGTTAATTTTTAGTGAAAATGAGTCTTATAGGATGCCTTTTCAGCTGACGTGACTGAAAGCACACCCTATAGGACGTGTTTTCCTTTCTCGCGTAAAAAACAACATAGATTGGTAAATTTAAAAAACAACAACATAATTTCTCAATTTTTATTATTTTTCAGCATATACTTATAAATTAACGGTTTGTAAAGGTTATATTTTAATATCTAAAATATAATTTATATATTTAAATTAAATAATACAAATTTATATAAATTACTTAAAAATATTTCAAATTTATATTTTATATACGAAATATTAATAATAAGTTAAAAAATTATTTTTTCAATTTTTATTAAAATATTATAATAATAACGAATCTGAATATTACATATTTTCTTTATTTTATAACATCATATTTAAAATAAGAACTAAACATTTAAATTCTAATCCAAAATTAAAAAATATATATTTTAAACACATTTTTCTCTTCTATTTATCGTCCATCTATGTAAGATATGTTAGGATGTTCATAGTTTAGTTAAAATCGAATTAACCGACCGAATTGATCTAATTCGGTTAATCGGTTAGTGATTAAATTTAGTTTGACCGAAAATCAATTAATAATTTTTGAAATTTTGGTTATCAATTAATTCAATTCGAAATCAGGTAATTAACCAAAATAAGTAATATATATTATATATAATATATTTTTTATATTAGCAATGTATTTTTCAAACTATTTTTTTTATATTAATCAAAATTAGGTAATTTTTACATTTCGAATAATTTAATTAATAATAATTCAGTTAGGATAATTTAAACTACCTAAGGGATGCGATTAGTTTTAAAAGGAATTGACGAAGAATACGGGTGATTATATGTCGACCCGACCCGACTCTTTGAACGAAAACAACGGTTGGCCATTTTGGCGCGCGATAAAGAGAAATGAAAGCCTCACTACCCTACCCTTTAGTTTGTTAGTTTTATGCACAAAGAAAGTAATTTGGAACCTTGACTTCCAATAATGGATGAAAGCGCAACGTGGAGACTCCCTGAATCGGATTGGTACTCTCCAAGACGACTCCACGACTGTCCCACCCATTACAGTTTTCCGGTACCATTCATCTTTTTCTTCTTCAATCAAGAAACACCCTGTTTCTGCATTCTTCTTCATTCCATCTGTTGTAAGTATTAGTTATTTGCTTCTTTCTTGATTTCATTTGTTTTTCCTTACTGGGTTTATGAAATGCAAAAAGGGGGATCGCTTCTTACCCAACAGATGTTTGATGGATCTTGATAAAGCCCACACTTTGTTGACCAGCAAGACCCCGCAGTTCAACACTAGTTCAAATTTCAATGTTCCTCTGTCTTCTTCTCCATTATTTGTCTTGAATTTCTGAAATTTTATGGATATAATCTATCAATCAGTTTCAATATATCTTGAATTTTGTTTTCTTCAGATGGAAACTGACAGTTGATTTCTAATTTTGTTTATCTTGATTGCTCGGGCAGCAAGCATATCGTCAAAAACTGATAGAGAATCTATCTTTAGATTCTCAAGGGAGACCATTTAAGATAATGGTTTTCAGGGGAAGCCCAAAATCCAGTCGAAAATCCATTCGTTTTGTTGATGAGTTGAGACAAGAAGTTGCAGCCATATTTGAAAAAGATTGCAAACAAACTCCATACCGATGCATCCCCAAGGTGTTTAATTCAATGCCACATACTTCCCATTTTTCCTCCCTCTTGTTGTATTATCCATTCTTGTCTCAATGGGATTTTGGTTGTGAGCTTACAATTTACACACCATCAAAGATATTCTTCTTTGGCAAAAAGTATCCACTGAGCTACTTAGTTCTTCACAAATCCTTGAGAGGTTTATGGTACGAGTACCCAAAATGAACAATACCGCCCATGCACTCGGTCCTTAAGAGCAATTATAACTGACAGATAGTAGTTTTGAACAATTAGCTTCATGTTTTCTTAAATGAAATCTATGGCCTCCTATATGTTAATTGTGGGACGTGGGTGCAGGGAGAAAAGAGGGTTTTGGATGCACCAAGGCTCAGAAATGACTACTATTCGAACATCATGAGTTGGGGTATAAACAACATTCTTGCTGTTGCTTTGGGTCCCGAACTCTACTTATGGAACTCAGAGGACCAGGCAGTACACAAGTTGTTGCAGGTTCGTGGTGGGAACGATTGGCCTACGAGTGTAACCTGGTCCGAGGATGCCAGTACTTTAGCTGTTGGATATATGTGCTCCAATCTTCAGCTCTGGGATGTTGAGTCTTCCAAACTTGTATGTCTTTTGTTCTCCCTCTGTTGACGAGATTGATTCATTGTTTCCAGGCTCTTTGAAGGTTGCTTAGAAGTATGAAGTAATGATATGCTAACATTACAGATCAGAAGCCTTCAAGGTCATAGTGGAAGGATAGCATCCACAGCATGGAATGGTCACATTTTAACATCAGGAAGCCGTGACAAATCCATTATCAATCATGATGGTATTCGAATACCATATTCTTTCACTGAACTATCTTAACATTTCCGGGAAATCTCTCTCATACACGTTCTGATTTGCAGTTAGAGCAGCAAACAGCTTGGCTTCCTGCATAAAAAGACATGCTGATGAAGTGTGTGGCTTGAAATGGTCAACTGAAGGCAATAGATTGGCAAGTGGAGGCAATGAAAATCTGTTATATATATGGGAAGCTTCAAAAATGAGTTCATCCAAATTTCTACATCGACTCAGTGATCATTGTGCTGCAGTCAAGGCCCTTGCTTGGTGCCCTTACCAGAACAATGTTCTTGCCTCTGGGGGAGGCTTGAGTGATGGTTGTATTAAGATATGGAATACAGAAAAAGGAATTTGCATTAACAACATAGAAACCAAAGCACAGGTAAATTACAACTCATTGTTACTCTTTTAACATACTCGTGCCAAACGCACTTCTGTATCCAACGCTCACACCGGACCCTAAGTAACATAGCTACCAACTTTTCATCATTAAAAAGAATTGATATGCTTGGTTTTAGGATTGAAACTGCAGCAATGCTTTTCTGGGAAAGCATTAACCATTTGCTTCAAATGGGGCAGATTTGTGGCCTGGAGTGGAACAGACATCACAAGGAGATATTGAGTGGCCATGGTTACAGCATAAGGGAGAATCAGAACAAACTGTGCCTATGGAGGTACCCTTCAATGACCAAAGTGGGGGAGTTAGGGAATCACAAATCCAGAATTATCAACCTATGCCAGGTTTTAACTATTCAGACTTTTATAAGTTGAGAAGCTAGTAGGAAAAAAAAATCATTTGCAAAACAACATGAAAGTTTTATGTTTTCCATGTTTGTTTGTTGTAGAGCCCTGATGGAATAACTGTGATATCTGCTGGGGCAGATGAGACCCTTCGATTTTGGGACGTTTTTGGACCCCCTACTGCTGGTGCTGGGAACTCAATGGTTTCAGATCTTCAAGGTCTTTTGTCTTTTAGAACATCCCTATTAAGGTAATAGCATGGGGTGCAATAATTCGAAACATGCTACCATCCTTTTAATTTATTTTGGTTGTTCTTAGATATTCAGAGCTAGTTTCTTTTTCTTTTTTCCTCTCACTGTATACCTTTACTACTGATATTATTAAGGAAATTAGTTCATGCAAGTAGCATAAGCAAAAATTAATGAAAAGAATACATAATTTGCCCATTTTATCCATTGTGCACAAAAGTTCCGAGTTAATAAACCTAAATAATAAAATTATTTAAAATTAACCGTGCTCTTTATTTTCTTTAAAAGATTTATGTCCAATAACCGTGTCCAACACATTCATGTCAGTGTCAGTCGCATCAACATTCGCCTAAATAATAAAATTATTTATGATAAATAGAAGATGAATTTATTTCCTTTTTCTTTTTGTCCCTCAAAAACTGTACAAAGCTCGGGCTTAGGCTTCGTCAAAAGAATGAAAAGCATGCCGCGCACATGTTTACCAATTACAAGGAAAAAGGTTTATTATACACATCAAATGGCTCGGTGGCTGTTAACTGTGGCTCCTGCAACAAAGTACATTAGTACAGCATGAGAGATCTGATACTAATCTTGCCTTGGCTTACAAGCATATACGAAGTAAATAAAATGTATGCATTCAACATGTTTGATGATACCTGTCTTGATCTGCCACCGAGGCTGCCGCCTGTTAAGAGCATTGTGAGAAGAGAGGTAACAAATCCGCCCTCATCCACATGACGAATGTTGGAACGCATTGCGTTTAGCATGTTACCGTAAGTGGTCGCATGCCCATATTCAATAGCTTGGATGAAGGAGTAAGTCATTGCACCGGTGGAAGTAATCTTAGATAAGGCCTGTTTTCACATAGCATAAACTGAACATTTTAGAACTCTGGACTGGATGATCAAGCTTGAAGTACCGGAGTATGATTATGACATTACTGAAGTGTCTGCGGAGGTTTGATCATCGGCACAGCCACTGAAGGAAATGACTTCCCCACCATTTGTTCCTTTCCACATTCCGCTCCGAGGACGGTGATCCTCCCAGACGTATCTCCCCTTCCTATATTATATCCCAATGGAACAATATACAGTTATGCGTTACGAAATTAGTATCGCCAGGAAAATGTGACATACGGAAACATTTGACTAACCTGTCCATTTTACAGAGGTATGGTAAATCTAATACGGTGCCACTATGGCAAGCGTCAATGATTGCGTGAAGCTTAACACCGCAAGGTAGAGGCCTGACGATGGTTGCATTGATTTCATCATCTATGATCGTTCCCTGAGACTCGAAGTCCAATGGACAAAGGGTCTCGTCGTATCCGTCCACCTCATCTCCATTGTCGTCCTTTTGCTGCGAGCCATGACCAGAGTAGTGGAACACTAAGGAATCTCCAGGCTGACAACCTTGGACAAGCCAACGCAATGCCATTCTTATGTTGCGTTTCGTTGGACGCTTGTAAGGATCAGTTTCTTCTTCTGCAAATGATATTCAGATCACAAGAAGTCTCGATTATTACCAATATTTAAACAAAAATTGAAACCATTCTTTTTGCTTCTTTAAAAAAAAATTGTCAAATATTCTGCAGAAGTGTTATCTATGAAGTTGATATCCAACATGAATGCGAGACATGATTTTTTTTCCTTTTATCCAAATTGACCCACAGAATGATTCGAGAAGTTTATCAGAAACTATATACTAATGTCAACTAGTACCATTTTCAAGTCCAATACTTGAGAACAAAAATTATACAAATGGGATATAATGATATACACAAGTTGAAACGCCTTCCTTTCTTGACATTCTAAATTAATCAAGAATTTTAAGTTATGGCACAGTCATTAAATTTTGTGTGTGTGTATATTCCAATTGAATTAAGCAATTGGAATGAATAAATAACTAAAAGAAGGAGAAGAAAAACAAAGGTTACCCGTAAGCATAATAATGGAGGACTCGGGAAACATGAAGCGATTCACCAACAAGAACTTCATGCAGTTGGCATCGTTAATACAACCATTAAGTTCATACTGGGTGTTTTTGTAAGACACGCCGCAAATAACAGCGCGCTTGCGGCCATGAGCCTGCGGTGGGGGACCGGGCGGCGCGTGGTTGTAAGGAGATGGAAGAGGTTGTTGTTGGTGGGAGGAAGAGGGAAGAGGTAGGGGTAGGGAGCGAGGGTCAGCTATGAGGGTGATAGCTTGGCAGAGGACGCAGCATATGGAGTTTGCAGCCGGCGGGAGGTGCAGTGGCGCGTGGCAATTAGAACAGTTGACCTGCATTAACATGGGTGTTGATGATGTTGAAAGGGAGAGGCTTGGAATATGGTGTTGTTTAGTAATAAGTAAATTGATGATTGAAAGAATATAAAGTGAAAAAATTGAGTGGAAAGGAAGGTGGGGCGGAAGCTCAACTATCACACGACTTTGACTTGGGGTCTACACCTTATGTTCCTTGAAACCGAAATGAAAATAATAAAATATGAAATATATTAAACAAATAATATAATACCGATTAAAATCTTTCCAAATTTAATTTATCTCAATTTAGTTTCTCTTTTGTTTTCCGTCTGCTTTTTTCTTGTAATGGCCTCACCCCAATTTTTTTTATGTTTTCCATTTTCTTATGAAATAATTCCAGTCAGATTATTCAAAAAAAAATATATTTTTTGAGATAAAAAGAATTTACTTGATAATCATTTAACAGACAAATGATACAGTATTGAACTTGAATTTAACAATTTTAAATTCAAAAAGTAAAGGAATTGAATTCCTTGAAATAAAAGTAGGGATCAAATTCTAAATATATTTTAACCTATGATACTAGATTTATGGCACACAGTGTCTTTTTGTTTAAATATCTTTATTATATAGAAAAAAAAGACAAAAACACACTTATAAAATATAACTTAATTTGTATATAAGGGGTTATTTTAATAATTTCACAACTGATTGGTGTCTTATTGACAGGGGTGTAGTTAGGGGGCTAGTAGGGCCCCGGCCCTCCTAAAATGAGAAAAATTTTCATTTAGATCCTCTAAATTTTTTAAAATTTTAAATTAATAAAGGTAAAATTATACTTTGGCCCCCCTTAAAATGATAAAAAATTGATTTACCTATTTAAATATTATAAAGATATAGGCTATTAAAATAGTGAAATTACATTTTTACTATCGTAAAAAATTACAATTTAATTTTGGCCCCCCTAAAAAAATTTCCTAACTTTACCCCTGCTGATTGACCCGTAACACCAACGCAGTAAAACATTTAATATAAACTAAAATTTCTATCACGTGCATATGCGTGTAAGAATTACATATTTAGAACACATGGATTTGTTTAAAATCAACATACAATAAATAATGAAACATATGGTTTGAAATTAATTAATAATAACACATGTAATATGTACAATATTAAAATAGAAATTTTTAATATATAGAATTGACAAAAGTAATACAGTATGTATAATAAAATTAGAATGTGAATATTATATTTAAGTAAAGCTTTGGTTTAGTGGTAAAATTAATGTTTTATTTATGTGATTTGCATGTGTTCAAATCTAATTACATACAAATTTTATTGGGTTTTTAAATAAAAAATAAAATGATTAAATACTCTCGAATAATATATCTACCTTATTTTAATTACGAAAGGACATTTTTATAATTTTCTAAACTTGAGTTGGTTCTCGATTGACTCATGGCACCAACTCAATTAAGGATTTAAATAATAATATAAAATAAAATTAAAATATAAATATTATATTAAAATAAAGTTTTGGTTTAGTGATAAAATTAATATTTTATTGATGTTAATAACAAGAGTTTAAATCCAATTACAAGAAAATTTTTATTGGTTTTTTAAAATAAAAAAAATTAAACTACTATATCTTATTTTAATTATAAAAATATATTTTCATAATTTTAAAATCAAGTTGGTATTCAATTGATCTATCACAAAAATTTAATCAAAAATTTAAATAATAATATATATAGATAGATGATATGTTCAATAGAGGATTTTTTTTATATAATCAATGCTTTCTAGTACTATTTTACTCTCAATTTAAAAAATCTAGCCACTCAACTTTCTTTCAATCAGAACTTAGGGTTAATTTAGAAATACTTTTAAAAATTTTTTTAGGTTAATTTTTAATTTGGGAGAAGCACTTTTTCTTAAAAAAAAAACAGTTTATTTATTTGTCCTAAAAATATTTTTTATCTCAAAAGTATTTCTTAAAAGTAATACCAAACTACCTCTTAGTCTTTTCCGACCACGACCTTTTCAACAAATTTCTTTAGATTTTTCTTTTAGATATTAGTTTTTTTAGTTATAGTGTACTCTATTTTTTCTAAAAACTATGGTGGTTATAGTTTCATTCTATTTTGCTTTCTTTGAACGTTGTATTGGTTCTTGTCTACCATGTTTTCTATGAAAGTAATGGTGGATTTAGTTTTTGTTTTAGCTTTTATCTTTTAGTTTTGTCTCTAGTTGTGTTTTAGCGTATATATGAGTTGGAACCAAATAGATAAGTACTATCAACCCATTTAAACTCTTACATAATAATATAAATTATATGTGGTGCATTTTTGTTTTTAATACTAAGAGTTGTGTATGGTTCAATTTTTTAACATCAATAATTTCATAAAAAAAATTCTGCAATACAATAATTAATTGATGATCAAAAGGTGTCATTTTGTGTGCATGATATTATCAATATTATATTTTATCACATTCACAATGTGGATGAATGAAAGTATTTTTGTATTAATAAAATTATTTCAATAAATGATTAGTGTTGGAGTAGTAAGAAATTTCTATTTAAATTAGTTGACCTTGTGTTTGATTCTTAAATAATGTTTTTTAGTTGTTTTATTTGAAATCTTATATATAAATATTAAAGGATAAAAATATTTTTATAATAATATTAATTATCCTTTAAGATAAAAATATTTTGATAATTTCATAATTGAATTGATGTTAAATTAACTCGTGACACTAACTTAATTAACTGTATAATAAAACATAATTAAAATACTGAGAGTAAGAGACCTAAACTCGTGCGTGGACCAGATTTTTCCCACATCTCATGAATTGAAAGAAAAAATCATTTGAAACTTGAATTCCAAATTCCATCTAGTGATAAACTTTTTCTTTATTTATATAAACCTAACAAATAATTTATTAATGAGTGGCAATGCGAGGAATCCTCCAAAAGCTTACGTTCCCAGACATTTTCGTCACCAATTTATCTTATAAATTGGAGTCACTCAAAAAGCAAACACACCATAAAATAAAAATAAAAAATAAAAAATATTACCCAAAAAAACATATTACCCAAAAAAAGAGGGGGAAGAAAAAGAATGGAAAACAGTGAAGTTTATGCAGTAATCTGCATAAGTATTCTCTTGATTGCTCCGGTAATTGTATCCCAACAAATACCGGCAGATAAACGGCAAGTAAATGCTTGGTTTGAAGGCATTATCAAGCCTGTGAAAGAAAGGGGTAACAGCTTAGACCCAGAGTTGATTCAGGCTGAGAGTAATCCTAAAGTCATAAAGGTGAGGCAAGGTGGTGGTGGAGAATTCAATAGCGTAAAGAAAGCCATCGAGAGTGTTGCATTAGGGAATACCAAGCGTGTGATTATATCCATCGGACCTGGGGTTTACAAAGAGAAAATCAAAATTGAACGAGGGAAGCCATTCATTACATTGTTGGGAAATCCAAAAAACATGCCCAATTTGACATTCGGCGGCACCGCCAAGGAGTATGGAACCGTTAACAGCGCCACTCTAATTGCTGAGTCTAATTACTTTGTGGCAGCTAATCTCAATATAGTGGTATGTTAATGTAGACATAATTGGTTGAACTGAATGCATTGCATGGGTAAGTTTGAATCGTAATGAATTGGGATTGTTTTTATAGAACTTAGCTTCAAAGCCAGAAGGCGGGAAGACGATAGGAGGACAAGTGGTTGCCTTGAGAGTGTCTGGCGATAGGTCGCCTATCTATAACTACAATATCTACGGTTTCCAGGAAACGTGAGATGACAAGGGTAACCATTTCTTCAAGGACTACTATGTTTTAGGCACGGTTGATTTTATTTTCGGAAGTGGGAAATCTTTGTATCTGGTACTATTCTTCTTGAACAAAATAAATTTAACAACAACACATGTTATATTAAATGTATATATTGATTGGAAAAGTTGGATATAGAACACGAACATATTTGTGGAGAAGCGAGAAGGTGAAGGATTTACAGTGACAACAACACAAGCGAGAGAAAGTTCATCGGAGGACAAGGGTTATTCGTTCGTGCATGGCAGCATTATCAGAACAACCAACAATTCATTTTTGGGGAGGGCTTCAAGGAGCAATCCAAGAGTTGTTTATGCATTTACATGAGCAACGTTGTCAATACTGCTGGATGGTCTCATAATAGGGTTCCTGAAAGAGCCGAGTAAGATAAATTACTTTTTCTATATATATTAATCCTTGTAAGAAACGAAATCTTATTAAGGTGAGAATGATGTAGAGGTGCTCATGGGCCGGGCCGGGCCGGGTTCGGGTCGGGCCCATAAAAAATTTCATCCCGGGTTTGGCCTGGCCCAAAATATGGGCCTAAAATTTTGCCCAGGCCCGGCCCGGGAAAAAATCATAAGCCCGGGCCCTGCCTGGATCGGCCCATTTTTTAATAAAATACCAAAAATTTATTCTAAAAATTTTAAAATTTTTAAAAATTATTTTAAAAATATTTTAAAATTAAAAAAATTTAAAAAAGTATTTTTAAAATTAAAAAAATTTAAAAATAAATATATTTATTATATCAGGCCGTGCCGGGCCGGGCCCGGACAAAAAAAGTTGTACCCGAGGCCCGGCCCTTTTTTTAAACAGGCCTCATTTTTTTGTTCAAGCCTATATTTCGGGCCTATATTTTTACTCAAACCGTCTATATTTCAGGTCCCATGAGCACCTCTAGAATGATGCATAACTGTTTACTATGGAGAATCCAAGTGCAAGGGGCCACGTGCAAATCCCAATAACCGAGAGCCATTCGTGAAGCAGCTATCAGGTGCGGAAGTCCTACCATTCCTGGTTCTTGACTTCATTGAAGCTACCAAATGGCTGCTTCCTCCTCCTAACTATTAATTTAATCACTGTATGTTAGTCCTTCAGTTTTCTTAGAAGCACTTTCAACAAAAATTGTAAAGAAATCTAAACTAATTTTTAAAATTAAAAATATTTATAAAAATTCAAAACTTATATTTTTAACAAATTATAAAAATTTTAAAAAATTCTAAAGTATATATAAAGCAAGTTAAAAATTTAATTTTTTTCTAAAATAATAATTTTGGGACGTTCTTATCATATTAAAGTATTTTATTTTTTAAATTATTTTGTTTTGAACTTTTTTTCAAATATATATGGCTTCAAATTTATGTGCTTTAATATGAAATTAGTTATACTATAACAATATTTTAATTTAGTATGTTTAAAATTTCAATTTAACATAAAATTCTTTCACTAGATTCGACTTGACCCAAATTTTATTTCACTTCACTTGAATCAAAAATTTTTAAATCGAGTTAAGATGATAAAATATGATTCATCAACTCGATTAGCTCGAAAATTTTCACTTGATTCGACTCAATTCGATCAAACGCTCATCTCTATTCAAATATATGATTTCAAATTTAAGTGCTCTAACATGAAATTAGTTATACCGTAACAGGATTTTAATTTGACATTTTAAATTTTAAATTTTAAATTTTAAATTTAACTTAAACAATTTCACTCGATTCGATTTGACCCGACTTAAATTTCATTTCACTCAACTTGATTCGAAAAAAATCAAATCAAGTTAATTAGGATGATAAAATAGGGCTCATCAACTCGATTAGCTCAAAAATTTTCACTCAGTTCGACTTGATTCGATCGAATGCTCACCCTTATTGAGAAGGGTAGACATTAACCTCAAACATAGACCGTAAAACATATATGAATGATAAAAAAATACAATGCATAATCAGAATTATGATTACAATCAATACATTTATATAACAACAATTAGAATTAAACTATAACATGCATAAATGAACAGAATGATAATCGAAATATATTTGCATCTAAACTTGAAAAAGTTTGGACAATGCTCATTGTTGATGAACTTAAACCAAAATAAAATTTGTACTAAGAACCCACACATGCGTAAATGTGCAAAGTAAGGCTCGAAGTTAGGCACTCAAGGTTCGAATGCCTCAACCTTTAAAGGATAAAACCCTATTTTTTTTTTGGGTATCTTTCATATTTATTTTATGGTCCATATGTTTGAAGTTCATGCTACCCATCTCAACAATATTGTTTCCAAGATTTGAAATTACATTTTCTTTTTGATATTGTACTATATCTTACCATTGCACTTAACACTTGTTGGTAATAATACAATTTTAATAATTGGCGGTTAACATATTTATAATTAAAATTATAATATTTATAATTTTCTTTTATTTTAGACTATTATCAGTATTTAATACAATAATTTTCTTTTATATGTTGTTAGTTAACCACAACTGAACACTTCATTAATGAGGTAACTAATAACTTTTTTAGGATAAAACTTAAAAGTAAAAATAAATAATTTTATTTAGTGATAGTCTTCATTATTGAAGGATAACATTATAATTAATTGATTATAATATATTAGATTATTTCATATCATTGTCAATTTTGAAAGTGAGTAGACAAGTACAGTTAATCACGATATTTATCTCTTTCGTCAACTGTATATAATTTTTATTGGTATAATAACAACTTTAACCCTCAATATTTACACATTCTATCAATTTGATATTGGTTTAACAAATTTAGCTTGTAATATTTGTATAAATTGTAAATGATGAGGCTACATTTGTTGAATTTTTTAGAATTAAGATCAAATTGCTAAATATGTACATATTGAGGGCTAAATTTGTTTTTATACTAATCAAAATTATGAATAATTGATAAAAATCATTAATATCATTATTAATTATCTTTTGTTACTTATTTTCAAAATCAATAAAAATTAAATTACTTTAAATTTTTATAAGGGTATCAAAATTGAAATAAACCAAAAATGCTTCTACCAAAGAGAAAACGTTATATAATAAAAATATAAAAGTCTTATTCAACAATTGAATCACGGTGAAATGATTAGGTAGTTAGAAATCGTGTTTGATCCCTAGAGTCTTGTGTTTTAGTTGTTTTCTTTAAATATTTCTTATAAAAATAATAAAAGACAAAACACCATTATAATAATATTTATAAATTGATTTTTAAGTTATTTCTTGAATTGAGTTGGTGTTAATATTAAGTTATGATACACTTACAGTTTGGGAGAAAAAGATAAATTTTATGTAAAATAACAATAAAATTTGATTGGAATTGTAAAGTGAAAACCTTGATGCCTTAGATTCAAATATTACTATTTATGTATTTTTTATATTTATTCTTTTTTATAGATTTATATAAAAGTATAAAAAAAAGTAACTGATAACAATATTTATTAATTATTTTAAAATTTAGCTTCTAATTTTTTTTGTGAAAGTTTTTAATATTTTCTTTGAGAATTGATTGATGATATTAATTTAATAAAAAAAATTTAAATATGGTGAAGAGGAAATATTAGCATATTTAAGTAAATGGTATTTGACTAATGTAAATTTCTTTGAAGTTCCTTTGAGTAAGTCAGCACGTTTTGCATATGATTCTTTTTTTTTCTTTTAAGTAATGAAAAATTTTAGGCAATGTGAAGAGAGTCCATTTTCTTCCTTTATTTGCCAAAGAAAGAGGGTCAAATTTTGTGCGCCGGAAACAATGGAATGAGTTGGACCATGACAAACGCAATGAGAATAAATAATAATAATAAGTAAAAAATTTAAAAATTTATGAAAATGACCTTAATATTAAAAATTTATGAAAATGACCTTAATACTAGATTATTTAAAAAAATAACTTAGTTTCTACCGTAAAAGTGGGTTTCCCACCTTAAATGGCGGCACCACCCCAAAATTATTTTTTCTTGGTGCCGCCAAGTTATTCCGAGGCACTAAAATGAAATAAAAAATTATTTTTTGGTGCCGCAACATTATTTGAAAGCACCCAAATTGAATAATTTTTTTTTGTAATTTATTGGTGCCGCTACTTCATATGTTGTATCCAAAATAATTTAAAATTATTTTCTCATGCTGCCTACTATAAATGTGGCGGCACCACCAACCATATATACTCCAGCCTCAACTTAGCACATGTAGACGTCTTAATTTTTTTTTTGTTATGTTGAAAGAAAAAAAATGTGTTATATTGAAAAAAAATGAGAGATATTGTTATTATGATGTTCTTTAATGGAAAAATTATTTCGTCATGACCGTTATATATAAAAACACGAAAAATAAGTCGTTTTTAGGGTAGTAGTTATGCAGTTAAGAGCTTTTGTTGATAGTGGTTACACGGTTAATAGTTCATCCCCTATTGAAATACCCCATTTAACACTAAGGGAGATGAGCTTTTAGTTGGTAGTAGTTACGTGGTCAAGAGTTTTTGTCGGCAGTGGTTACACAGTCACGACCGCAAATTGGTTGTGCTGTGAAGAGAGAAGCGTCGACGTGAAAAGTGCTCTCAGGCGGGAGAAATGTCGGCGAAATGCCGTACCCCAAGAGCAACCAAAGACGAATCGTGGGGTTCCTGATCGACCTGATTCAAATAGAAGTTGATAGAATTGAGCAAAATATTTATTTTACTAGATTATCAACTCTATAATGTGATGATTTCAATCGAAAATTTATTATTATTGTAATATTTGAAATGTTATTGTGTTAAGAAATATTTAATCTGTTAATTATGTATATAAAATACAATTAGTGGAAGGAAAAAGTATTTTAATGATGAGAAAAATAAATTTATTGTCCCATAATTTGATATATAAATAAAAATATGTTTGTCTTTTAGAATTATTTTTTTACTTTAAAAAATGTAAAAAAATATTGGAATATAATAAAATAAAATCGAGTTAAATAAAAAATTTAAAAATAATAATAGAAATAAAAAAATTGAAAATGAATAAAATATGAAAATTTAATTGAAAAAATTAATGTATTAAAAAAATGAATTAATGAGAAGATATTAATAAGTGATTAAAATAATATGGCGGCATCAAAAGATAAATTTTATTCAATTTAGGTGCCTCCAAATAATGTGGCGGCACCAAAAAATAAATTTTTATTTTATTTTGGCACCTCCAAATAACATGGCGGCACCACAAATATTAAAAAATATATTTTACTTTTTTTTCGTTTAACTCTGAAAATAAATTAAAAATACCACATTTTATATTTGTGTCGCCTTGGAAAGTGGCAGCACTAAGAAAAAAATATTTTTTTTTGTTCCTATCATTTTTTGTAATGATGATACAATGATTTTGGGGTCGTGCCGCCGTTTAAGGTGGGGGAATCCACTTTTACTGTAGAAACTAGGTTATTTTTCTAAATAATCTAAGATTAGAGTCATTTTCATAAATTTTTAACTTTTTTAGGTCATTTATCTGAAATACCCACGCGGAGATTACTTCAATTAGTTTAGATTAAACTTTTGTATATATTTTTTACACTGATGAGTCCGTCCCAAATTATTTTTGAGATGATATCAATACATCATAATTTGATTCATTAAACTTTATATTTTTACTTATCTAATAAAATTAGTTTAATGTCTTATTTATACCTTAATTAAAATTTTAAAAATTTATTTTTATGAGTTACTCAAATATTATTCTTATTCATCACTTGAGATTAATCTTAATTATTGAAACATATTTTCACGATCCATCACCATCTGATTTATCTTAGATTGCGTTGTGCACGCATCATGAGCATAACATCATTTGATCTATTAAATGGTACCACAATAGAAAAAAGGATTCCTATGTGGAAGGTTTTGGATAAATGTTTTTCCTTGCAATTTGAGAAAATATTTCTCGGCATTTGGGTTTTGAAGTTTTTAAGGGATTTGAAACCATTATGTTTTTTTTTGATGAAAAGAATAGCCAATACAATACTTAGATTAAAATACTAAAACTTAGTGGATTCACTGCAAACAACTACATGCCATCATTCTTGTTAAAAGCTAATTTAACAATGCGATCAACCTTTGTATTCTCTTCTCGAGGAATATGTGGCATTTCCCATTGATCCATTTTTGATAATAACTGTTGAATTCGTCTGATAAGTGCAGAATTAGAAGTCCTTGAGAAGGCTACCTGGATGGCCTGAATAACCTCCATGCTATCTATCCGAATCAACACTTTGTCCCAACATTTGTTATGGAGAATTGTCAAGCCATCTAGGATACCCCATAACTCAGCATTGAAAATAGAACCTTGTCCCAATATTCTATTAAATCCAATGATCCAATGGCCATGATGATCCCTCAACACTCCCTCAACAGTTGCTTCCCCTGAGTCCACCTTGACAGGGCTATCGAAATATAACCGAATCCAATTACTAGTAGAAGAGGATGATGCTTGTGTAAATGCCCTCGTCGTAGTATTCGCTTTATTAGTGGAAACACAATGTAAAGCCCAATTGTAAGAACATATAATTATTTCATCAATACTGTTGGGATCGACCCGATTAAGTAACAAATAAAAAAATAGCAAAATAAATTGAGAAATTGAACACATAAATTTAACGTGGAAAACCCCCTCCAAAGAGGATAAAAAACCATGGGCAAAGATACTTTACTATAATGGCAAAAGAACGAAGAATACAAAAGATGGAGATAAAAACTAAACCCTGAAAACTCAAAAATAAAGAACCCTCAAAACGTAAACACAAAATTCTCTAAATGTGTTATGAGTTCTGATCTTCAATGAGTGTATTTTCTAAGGTTGTAAAAGAGCCTATTTATAGGCTAAATTCATAGGTCAAATAATAATAAAATAATCTAGACTAATTAGAGTTTAATTGAAACAAATAAACAAGTTTAACTGAAAGATTATTTCTCAAATTTGACTGAAATATGAGTCATACTCAATAAATCTCCACCTTGACTCATGTTTCCACTATGCCATCTTTGTCAAAGCCACCCACGAGCCTATCTTGAACTATTCAAGAAATTAATTGAGTCGAATCTGTGCTTAGAAATTGGAATACTTCTAGCCTTCGACTTGGACACTGCCAAATTAAAACTAACCTAGGTTTGATTTTCACAAACGCAGTGCCCTAACTTTTCAAAACCTGCATCCAAAAGAGAACCTCTCTTCAACGAAACAATCATACCTTTTTCCCTCCTATGACCAAGTTGCCTTCGCTCTAAATGAGTTGACTTCGACTCTGTAACGGACAAGGGACATCTTATTTCACTGGTCACTGTAGAACCTTTCAGAATATAAAGACTACTGGTTTTTTTACCTTTTAACAAAACGAGAGCTCTACGAAATACTTTAATTTTGCTCGACTCGATGTTGATTTTGCATCCTTTCAAGTCTAAAATACTCAAAGAGATGAGATTCTTTCGGAAATCAAGTACATACCTGACATCTGAGAGTGTCCTAATCGTCCCATCGTGTATACTAATTTTAACAGTACCAATACCAATTACCTTACTGGATGAATCGTTTCCCATGTGAACAACTCCACATTCAACCGAACTGTATGTGGAGAACCATTCTCTATTGGGACATATGTGGAAAGAACATCCCGAATCAAGGATCCACTCGGACGTGAGCTTGGAGTTATCGCTCGTTGACACTAACAAGAAATCGTCACCATTTTCATTGGCCAAATTAGCACCAGCTACATCTTCCTCGTTATTCTCAGCAGCTCTTTTATTTTACAGTTTATAACAATCTGCTTTGACGTGACCTAACTTTTTACGATAGCGACACCTTTTGTCTTGTTTCTTTGATGCTACCAAAATAGAAGCTTGCCTATCTGTCTTGCTATCCAAACCAAACTCATTGTTAAGTTTGTCTCTACTCAACAAATAACCCTTCACATCTTCGAACAAGAGTTTGTCTCTACCATAAATTAGGGTCTCTCTAAAAGACTTGTATGAAGGGGGTAAAGAGTACAATAATAGCATAGCCTGATCTTCATCGTCAATATGAACCTTAACGTTCTTTAAATTATTTAAAAGAGTAATGGATTGACGGATGTGATCTCTAAGAAGCTCACATTCGTTCATGCGAAACGTAAATAGACGTTGTTTCAACACTAAACGGTTAGCCAGAGACTTAGTCGCATAAAGAGTTTCTAACCTTTTCCACAAGGCGGATGAGGTCTTCTCCATCAATACCTCCTGTAATATCGTATTCGTAAGGCACAACTAGATTGCAGACAAAGCCTTTTCATCAAGCTCTTCCCATTCTATTTTATTTAGATTCTCAGGCTTTTTCCCAGTAACAACCTTTTTCAAGCCGGATTGAACTAAAATTGCCATCATCCAAACTTGTCACAGATTAAAATTTGTCCCACCATCGAACTTCTCAATTTCAAATCTTGTTGCTGCCATCTTTAAACGG
This sequence comes from Gossypium hirsutum, assembly GCF_007990345.1. Taxonomy (NCBI): domain Eukaryota; kingdom Viridiplantae; phylum Streptophyta; class Magnoliopsida; order Malvales; family Malvaceae; genus Gossypium; species Gossypium hirsutum. Next base: position 55,190,916 of record NC_053448.1, read on the forward strand.
GTTGATCTATGAAAATTGAACTATCTCTGATACCACTTGTTGGGATCGACCTAATTAAGCAACAAGTAAAAAAATAGTGGAATAAATTGGGAAATTGAACACATAAATTTAACGTGAAAAAAACCCTCTAAAGAGGATAAAAAAGCCACAGACAGAGATACTTTTACTATAATGGCAAAAGAATGAAGAGTACAAAAGGTGGAGATAAAAACTAAACCCCGAAAACTGAAAAACAAAGAACCCTCAAAACGTAAACACAAAATTCTCTAAATGTGTTATGAGTTCTAATCTTTAATGGGTGTATTTGCTAAGGTTGTAAAAGAGCCTATTTATAAGATAAATCTATAGGTCAAATAATAAAATAATCTAAACTAATCAGAGTTTGATTGAAACAAATAATTAGAGTTTAACAGAAAGATTATTTCTCAAATTTGACTGAAATAAGAGTCATACTCAACAAATACTCTAAACCTTGAAAGATGACAAACATTGAAAGATGAAAATATTTTTGTTTTTCCAAATGCGTCTAGCAATTATCCCAAAGAAACACGAACAATCGATGTCTCTAAAAGTAAAATTATGTTGATTACCCAAATTGCAAAAGAGCCATTCTTGCACACCTCCGAAGAAGAAATAGACTTGCTTATCAACTGGAATAATTTGTGACTAGACTTATTTAGCTGTTGAATAATCTCTAATGACATGAAGAACATCCTTCATGGTATGTTCGCATATTAAACAACGCTCATCCTCTCCAATTTTAGGCTTCACCTACTCCACATGTGTGAGTAATTTCTACTTTAGAACAAGCCAAATAAATATTCAAATCCTCTGCGGACTCGGTATTTCCACGCCAATTTCCAGTATTCCTCTTTCTAATTCCATGAACCCTCCTTAAGCATTGCTTAGGCACTCCTAATAGAGAACGACCCATATCGAGACCTAGCCTAAGCAATTTTATCTCGACCAATAGAAGGATGTGAGGAGGAATACTTACAATACGGTTAATAATATCCTCTGAAAGCCAAACTCGAAAAAGATCCAAGTTCCACCCCCTTCTTTTGTAGCCATGTCTCTGAGATGATTGTCCATATCAAGTAGCAGAGATTTGATTAACCAGAGGACCATATTTTGGGATCTAGTTTTCTTTCAAACTGTGAATATTATTTCCATCGCCCACCAACCAGAAAATATTATCTTGTAACAAGGGCCAAAGTTTTGAGAGCAATCTTTAAAGGAAGGAACACTTTGTGTTAGAAATGGCTTCGGGGATTCCTTCCTTAAGCCTATACTTAGACTTGAGAACTTGGACCCCCCAAAAAGAGCTAGGATTGGGCACAATGTTGAATCTCAATTTCAACATAGAGGAATTGTTTTGGTCTCTCCATGATCGGAAACCAAGACCACCACAGTCCTTTGGTTGACAAACCACCTTCTAATTAATTAAAAAAATCATCTAACTCCCCATTGATAAGCCCCAAATAAATTGTTGCACCAACCTTTCAATCTTATCACAAAGCTTTTGTGGAACAAGTAAAGATTGCATAAAAAAATTGAGAATATAAAGAAGAACAATTGGGAAAGGGTAACTCTACCAGCTAAGGACAATTGTCTTGCATCCCAACTCTGAAGCTTGTTTCGAACCTTATCAACCATAAACCATAATGAGCTATTCATGACCCTCTTATGAAATAAAAGAATTTCCAAATACTTTTCGAGGTAATAGACTTTACGAAAATCTAACACAGTACATAGATTATCTCTGACCTCTTCATCAAACCCTTTTAAAGAAAAACATTAGTTTTGTGTGCATTGATTTGATGCCCCGAAAAAGTGCAGAAATTATCATGAATTGTCTTTATCAACTTGGCCTATTTCATATCAGTATGACTAAAAATAACAAGCCATTTGCAAATAATAAATGCAAAAGCGCTGGGACAGATCTCAACAAATGAATTGGCTTCCAATTACTAACATTAATACTGGAACAAATGTTATGCACAAGACATGCCATACAAAAAAAAAAGATATGGCGATAGAGGATAGCCTTGTCGAACCCCTCTTGCTGGCCAAATTTTTTTTAATGGTACTCTATCCCATGAAATCTACATATGAGAATTAGTAATGATAGACAAAATGACTTTACTGAGGAATAAATGAATACCTTTCGCTTGAAGCGAGGCGTCGATAAACTCCTAACTAACTAAATCGTAGGTTTTTTCCAGATCTATCTTAATCTCCATCCACCTCCTATTTTCTGTTTGCTCTTATTGGAGTGAATCACTTCCTAGGTAATAATGATATTATCAGTTATGTTCCTCCCTGCAATAAACTCTGCTTGCTCTAGAGCGATAATTTTGGGGAAAACCACCATAAAGCGATTGGCTATGATTTTTATTACCAATTTATAAAGAACAGTGCACAAGCTTATCGGTCTAAACTAGACAAAACTCTCTTAGTTAGACACCTTCGATAACAAGACAATCAATGTGTTTTTCAATTCCTGAGCAGTTGCATGTCCAACAAATACTTTTTGTATCTACTCATATATAGCTCTACCAATAATGTCCCAAAGATTTTGAAAGAATAATGCATGAAACCCATCACAACCTGATGCTTTTAAGGGTGCTATATGAAACAAAGTTGATTTAATCTCTTCTCTCAAAATTTTTTTGCCCAGAAACTTAACATCACTATGATCAAGAATCAGGAGCTTACTGGCCGGTAAATCAATCCTTTGGCTTGGGCTTTCACCATAAAGCTTCGAGAAGAACTTAACTGCCTCTGACTGAAGTTTTTCTATATCATAAACCCATTCTCCACTTTCTTTCTTCAAAGCTGTAATCTGATTTTTCTTCTTTTTTTAGATTATGTGGGAGTGATACAATTTAGTATTACGATTAGCTAGATGCAACCAGTCACACCTAGCTTTCTGTTTCCAAAGAAGCTCTTAATGATGAAGGACAATTTCAAGCTCCTCACGAATCAAAGCTTCTTTCTGAACTAAATAATCTGACTCTGTTCTTTCCATTGCCCATTGAATCTCATAAAGGTTACGCATCAACTATTTTTTCTGAAACCTAAGATGACTATACACTGTTTTATTCCAATGTTTGATATTAAAGGTGAAACTAAATAGAGACTCTGCCATGTTACCAATAAAGCACTAATTATATTTTACAAAATTTGAGATAGAAAGATACGCCACCCAACCAACCAAAAATCTGAAAGATCGACCTTTGGGTAAGTTAACCTCTGATCTAAGAGAAATAAGTAAAGGCTTGTGATCAGATTTTAACCGAGGAAGATGAGTAATTGAACAATGAAGGAAATTATTTACCCAAGATTGTTTCCTATAGCCCGGTCAAGATATTCATAGATGCCCACTCTCTGCTATGTGAATGAAGGATCCCTATAGCCTAAATCTTGCAAATCAACTTCTTCTAGAAAGCTACCAAAAAATGGACATCTCCTACCTTCCATACGACCTTATTTTTTTCACTAGAATCAAGAATGGCATTAAAGTCACCAATCGTAAGCCAAGGAACATCGTTAGAAGGAATAACAATTTTTAAACATTCTTATAAATTCTTTCTTTTTTGCCTATCCGGACTGCCATAAACAAAAGTGATTTGCTGTAATTTAGTGTAGCAGATTAAACTAGTTTTCGCACTTTAGGAGCTTGAACACAAGCATTCTAGTTAAGTTTTAATTACGTTTTCGTAAGTTTAGTTAATTTCAATAAATTTTGTAACTTGAGTCTTTTATTAACCTTAGGGGCTGAATGAGGCCTAAGGGTAAGCTAATATACTTCATGAGCGTGCAAGAGACCATTAGAAGGTATGTTAACTTGATACAGGTAATTGTGTTGCAACACAGAGCACCAGATGTTGCAACATATGAAGTATAATAGAAGAATTTCAAGACTGCCTTCGATGTCGCGATACAGCTTGAGGATATCGCGATACACCCTTGAAGACACCTTGAAGATGAAGCCACTTTAAAGTCTATAAATAGGCTCAATTAACACATGTGATGGACGGATTTTCATATTGTATGATTTTCTTCTTAGATTTAGTCTTTAGTTTTTTTCTCTTTTCTTAGGCTTTAGGTTTATTTTAGTTTTTGTTATTTTCTTTTGTGGAAGAAATCAAATTTGTGAAACATAATCAAACTCTTTGAGGATTCTGCACTCAATTATAATACAAATCATGCTTTTGCTAAAACTGTATACTCTTGAATTATTATTCATGTCAACTCTTTCTATCAAGTTTATATTGTTTATGAGATCCATGATGAACTAATCTTCCTGTGGGGAATTAGTGAGTGGAGGTATGACTAATTAGCTATGTTGTAAGGTTCTCTTAGCAGATCAGCTGTTCAGGAAAGGAAGAACCTAAACCCTAGGGTTGACAACCCTAGGAAGTCATTAAAGTGGGAATTGACCCAAATTTGGTATGGCCTATCTATGAGCACCTTAATCCTAAACTGATATGGACAGTGAGGTCGAGAGATAAGTAGTTTTTGTCGACTCATTATTCTAGTGGAAGATCAAAAGATCCTATTGGGATATCGACTAGTTGATTGAACAAGGAAACCTGAAGCGACAGTTGATTATGATTACCGAAGTGAGCTAATCACCCATGCCCAGATTTGATATATTTTATTATTTGATTTCTCCTATTTTATTTATTTATTTAATTATTATTATTAGCATAGATCACGAAACCCTTCTTTTTATTTCATCGTAATATAATTCATTTAAAGTACTAATTAGATATATTTCTGCTTAGGTTAGAATTAATTTAGTGCTCCCCTCCCTTGGGTACGATCCTCGGAGTACCCATCTACTCCGTTGTAACTATATTACAACCTGATCCGTATACTTGCGGATACTGCCTTTGTATATATTTTGTGCAAGATTTCTACTCTGGACGTTGGTACGTCCAAAGGCAGTCAAAAAGCTATAAGAATAGACCGATTCAAATTAACATCGAGAACCTGAGTTAATATAAACTGAGGGTTGTAAAAAATAATATCTAATTGCACCGTTTTCTTCCAACCTATCCAAATACCACCTGAAAACCCAATCGCCTCAACTCTATGAGAATTTTGGAACCCCAGTTTAGTGATAATACTATTAGCCTTGCCACCACTAACCCTTGTCTCAAGAAGGCTTATAATATTTGGCTTATGATCCAAATTATACTCTCGCAAGATTCGTGAAAGTATAACACTAGCACAGTCTTGAAAATTCCAAGAAAAAATTGATAAATTTATAAATGAGACAGAAGAGAAATAACCAACCTTTACTGTTTAGAACTCCTAGTTCCATTAGTTAGATTAGCCCATGGATTCATTACTACCTTCTTGGCATCTTTTTTTAGTTGATCACTAATTAGCCCAACAATTTTATCTAGTTGTGGAAGATCGAAAGATCTTGCTAGGGTAACGACTAGTTGATTAAGTAGAAACCCGAAATAGGAATTAGTTATGACCACCGAAGCGAGCTAATTACCCGTGCTTAGATTTTGTTGAATTACATCTTAAATTTTTTGTGTTCAATTTATTTTGCATTGAGTTCTCAAGCCTCCAAATGCTGTTCTGCACACTTGCCAAACATGTTAGTCTTTCCTTAGGCCTCCTTTGGCCCCTAAGGTTATAAAATCAGCTCAAATCACACTTTTTATTGAATTAAAACCAAAGTAGCAAAACTAAATAAAACATAATACTATTGCTTGTATTCAAGCTCCTTAAGTATGAAAACTAGTTTAGTATGTTACAACGAATTGTGACAAATCACATGTTTCCAGAGAATAGTTGTTAAGTTAATTCTAGCGAAGTAGGTTCGCATGTTTCCACCGCTGCGTATTTTACTTGCGAAGTGAGTTTGCGAGTTTAGGATGTCTTAAGTTTGTGCATATTTTACTTGTATATGTGAACCCTTAACTTATTAGGTATGCGAGCCCTTATTTGTGTGCGAGTTGTTTTTAAGGCTTTGTTTGTTTCACTGAAAATGACTTCCGAAAAATAGTTTCTGGAAAATGATTTACTTTTCTGGAAAAGCTAATATTTTTTGATGTTTGGATGAATATGTGTAAAATATTTTCTGTTGTTTGGTAGATTTCTTAAAAATATTTCATAAAAGTTGTTTTCAATGAAACAAACATACATATGAGATTTTATTATTTTTTCATTATTTAATTGAATTTATTTTTATCTATAATTTTATATTATTTTTGCATATATTAAAAATATTATGTTAAATTGAGGTTCTTTACAACGTCATTTTTTAATTTCATGACTACCAAGTGAGTATTTTTTATTTAAAAATGTGACATCAACAAAATTGACAAAAAAAAATTTAATGATGTCAACAATTGGACTTGATTTTCAAATTTGAAAAGTAAATGAACTAAATTCTTGAAAATAAAAGTACAAAGACTAAATTGCAAATCTGTGAAGTGTACATAGACTTGTGACATATTTTAACCTTTATACTAGAAAACATTTATTATTAATATATTTATAATTGTAATAAATATTTATTATTAAAATATTAATATTGAATATTTTCAACAATAAGTGAATAATATTGTTTAAAATTATTATTTTTAAAATTTATTATTAAAATAAAATTGAAATATTAAATAATTTATTAAAATAATATATTATATTTACTATATTAATAATTTGTTATATGAGTTAATATAAATAATTAAATATGTATGTTTAATAATATTAAAAAATATAATATTTTAATAATTTTAAATATTTTAAAATAAAAATAAAATTAATTATCGATATAATAGTATTAAGCTTGATTTAAGTTAATTTTTATATAAAAATAAAATTATCTATAGAAGAGCTCTTTTCTGGAAAATGACTTACGCTTTTCAAAAGGGTAAGTCATTTTATAGGAAAAAAGACTTATTTTACGTTGACATGTAAGTCATTTTCCGTTGACCAAGTTGTCTTCTGTGAAACAAACACAGGAAAATGCAGAAAATATTTTTCATAAAACTTTTTACATGTAAACAAACGAACCCTAAGTTTTGATGATAAATACCTATATGAGATTCCGCTGCAAACTGAAAAATTAAATATATTACATGCTTTATATTGTGGTGTGTTGGAGGATAGGTTGGGTGTTAATGGAGAGTCACTTATGTGGCTAATGTGATATTCCATAGCTCGGGTTCAGCGACGAGACTAGGTATGGGGTGTTACAAAAATCGTCAAACGGCATAATGAACCAATCAATAGGAAATGATATATTTTGGATTTCTAATGTACACCTTCTACATACTTGATCAACAAGCACGATCTATCCCAAAGGACTCGAGTTGACCATAGCCACTTTCGACAACTCAGATTTGAAATTTCCATATTTCAAAAAGCTAGAGTTGATATACAAATACGATGAACCATGATCAATTAAAGCATGCACAGATGTTGAGTAGAAAAAGAAAATACATGCTACGACATTGGTAACATTTCCCTCTTCACGGTTTTGGACGATGTAGGCTCGTGCTGGTGCTCTAGCCTCAGATTGCTAAACAACTAGATCGACACCTTTCCTCTGACTTCTCCTAGAAATAAAACCACCACGAGGATTTCCCCAACCCCTAATAGTAAGAGTGGACCTTTAAGTGGGAACAATAGAAGCTTCATCATTTTTTGGGCATTCCCGAACGAAATACTCTAGGAATCCACAGCAAAAAAAAAAACCTTCGTTTTCTTCCAACACCCACCATGATGTTTTCTTCCACACAAATCACAATTCGGTACTTTAGAATATCTCACAGGGCCTCTGACACTACCTATAGATATAGACAGTTGTCGATCTCAACCTGTTTTAGATCTAGCAATTCTTGGAGCTGACCTCCAAGATCTCCCAGACTCTCATTTAGGTAACAGATGCGAGCTAGAAATTCCAAGTCTCTTTTTGAAGACTTGGGATGGTTTAGTGTAACATTCCGAAATAGGGCCTAAACGGAACAGTGGTTGCGAAACCACAAATCTGAGGTAGAAAAAAATTTATTTTATTATTATTTTGAGGTTCATGGTATGATTACATGATTGTGCGAAAATTTCGTGATAAAATTCTATGCATAAAGTGCTTAAGTTGAGGTTAGGGACTAAATCGAATAATTTGCAAAACTTGCATTCTAGAAGTTTTTAGTATGAAATTATTTTGGAATATTAATTAGGAGATCTTAAATGGTAATTTGACCAATTTTAAGTTCATGGACAAAATTAGGACATGGAAGGAATTTTTGAAAGTTTAGTAAGGAGGGGTATTTTGGTCATTTGGTTATTAACATTAATAAAAAGGTAAAAAGATGATAAAATTGTATCATCTTCTTCAAGTTACCAGCCGAACCTTACCACTCTCCATAGCTGGGGTTTCTTCAACTTTCAAGCTTTATAGTAAGTGATTCCAAGCCCCGTTTTTAATGATCTTTACGTTTTTTAAGTCCCGGTAGCTCGATAAAGCTTATGCTAGCAATAATTTAAGTTAGGAATCAAATTTGGAAAAATACCCATAGGTGAAATTTGTGTATTTTGATGTTTTATGATGGAATATGAGGCTTTAAATTATGTTAGACAACTTGTGCTACTTGGTTTTAAGTGAAAACGAGTAAAAATGCTTAATCGGTAAAAATACCTAATAGTCATAAGTACATGTTAGTGTGTGAATTTGATGTTGTCATAGAAGGGAAAAATGATCAGTATGTCATAAAACATAAGAAAATAGGATGAAGTTTAATTTACGAGCCTTGGGGCAAAAGTGAAAATATGTGAAAGTTTAGGGGCAAAAATGTGATTTTGCCAAAGTTTGAGTAAAGGGTTGTTTTGATAAATGTTGATATTAAATAAGCTAAATTTGCTATTATAGATCAAGAAGAGCGAAATTCGGGAGTAGATCGGGGAAAAGAAAAAGTAAAGGACTAAATTGTAAACTTTAGTCACATTTTGTATCGAGGTAAGTTTACAGTAAATAAATGCAATATTCTTTTATTTTACATTATTATTGTCAATTTCCAGCATTTATATATTTATGTTATGAAAATATTTAAAGTCGAATTTAAGGTGAAGTGACAGAGGAAAAGTGTTAGAAAGCCCCGGTTGAACCCTAGGAATGTTAGGATATTAGGGTTGACAGGACAGAACAGAAATGAGCCATGTAAGTCCATATTAGAAATATGGCTTTGGAGACAGGATTGAGCCATGTAAGTCCATATTATATATGGCATTGGAGACAGGAATAATTCATGTAAGTCCATGTCAAAGACATGGCATTGGCCGGGTATTGATAGACAAGAATGACCCTAGTATCCTTAGTATTCCGAGTGGTTCAACGGGTCAGAATACGAGTTAAATTACAGTGAATTAACAACAAAGGAAAAGTAGATTATATTTATGAAAATGGAAAGGTCAGGTAAGAAAGAAGGTAAGGGAATAAAGAAGAAGATAGAAATTGAGAAGTAAAGAAATTTATGATGTTAGATGATATTATGCATAATTATCCATTATGTTGAATGTTGTGATTTATTTGCTTGTAAGCTTACTAAGCCTAGTGCTTAATCTCTTTATTTTCTTCTTCTTATAGTACTTATCTAGCCACTCGGGGATCGAAGGAAACGTCGGAGGCCGATCACACTATCAAAGAAATAACTCGGTATAATTAGACGTTTTGTTTTGTGTATGGCATGTATAGAAACTTAGCTACTTTTGGTATAATATGAACAATGAATGATGTGTAAATACTTGCTAGTGATTAGCTAATAAAAATGGCCGATGATATGCATGTTTATTAATATGTATGATTGAATGGTGATTATCACATGAAAATTATGAAAAATGTGAAAGTAACCTAAAAACAGATTCAAGTAACAGAAATGACGTAACTTTGAAAAATCACTAAAAATTGTAGAAACATAGTTTGAATATGAATAATATATTAAATTAAAGCTTATTATGTCTATTTTCTTATGGAATAAGAAAAACAGGTAAAGGTATTATATTATATGATATATCTGAGTTTTAGTGAAACAGGGTCAGAGTGATTTCTGGATCCCCTATTTCAACTTTGGAAATTCACCATAAATTGTACAAAACTAATTAGAAGGTTTACTTTATATGGTTATAATCCTTGTTGAGTCTAGTTTTAATAGAAACAAACGGCTTAGTGATATGAATTTTGTACAGGAAGAAACATGGTTCGTAGCAAGAAGAGGTTAGTGCAGTCGAGTTTTGAAACAAGGGAAACTTTAACTAATAAACTGTACTAATTGGCCAAGTAAAAAATCTATGAAAAAAATTAGTAGATAGATATATGAGTCTAGTTTCAGGAAAAATTTACGGATCTTAATTTTGAGTTTTGGAACTCAAGATATGAATTTTTAGGCGACTACGACGCAAAATGGCAGCACATTCCGAAAAGCTTAAATAAACAATTTAAAACTATTTAAGTGATAGATTAAGTTTAGTAATGCCTCGTGCTCGATTCTGGAAACAGTCTCGGGTAAGGAGTATTACATTTATTGGTATCAGAGCAGGTTTAGTCGGTTCTCAGAACAGTTAGTGTGAGAAAAAGTCTAGCTATACATGCCATACTTGTATTTTGATAGTGTGACGACTCCTGACAATTTTTTTAATAAACATTTTGTTTTATAGTAATGGATTCCGGGCGAGCTGGTGATGATGATGTAGAAAGTAATGCGCCTGCTTCCACAGAAGGGGCAGCGCCATCTGAGAATAGGCCAGTAATAGTTGATCAGGGAGGAGTGACTTGAGAAGCTCTCTTCCGAGCTTTGAATGATTTGTTTGCCGAGTTCGTTCGTACGAATCCGGCAGTTAGACCTCCAGCCCCTCATGATTCTCAGGCTACCCATGCAGCTCAAGCTTCCCCAGTCACAGGTACAGTGGTAAGAGAAAAGCCACCAGTTGATAGAATCAGGAAACAAGGGGCAGAAGAGTTCCGAGCAACAAAAGATGATGATGCAGAAAGAGCAGAATTTTGGTTAGAGAATACTATCAGAGTCTTTGACGAATTATCTTGTACACCCGAGGAGTGTATGAAATGTGTAGTATCACTTCTTAGAGACCCAGCCTACTACTGGTGGAAGACACTTGTATCAGTTGTACCGAAAGAGAGGGTCACTTGGGATTTCTTTCAGGAAGAATTTCGTAAAAAGTACATCAGTCAGAGGTTTATTGACCAGAAAAGAAAGGAATTCCTGGAATTGAAACAAGGCAATATGACGGTGACCGATTATGAGCGTGAATTTGTCAGGCTCAGTAAATATGCTCAAGAATGTGTGTCCACAGAGGCTATCATGTGTAAAAGGTTTGAGGATGGGTTAAATGATGATATCCGACTGTCAGTGGGTGTCCTAGAAATAAAAGAGTTCGTTATTTTAGTTGAGAGAGCCTGTAAGGCAGAGGAGCTATTAAAAAGAAAAGGCAAAGTTGAGACAGAGACACAAGATACAAAGAAGAGACAGATGAGCAGATCATTTCAGGCTACATCCAAGAGGCCCAAAGAGTTTTCTACCAGATTTAGCTTTTCGGCAGGGCAATCTAGTCAGAATAGAGGTAGCAAATTTAAGGATCCGAAGGCTCAAACCACATCGACTACGAGTGTAGGTAATGTCAGACAGGGTAGATCAGGGTGTCCACGGTGTGGTAGACTTCATTATGGTCCTTGTCGGGCAGGCGAAAATGTTTGCTATAAATGTGGTGCTCCAGATCATTTTGTACGAGAATGTCCAGAAGTGGCTAGCCGAGAGGTAACACAGAGTGCTAGATCCGGAAATGCTCCTACTAGAGGCAGATCACCGAGGCAACTAGGAGTAGGAGCAAGTAACAGAGGTACCTCTAGAGATTCAGCTGTGAGACCAGATGTTAGAGCCCCTGCAAGGACTTATGCTATTCGTGCACGCGAAGAGGCATCCTCCCCCGATGTGATTACGGGTACATTTTCTCTACATGATATTAATGTCATTGCTCTGATTGATCTGGGTTCGACTCATTCTTATGTTTGTATGAAATTGATGCCTAGTATAAGTATGCCTATAGAATCTACAAAATTTGTGATTAAAGTATCGAATCCATTAGGCAAGCATGTATTAGTAGATAAAGTATGTAGAAATTGTCCTTTAATGATTAGAGGCTACTGTTTTCCGGCCGATCTCATGCTATTGCCATTTGATGAGTTTGATGTGATTCTTGGTATGGATTGGTTGACTACTCATGATGTGATAGTGAATTGTGGAAAGAAATTCATTGAGTTGAAGTGTGAAAATGGTGAAATTCTTCGGGTTAATTCAGAAGAGTCAGATAGTTCATTTCCCATAATTTCTGTTATGTCTGCTCAGAAATACTTGAGAAAAGGGTATGAAGCTTATCTTGCTTTTGTGTTGAACACTAAAGATCCAGAATTGAAAATTGAATCAGTGCCTGTGGTATGTGAGTTTCCCGATGTGTTTCCGGAAGAACTACCAGGTTTGCCTCCTGTTAGAGAAGTTGAGTTTGGTATTGAGTTGATTCCAAGTACCACGCCCATTTCTATTGCTCCTTATAGAATGGCTCTATTGGAATTGAAAGAATTGAAAGCTCAGTTGCAGGAATTAACAGATAAAGGCTTTGTAAGACCTAGTAGTTCACCATGGGGTGCACCAGTGCTATTTGTGAAAAAAAAAGACGGATCGATGAGATTGTGCATAGATTATCGATAACTTAACAAGGTAACAGTAAAGAACAAGTATCCATTGCCTAGAATTGATGATTTGTTTGATCAATTGAAGGGAGCTACTGTGTTTTCCAAGATAGATTTGAGATCCGGATACTATCAGTTGCGAGTTAAAGAGTCAGATGTCCTGAAGACTGCTTTCCGGACTAGGTATGGTCATTATGAGTTCCTTGTGATGCCATTTGGCTTGACTAATGCTCCTGCCATTTTCATGGACTTAATGAACCGAATTTTTAGACCATACTTAGATAAGTTTGTAGTTGTGTTCATTGATGATATTTTGATTTATTCTCATGATGAGACTGAGCATGCAGAGCATTTGAGAACAGTTTTACAAATTCTGAGAGATAATCAGTTGTATGCCAAGTTCAGCAAAAGTGAGTTCTGGTTACGAGAAGTTGGATTTCTTGGACATATTGTCTCAGGTGAAGGTATTAAGGTTGATACGAGTAAGATTTCAGCCATTGCTGATTGGAAGCCTCCTAGAAATGTATCAGAAGTTAGAAGTTTTCTTGGTCTTGCCGGATATTATAAACGATTTGTGAAGGGATTTTCCATGATAGCTACCCCGTCGACGAGACTGCTACGGAAGGATGTTAAGTTTGAATGGACTGAGAAGTGCCAACAAAGTTTTGACAAGTTAAAGGCATTGTTGACGGAAGCTCCTATCTTAGTACAGCCGGAACCGGGTAAAGAATTTATGATTTACAGTGATGCATCCTTGAATGGGCTCGGTTGTGTACTCATGCAGGAAGGAAAGGTAATTGCTTATGCCTCTAGACAATTGAAGCCACATGAGAAAAATTATCCGACACATGATTTAGAGCTAGCTGCTATTGTATTTGCATTGAAGATTTGGAGACATTATTTGTATGGTGAAAGGTGCCGGATATTTACCGATCATAAAAGCTTGAAATACTTGATGACTCAAAAAGACTTGAATTTGAGGCAAAGAAAATGGTTAGAATTGCTTAAAGATTATGAGTTAGTGATTGATTATCACCCAGGTAAGGCAAATGTAGTTGCTGACGCTTTAAGCAGGAAACTTTTATTTACATTGCAAGCTTTGAATACCAATTTAGCCATGTTAGATGATAGTTCTATTTTAGCTGAATTTAGAGCTAAACCGGTATTTCTTGAAGAGATTTGTGAAGCTCAGAAAGATGATAATGAGTTACAAGCTAAAAGAGTTCAATGTGAGTCAGGCATAGAATCAGATTTCTGGATTGGTTCTGATGGTTGTTTGATGTTTAGAGACAGAATTTGTGTACCAAAGAATGATGAGCTTATTCGAAAGATTTTACAGGAAGCACATAACAGTTCTTTATCTATTCATCCAGGCAGTACAAAAATGTATAATGATTTGAAGAAATTGTATTGGTGGGTAGGAATGAAAAGAGATATTTCAGAGTTTGTTTCTAGATGCTTGATTTGTCAATAGGTAAAGGCCGAACATCAGGTACCCTCAGAATTATTGCAACCTGTGCTAGTTCCGGAATGGAAATGGGACAGAGTTACTATGGATTTTGTGACAGGATTGCCGTTAACACTGAAAAAGAAAGATGCAGTATGGGTTGTGATTGATAAGCTAACTAAGTCGGCTCATTTTATCCCAATCCGTATGGATTATTCACTTGACAAGTTGGCCGAGTTATACATTTCAGAGATAGTTAGACTACATGGAGTGCCATTATCGATCATTTCAGACAGAGATCCAAGATTTACTTCACGGTTCTGGAAGAAGTTACTAGAGGCTTTGGGTACGAAGTTGAGTTTTAGTACGGCTTTTCACCCTCAGACCGATGGTCAGTCAGAGAGAGTTATTCAGGTACTTGAAGATATGCTTAGATGTTGTGTATTAGAATTTCAAGGTAGTTGGGAAAAATACTTACCATTGGTAGAGTTTGCCTACAATAATAGTTATCAGTCAAGTTTGAAGATGGCACCTTATGAAGCTTTGTATGGACGTAAATGCCACACACCTTTATATTGGACAGAGCTTAAAGAAAGCCAGATTTACGGGGTTGATCTAGTTAAAGAAATAGAAGAAAAAGTGAAAGTTATCAGAAATTGTTTAAAAGCAACTTCAGACAGGCAGAAGTCGTATGCAGATTTAAAAAGAAAAGAGATCGAATATCAAGTTGGTGACAAAGTTTTTTTAAAGTATCCCCGTGGAAGAAAGTTCTCAGATTTGGCAAGAAAGGCAAACTAAGTCCACGTTTTATTGGACCGTTTGTAGTGATTGAGAGAGTCGGACCATTAGCATATCGGTTAGCTTTGCCGATTGAGTTAGAGAAGATTCATAATGTATTTCATGTGTCTATGCTACATCGTTATCGTTCAGATCCGTCACATGTGATTTCTCAGACAGAGGTTGAGATTCAGCCAGACATGACTTACGGTGAAGAACCGGTAAAGATTCTAGCTCGAGAGGTAAAGCAATTAAGGAACAAAAGTATTGTACTTGTGAAAGTACTATGGAATAGACATGGGGTAGACGAGGCTACATGGGAACCCGAAAAGGCTATGCGAAAACAGTACCCATATCTCTTCACAGGTATGATTTTCGGGACGAAAATCCCTAAAGGGGGGAGAAATGTAACATTCCGAAATAGGGCCTAAATAGAACAGTGGTTGCGAAACCACAAATCCGAGGTAGAAAAAAAATTTATTTTATTATTATTTTGAGGTTCATGGTATGATTACATGATTGTGCAAAAATTTCGTGATAAAATTCTATGCATAAAGTGCTTAAGTTGAGGTTAGGGACTAAATCGAATAATTTGCAAAACTTGCATTCTAGAAGTTTTTAGTATGAAATTATTTTGGAATATTAATTAGTAGATCTTAGATGGTAATTTGACCAATTTTAAGTTCATTGACAAAATTAGGACATGGAAGGAATTTTTGAAAGTTTAGTAAGGAGGGGTATTTTGGTCATTTGGTTATTAACATTAATAAAAAGGTAAAAAGATGATAAAATTGTATCATCTTCTTCAAGTTACCAGCCGAACCTTACCTCTCTCCATAGCTGGGGTTTCTTCAACTTTCAAGCTTTATAGTAAGTGATTCCAAGCCCCGTTTTTAATGATCTTTACGTTTTTTAAGTCCCGGTAGCTCGATAAAGCTTATGCTAGCAATAATTTAAGTTAGGAATCAAATTTGGAAAAATACCCATAGGTGAAATTTGTGTATTTTGATGTTTTATGATGGAATATGAGGCTTTAAATTATGTTAGACAACTTGTGCTACTTGGTTTTAAGTGAAAACGAGTAAAAAGGCTTAATCGGTAAAAATACCTAATAGTCATAAGTACATGTTAGTGTGTGAATTTGATGTTGTCATAGAAGGGAAAAATGATCAGTATGTCATAAAACATAAGAAAATAGGATGAAGTTTAAATTACGAGCCTTGGGGCAAAAGTGAAAATATGTGAAAGTTTAGGGGCAAAAATGTGATTTTGCCAAAGTTTGAGTAAAGGGTTGTTTTGATAAATGTTGATATTAAATAAGCTAAATTTGCTATTATAGATCAAGAAGAGCGAAATTCGGGAGTAGATTGGGGAAAAGAAAAAGTAAAGGACTAAATTGTAAACTTTAGTCACATTTTGTATCGAGGTAAGTTTACAGTAAATAAATGCAATATTCTTTTATTTTACATTATTATTGTCAATTTCCAGCATTTATATATTTATGTTATGAAAATATTTAAAGTCGAATTTAAGGTGAAGTGACAGAGGAAAAGTGTTAGAAAGCCCCGGTTGAACCCTAGGAATGTTAGGATATTAGGGTTGACAGGACAGAACAGAAATGAGCCATGTAAGTCCATATTAGAAATATGGCTTTGGAGACAGGATTGAGCCATGTAAGTCCATATTATATATGGCATTGGAGACAGGAATAATTCATGTAAGTCCATGTCAAAGACATGGCATTGGCAGGGTATTGATAGACAGGAATGACCCTAGTATCCTTAGTATTCCGAGTGGTTCAACGGGTCAGAATACGAGTTAAATTACAGTGAATTAACAGCAAAGGAAAAGTAGATTATATTTATGAAAAAGGAAAGGTCAGGTAAGAAAGAAGGTAAGGGAATAAAGAAGAAGATAGAAATTGAGAAGTAAAGAAATTTATGATGTTAGATGATATTATGCATAATTATCCATTATGTTGAATGTTGTGATTTATTTTCTTGTAAGCTTACTAAGCCTAGTGCTTAATCTCTTTATTTTCTTCTTCTTATAGTACTTATCTAGCCACTCGGGGATCGAAGGAAACGTCGGAGGCCGATCACACTATCAAAGAAATAACTCAGTATAATTAGACGTTTTGTTTTGTGTATGGCATGTATAGAAACTTAGCTACTTTTGGTATAATATGAACAATGAATGATGTGTAAATACTTGCTAGTGATTAGCTAATAAAAATGGCCGATGATATGCATGTTTATTAATATGTATGATTGAATGGTGATTATCACATGAAAATTATGAAAAATGTGAAAGTAACCTAAAAACAGATTCAAGTAACAGAAATGACGTAACTTTGAAAAATCACTAAAAATTGTAGAAACATAGTTTGAATATGAATAATATATTAAATTAAAGCTTATTATGTCTATTTTCTTATGGAATAAGAAAAACAGGTAAAGGTATTATATTATATGATATATCTGAGTTTTAGTGAAACAGGGTCAGAGCGATTTCTGGATCCCCTGTTTCAACTTTGGAAATTCACCATAAATTGTACAAAACTAATTAGAAGGTTTACTTTATATGGTTATAATCCTTGTTGAGTCTAGTTTTAAGAGAAACAAACAGCTTAGTGATATGAATTTTGTACAGGAAGAAACATGGTTCGTAGCAAGAAGAGGTTAGTGCAGTCGAGTTTTGAAACAAGGGAAACTTTAACTAATAAACTGTACTAATTGGCCAAGTGAAAAATCTATGAAAAAAATTAGTAGATAGATATATGAGTCTAGTTTTAGGAAAAATTTACGGATCTTAATTTTGAGTTTTGGAACTCAAGATATGAATTTTTAGGCGACTACGATGCAGAATGGCAGCACATTCCGAAAAGCTTAAATAAACAATTTAAAACTATTTAAGTGATAGATTAAGTTTAGTAATGCCTCGTGCTCGATTCTGGCAACAGTCTCGGGTAAGGAGTATTACATTTAGTCTTTTTATCAAAGCCCATAAATTGCTCAACCATCTTCGCATGTTCAGTTAGATATGCAAATTCCTTCAATTAATGCGATACAAGTTGAACCTTGATCTCATCCCATAATCCCCAAAGCAATCACTTACCACTCTCTTCCATAGATGAAATTAATTCAATAGCATATATCCCCTGTCTCAGCATAATAAATTCCTATTTCCAGTACAACTTACTGATATATTTCTTTTGGAATTTGAATTGGAAGAAAGTCCAAGTGATCCTATCAGCTGGCACGTGTTAGATAACAGCCAACCACCATTGATGAGCCTCATTTTTCAAGAGAGATACGACGTATGTGATACATTCATGAGGAGAAGATTTAAGCTACTGTTATACTTGATTTGCCGATTCAAGCTAAGCCTCAGCTGAAAAAGGATCCACTCCTTTTAAACCCCTGCATTCAATCACTCCATATTTATGCAACTCTTTTATTGGAGCTCGTTGAGTTGCGACTACCGATACGACTGGTGGAACAGTTCTTGCTAGTCGCTGAAGAGTCTTCGTAATGGTGTTGTAACACCCCCAACCCGAATCTCTCGCCGGAATTGGGTTACGGAGTATTTCCGAAATTTACAGATCAAACAGACATAAATCTCAACTATTTTATATCGTTGAAACAAGACATCAAAGCATCATTTTAATCCAAATTATAAACTTTCCAAAATTAATCTTATAATTTCATTTACAATCAAACCACAAAATAACTAATATTTAGACACTCTAGGTACATGCCGACACAAAGAAATAAACATCACCATATTTGAGTTCGGGATCGTTGTTGGATGCTGAATCAGCGATCAAACTTAAGTACTTAACTTGTGCACGTAAACTTTGTGATATTTCTATAATCCGGATATTTAAAAATAAAACAATAAAATATGTATAATAAAATGTCAAGCACAATTGAACATTTAAAACCATACGATACTCAATTATCATCGCTTGCTATATATAATAGCTTTCCACATTCAATTCATGAGTATATAACTCGTGTATTCCATGTATTTATAACATATTTCATATTCTGTTTTCAATTCACTATCGTTTTTCACATTCTATTTTCAATTCACTATCTCATATTCTTATTCTTAGCCCAAAGTAGATTTTATAGAGCACACCAGATATACAGAACAAATACAGAGGTGCACTGTTATGCACTAATGAACAGAGAGCACTAAAGTGCTATACAGAGAGCACAGATGTGCTAAACAGAGAGTACTGACGTGCTAGTAATCAGAGAGCACTAACGTGCTAATAATCAGAGAGCACCAACGTGCTAATAATCAGAGAGCGCGCTAAAGTTCCTTAATGGCATGTCACTAATATCCCAATAGTTCTAAATTCCGTCTACTTGGGCATTAAGGTTGAATTTTATACATATAAAAAATAATTAAATTATCATATTTGCACAATTTCACATTTACACATATATATTCAAAATATGTATTCCACTTTAATTCAACCAATATAATTTCATCACATATCAAGACAATCCATTTCAATTGTAAAAAAAAAAAAATTCTCACCTCAATCACTTACCATAACATTTAATTAAAATACAACAATTAACAATTAGATTCGGATTATAGAAATACGAACCAGGAATTCCGAGCTATTCCTCGTCGACTAAATTTTTCCCCTTTTTAGTTGAGAATTCCGGTACGATGCTAGCTACGGAATTAAAACAATTAAAAATCATCAATACAACACCATTCAATCTCACATTAAATATTTCAATTTTTACGCATTATTTTCCTAAATTCTAATTTAGCCCCTGAACCGAGACTAACTTTTATTCTCAAAACTAATTTCATATTTTCATTCCATTTCCACTTTAAACTAATTTAACTCTCTAATTTCACCATAAATCCCTAATTTTGAAATTCTCTCAATTTAGTCTCTATTAATTCAAAACTTATGTTTTATTTTACAAATCAACCCTTTACTAACTTCTAACTTGAAATTCAATCAATTTAACCCCTAATTCATCAATTAATTCAACACGAACAACATCTAAAAATTTACTAACTTTCAAAATTTCAACTTAAACCAAGTAGTATTTTGTTCTAGGATTCCAAAAACTCAAAAATTACAAGAATAGGGACTACATTGACTTACCAATTGAGCTTGGAACTTCAAAACCCCAAAATTCCCTTTTCTTTCTTTCCTTTCTCCTTCTATGTTGCGTTTTTCAATTCTGTTTCTTTCCTTCTTTTCTATTTGTTATATATATAATAATAATAATATAATTAATATAATACTTATTTATTAAGTAAATAAATATAATAAATATTAACTAAAATATCTCAGATATTTCTTTAGTTATGCCATCTCAACTTTAGAAAAAATGCATAATTGCCTATTTGGTCCTTTTAACTTTTCTTTAATATATAATTAAACTTTTATCTCTATTGCAATTTAATCCTTTTTCATAATTAACCTCAATTTAGACAAATTCACTTAATTAAAACTTAATTAACTACACAACTAACTTCGTAAATATTTATGATAAATATTTACGAATCCAATTTACCGAAATGGAGTCTCGGGAATATTTTTTTCAATTTTATCCTTTTTAATCAATTAACCATCGAAACGTTAAAATTTCTTAACGAAACTTTAATACTACCCTAATGACACTCCGTAAATATTTCTAAAAATATTTACGGCTCAGTTTATAATATCGAGGTCTCGATACCTCGTTTTTGCCCCAATTTACCTAATAATTTCTTTTAAATCACAAAATTCACTAATTCAAAAATATTTCTAAAATCACGCTTAAGTTAGAATTATTAATTAATAAAATTTTCTAACTTTTTCATCGAATTTAGTGATCTCAAATCACTATTCTGACACTACTGAAAATTGGGCTGTTATAGGTGTAGAGCAAGTTTTCACTATCTTGACCTTCCATACGAGGTTTATTTGCCCTATACTGTCAAGGACTAGCTGGATTCACTCCAGGTATTGCAATGCTAATCCGTTTCTCACTCGTAAAAAAGTGATCACTACTAGGGTTATGTAACACCCCAAACTTGGCCTAAACGTTATGGCCGAATCTAGCGATGTCACATTGTAACATCCCTTACCCGTATTCAACGCCGGAATAGGGTACGAGGCATTACCAGAACATATACACTTATAAACATATTTAACCGAGTTATAAAATTTCATACAGATTAAAACTTTCAAATTATTATCTTCGAATCGCTAATTAGGGCTTACGAGGCCTAATATATACTCATTCGATCTAAGCCTTATAGCTACCACCATTGTAATATATTAAATATTCAATATCTTGTAAATATTCTCTAATCTATCCCATATACTTTCACACAGATTAATTCACGATTCACAAGTCTTATCATTTCAAAGCTTATAAGACACATGTACATATCTATACTAACTCGTATGAGTCTCATACTCATTCATATGCTCAATAAATCCGTTAAATCATTTCAACATCGAAGAATCCACATTATGTCAGAAACAATACTAGTAACAATCACAAATCTTTTCATATTAATTTCATGTATCATTTACTTAACTTCATATATCATTTCATAAATATGTAATTCACTAACACATCTTGCCATATACAATATCCAATTGGTGAAATCACTTAATTGAATTCAACTTCAACAATCACAATAAATCTATCACTTGAGTATGAGTCCATGTAACACTTACCAACTTTGTCAAATTAGTGAACGTCTTACGGAATTGGGTACTTATTTTCTCGATGCCATAGTCTAACTATGGTCTTACATGTAATCACATAATATATACCGATGCCATAGCCCAGCTATGGTCTTACATGGAATCACATATCACTTATTGCCACGGTCCATCCATGGTATTTTTCGTCAATTCGTCTTTATCACTGAACGAAAGTACTCAACCCTGCGTTCTACTCAATTTGAACTTTCATTCCAATTTATCTATCTTTCTCAACAATCATAATTCAACCATGAATATGTATATAGAATAATACATTATGTCAAGCATAGTACTAACAAATAATTGTTTCGTTTTAGCCATATGAATTTACAATTCAATTCATAATAACTAATTGAAATGAAACATTATGTCATTTCTAATTCAACGTTTATCAAATATAATCAGGCATATGACCAATTTATATACAAATCATTCATATATTTTATATTTCCTCCTCCTTCTCTCCATTCCACATCCTTAATGTACATAACACTCTTATAAATAACATTTTCTATAATTTTACTATTCACTCACATGTATATTCAAAGCTGTCAATCTGAGTCAGAGTCACTAAATTATTTTTATCTGGATCTACATAGCTCCAAATTAAGATCCGTTAATTTTCCCTGAAACAGATTCACATATATTCTTACCATAAAATTTTCATAATTTTTGGCTTAGCCAATAAGTACAGTTTATTCTTTAAATTTTCCCCTATTTCATTGCTCAACAGTTCTGACCTCTCTTCACTAAAAATTAATTATCTCACTATACAGAATTCGGATGGTAGTTACGTTTATTTCACTTGAAAATAGACTCATTAAGGGTTCTAAAAATTTAAAGTTTAGCCCGTAATTATTTTTTTACAATTTTTAAAAATTTTCCAGAGTTAGAAGAGGGGATTCCCAATTCATTTTGACCCTGTCTCACTAAACTTAAAATATCTCAAAATATATAACTTTTTTGCTTACTCTGTTTCTTTTATGTATAAATAGACTCATTAACCTTTCATTTCATATCTTATTCACTCTCTAATTCGATTTCCACCATTTTTTGTTATTTTTCAAATTCATGCAACTGTTTTGTCCAAAACTATTTTGCTGCTAATTCTACTTTTCATAATTTCACTTTTTCACTTTCGATCACTATTCAATTCAATTCCACACATATATTCATCATTCAATTACACTTAGTCGTTACATAATTTCATATATTTTCACTTAGTCAATTTCCCGTTGAACACTCGAAATATACACAGATACGTAGAGAATTAGCACATAAATGCCACACTAATATGTAGCCGAAGCTACCACTGATAAGTAGCTGTAGCTACCACTGAAATGTAGCTGAAGCTACCACTAATGTGTAGCCGTAGCTACCACTGATCAATAACACTGGAAATGTCCACTGGCCAGCTCACACAAGCTGTCAGGTGTCAGCAACACATGCTAGATCACCCAGCACCCGGGACTCACTGTAACACTGTAACACTGGTCTCTAGTGACATGTCACTTGTATCCACTTCTATTTTTAAGTTCAACTGGGAATTTACACTTAACATTTTATTTTAAACACTTTATCACTTGAATAATTCATGAACAATTTTCCTTCCACATTCAATAATAATTGACATATCAAATATAATTCACAATTTATAAAAATATATTGCTACTATTTACACACAACTTACTTTGGTGCAACAATATAAAAATTTAGTAATTTAGTCTTTAATCTTTTCTTTTCTTCGATCAAGGTCGATTCCACTTCTTTCTTGATATATAAGAACACATTTGACTTATTTAATACTCACATTTATCAAAACAGTCCTTAACTTAAACTTTGGCAAAATTATAATTTTACCCCTAAACTTTTGCATATTTACACTTTTTCTCCAAAGCTCATAAATTAAACTTCATCCCGTATTCTTATGTATTATGACATGCTAAACATTTTTCCCTTCCATGGCAACATCAAATTCCCACTCTAACACTTACTTATGAACATTAGGTATTTTTACCGATTATGTCGTTTGAGTCGTTTTCACTTAAAATCACTTAGCAAAAATTGTTTAACATAATTTCAAGCTTCATATTCTACCATAAAACATCAAAATAAACACATTTAACTTATGAGTATTTTTCCAAATATAAACCCTAGGTTAAATTATTGCTAGAATAAGCTAAATCAAGTTACCGGGACTCTAAAATCGTAAAGAACATTAAAAACGGGGCTTAGAATCACTTACTATGGAGCTTGGAAGCTTGAAAACCCTAACTATGGCTTCCCCCTTGCTATTTTCGTTCATCATGGAGAAGATAAGCACATTTTGCCATCTTTTTCCCTTTTTAATTCTCTTTATTACTAAACTACCAAATTGCCCCTAACTTAAAAATTTCCTATTTCACTTATCTCATGTCTATTTTTGTCCATAACTTAACCAATGGTCTAATTACCATATAAAGTCCTCCAATTTAAAGTTTCATAATAATTGGACACCTCTAACATGTAGAACTCAACTTTTGCACTTTTTACAATTTATTCCTTTTGACTAAATTGAGTGCCCAAACGTCAAAATTTTCAAACGAATTTTAATTTTCAAACGAATTTTTCACAAAATTATTTCGTGAAATCTTAGACCATAAAAATATAATAAAAATAAATTTTGTCCTCGTCGAATTTGTGGTCCCGAAACCACTATTCCGGCTAGGCCCAAAATCGAGTTGTTACAGGTTATCATTACTAGTATCATTCTTTGATTCCCTAGACATTTCAGCTATAATATAGATAAATTTCATAATCACCATTCAAATATCGACTCAAACTTGAATAAACTTGGCATGTACCTTTAGAATCAAATCCAAGATTGATTTAGTTCGAGAATCGACGAAACCTATAGCTTTGATACCACTAAGTGTAACACCCTATTACTCAATTCGGTCGTCGGGTTTGAGCTATAAAGTGCCACATTTGTTGCCGGAGCAGCTACAATCAAGAAAACGTAGTTTGACAGCATGATATATTCAAATACAAATAAATCACGTGTTTTAAACAATACATAATTATTTTTGGGTCTTATATGAGGTTACGAAAGCTCTTTTGTTAACCTGAGATAGAAAAAGAACCAAATTGTAAGGATTTTAAAGTTTTGATTTGACACCGTAACATCAGGGGTTCCTAGTTACGATGCAAAGCACTGATTGGTGCTCGTCGTGACCTAGAGCAATGGTGTCACCACCTAGATTTTGCTCTGTTTCTTGTTGCAACGTCAGAGGTTCATCATTGTGATGTGACTCACTATTTTCACGAGAATCAACTTGGTACAACTTTAGATTAGCTAAAAACATCATTAAATACCTTCCAAACTACCATGTCAAACACTTACCAAAGAATACAAGACAAGTTATACAAAATTGGCATTTTCAAGTACCATCAATTTACCAACTTCAAATATTAACAAATCAATTTAGTTTATGCCATTTCATATATCCAAAACCAACCTACACAACTATAAGATTGCATAACTTTTAACTCTAAGGTTCGGAATAAATTTTAGAAACATATCTAAACATGTTTTCTAACATTTATTTACAATCACAATTTGACAACTTAATCATTGAAACATTAAACCAAAATACTGCCAGGTACATGCCAAAGAAACTAAAATGAACCACTTTATGAAAACATTGTTGGGACAAAAACGATAGTCTAGATGTTGGATTCAAGTTTCGGGCCTTCGAGAATCACCTAAACCTGCGCACAGAAAAACAAACCGTACAATAAACAATAGGGCTTAATGGTAAATTTGTAATTCAGAGCATATATCATAAATATTAGCAAAACATTTCAATACTATACACGTATATCTATATGCAAATAACATCCTACTAAGTTACATTCTTGGTTACATTACTTAACATCATCAGTCTTTGTACATGAATATGTATATTACCAAATGTTATATCATCCCAATTCGATTTCAACATTGAGCATTCAAAATAATAATTTTCCCATATCATATACAATCTATGATACATAATTCACTCTCTAATTTCATATTATTCACCAGCTTCAGGAGTCTACTTACTCATTCAAATATGTTTTGGCTCGCAGGACTTGATTTCATTTTATTTGTATACTCAGCTGTGTGATTTTGACATTTTTTCACATTTAATTACAGATCATTCAAATAGTACCATTTTATACATATTCGCATCATTCACTAAGTTACATTTACAACCCCTATTAGCCTAACTCAGACTTGGGCAAATACTCGAATCGTCCAACCAACGCACCATAAAAAAAATTCCAGTGCATCTTGGTGTGCAAAACAAAAACTTGGCACATGAAGTGCATACTGGCGCATAAGCGCATATTTGGCACATGAAGTGCATACTGGCACATAAGCTCATAATATTGTACTCAATCCAGTCCTATGGCATGTCAACTATATCCAACTCGCCCCGATTAGTTAATAGGGTATCAAAATCCAATTCCAATTCCAATTCAAATTCCAATTTAGTACACTTATCATGTCGAAACCATTTTTATTTTGAAAAACAAGGTTGACTTTTAAAATGAAAATGGAGTGCCAATCTTTTATTGAACCCTCGTAACGCCCAAAAATTGGTACCTAATTGATTATTTAACGTCCTAATGTCAAAAATTTGAAAAGATTTTAAAATACGATCCTCTTTAAAAACCTAAATAAATCGAATTTGATGTTAAGACCTCCTTGTCCCGAAGTAATAAGATGTCACATCCAGTAAGTTAGGATATGAAATTTTAACCCTCGAAACTAAGCTTGTCTCATGCATTAAAGTTTAAAAAGGATATTCGGTTATTTGGATAAAAAATCGAAACCAAGTAAGTTAGGGCACGATTTTCTCAAAGCTCCAAAGTACCGAATATTGCCTTATATTTAAAAGTTTTCTTTTTTAAATTGGGGAAAATTGACGCAATATTAAAACGATGCGTAAAAAATTTGATAAAAAAACAACAATATGAAAATACAAATAAACAATTTATAAAACACATAATGACAATTATTTAAATACTAGCATCAATAATCAAAGGCCAACGAATTTAAAACAAAGAGTATAAAATAAAATAAAATAAAGATATAAGGCAAAATAAAATGTAAACAAATTTAAAAATAATGAATTTGAAATCAACAATATACAAATCAATAAATAAATTATATATAAAAAGTAGGTAATATATGTATAAGTTTGGAATAAAATAATATAAAAAAATGAAAATAGGTAATATATAAAGTAATAATATATAAACGAGTTTAAAAATAATATTGTGTAATAAGGAATTTAGAACAAGTTATACACAAAACATCTTAAAAATAAATGGTATATAAAATAGATAATATAATTTTTTTTTTGCAATTGATAATATATGGAAAAAAAATTTAAAGTAAATAATCAAACAATTTGAAATGGATGATTTATAACAGAAGTTTTTAAAAAATAAACAACATGTATGACATAATATTAAAAACAAATAAAGTATATAATTAATGGAAGAAAATAAAAGAATGATAAGAATGGTTAAATGAATGAACAATATGTAAATAAAAAAATTGATGGATAAATAAACGAATAAAAGTAAAAGAATAATTAATGATTAAACAATTAAATGGATAAAAAAAAGGTTAAAAAAATGCTTAAGTCAGCCTAACTCTCAGAATATGAAGATTCAATGAAATTCCTCCACCAAAATCCAACTCAAATGAAAGCAACTTAAAAAGAAAAGAAGATGAGCGAAGAACAAAATAAGAACAAGCCACAGAAAATAAGAACGCAAGAGAGGGAGAAATTTGAGTGAATGCTCTTAAGAATTATTATTGCTCCAGACTCAAGTGTTTTTACAATGAAGGGAGAGGCCTCCATTTATAGTTGAGCCTCCCCAAATCCAACGGTATAGATCAATTACATCATCGGCTAAGATTAAAGGGTATCTACAAATTAAATCTCTAAGATTACAAAATCATATCTTCTAAGATTGCATATCATATCTAACATTGCATATCCTTGAAGATTATGTTTCCATATGCGTCAAGCTTGTAGATGGACCTTCAACCTTTTCAAGTAATGGGCCATTCCGATCGGGCCAAATGATATAATTTTGGACTGGACTTGGACTTTGTTTTATTATTTTGGGTTTATTATTATTTTTTGTGAGCCTGGGCTAAATTGGCCTATTACATATCAAACTTGCAATAATATACACTATAAAAATTCAATTCATTAACATAACATATGTATTTCATATCACCCAATACATACTCTCACTCAATTCCATAGCATAATTCATATTTTAAGCGATTCGTGTTATTTTTTTTATTTTGTTCAATTTAGTCCTCTACTTCGAGAATTCACATTGAAGCTCGATCCTATAACTTATATCATTACTATATACTTACCTTGGTGCTCCCGTATATGTGTAACATGAAAATGCAAGCAATTTATATTACTTTAAATTATAAATTTACAAACCATAATTTTCGGCTACTCGTCGATCACTTTCGTTCTTCCTTTCCATCTTGACGATTCGGTGTTGTCGTTAGTTACGAATAAACACAAACACCTCCCATTATCAAATTCCAATCAAAACAGAATCAAATACTAATTTTTTTTACAAATTTTGTGAATTGTTCAATTTAGTCCCTAAAATCTAGACAAACATAACTTTGAATTTAAAGCCTCGGATTAGAATTTGATTACACCAAAACTCATTAGGGACCCTCTATTTTCTATCCTTACCAAAATTCATGAAAATTTTGTATTTTATTCAATTTGGTCCCTAATTTATGAATCTAACAATTAATATTTGCAATTTAGTTCTTTTCATATACTAAGCTTAATTTCTAACAATTTAACACCAAAGTCATTCAATTCTCAACCATGAAAACTTTCTAAAACTTTAACGATTTTACAAATTGGTATCTGGGCTAGCTAAATCAAGCTTGCATGACCTCAAATCTATAAAAAAATTGTAAGAAAATGACTTGAATTACATACCTAATTGCTTGGAAAAATTTTGAGAAATTATAAAGGTTTTCTTGGCCATGGGGGACAAAAAAGGAAAAAAGTGATGTTCATTTTTTTTCCACTAACTTTTTATATATATACTTAGATTAAAGTTTAATTAGGTTTTAGTTAATTTAAAGTTTATTTACAAAAACTAATTACCATCCATCATGCCATCCACTAGCATATATATAAAAGCAATTTACTTTTTATTTTGGTCCGTTAGTTTCTATTTAAGTCCCCAAGTCTTAATCTAAATAAAAATCTGTAGCGATTAAACTTTTACAATTTAATCCCTGAGCCATTATTTCTTACAATTTTGGTTAAATTACTTAACCAAATCTCAATTCATCAATATAGTAACTCTGTAAATATCACTATTAAATATTTTTAGACTTGATTAATGAAAACGAGGTCTTGAAACCGCCTTTTTTGACACCACTAGAAATTAGGTCGTTACAGACTGTCAACCACCATTGATATGCCTCTTCTTTAAGAAGATATACTGCACATGTAACACACTTGTGCGGTGAACATTCCAACTGTTGCTTGAATATTATTAGCATTGTATTTAGAGTAGATAGAAATTTGGATTTGAATTAATTATATAAATAATAAATTTGGATATTCCATTCCACTTTATTTTTATAAATAATGGAATCAAATATCAAAATATACACTCATTATCCACTTATTTGCTAAAATATAAAAGTTCGTAAAATTAAGTTGACTTATTGAACCAGCGTACTTGGGTATATAATGGAGATTATTACCTAATTTTAACTTGATACGATTGATTTTGTTTTAAAAAAAGTTGACAAATATCAACATCCTTACTATTAATAGAAATAATAATGAATTCTGCTTCTTATTGAAAACTTCCTATTTGTTAAAAATACAAGCCTTAGGAAGGAAAAATAAAATGAAATAGAAGGCTAGTTATTTCCACCCGGCGAAGAGGTAGATGAGGGTCTACTTGGATTTCTAATATTGCGAAGATATGCTACTTGCGTGATTAAGTTGACAATGAATGAATTAATTAGGTACTGTTGGAGAAGGAAGCAACCATTTGGTAGCTTCAACATAGTCAAGAACCAAGAATGGTTGAGCTTCTGCATCCGGTAGTTGTTTGACGAATGGCTCCCGTGTCTTGGGATTGGCGCCTTGCCCCGTGCATTTATATTCTCCATAGTAAACAGTTCTGCGTGTCAAGCCATTCTCACCTTATATATCTTAATAACTTTATTAATAAGTTGGGAAAGATTAGTTTACTTGTAGGCATGTCATGTTGTAAGGTTGAGTATTATCTTACTTGGCTCGTTCAGGTTGGAGATTATGAGACCAACCAGCAGGATTGACAACGTTGCCCATTTCAGTATATGCATAAACAACCCTTGGGCTGCTCTTCCAGGCCCTGCCCAAAAATGCATTCTTCGCTGTTCCAGAAATGCTACCATGCACAAACGAATAACCCGTGTCCTCTGATGAACTTTCTCTCGCTTGTGCTGTAATTACTGTAAGTCCCGGATCTCCTTCCACAAATATTTTTGTGTTCTGCATCCCACTTTCCCGGTCAAATATATATAATTATATATGGGGTATAATACATCATATTTCAGTACATGTTGAGAATATTAATACCAGATACAAAGATTTCCCGCTTCCAAAAATGAAATCAACAGTACCACGAATATGGCAATCCTTAAAGAAATGGTTGCCCTTGTCATCGCACAAAGTGTCTTGGAAGCCGATGATTTTACAGTTATAGAAAGCTGACCTATCACCAGAGACTCTCAAAGCAACCGCTTGGGCTCCTACCATTTTCCCGTCTGGCTTAGGAGCAGTGTTCTATATACATAATATGCCACCATAAAAACAAAAACCCTTTAATAATCAAATCAATAAAAGATGGATCATGAATTTCTAAACTCTACATTAACTTACCACTATATTGAGATTAGCACCCACAAAGTAACTACACTCAGTAATAAGAGTGGCACTATCTACGGTTCCATACTGCTTGGCGGTTCCATCAAATGTCAAATTTGGCATGTTTTTAGGATCTCCTAAAAATGTAATAAAAGGCTTATTTCTTTCAATTCTGATTTTCTCTTTGTAAGATCCGGGTCCGATGGATATAATCACACGTTTGGTGTTCCCTGATGGAACGCTCTCGATGGCTTTGGTTATGGTATCGAATTCTCCACCCCCACCTTGCATCACCTTTATAATTCTAGGTTCTGTCTCGGCCTCAACCAATTCAGGGTCTAAGGTGTTACCCCTTTCTTTCACGGGCTTGATAATGCCATTAAACCAAGCATTTACTTGAGATTTATCCGCTGGTATTGGTTGGGACACACCAACCGGAGCAAAGAGGAGAATACTTACACACATTGCTGCAACATAAACTTCACTGCTCTCGATTCTTTTTCCTTCCATTTACTTTTTTTTCCTTTTTTATTTTTAAAATAAGAGTAATATGTTTGTTTTCTTTGTTTATTGAATATTGATGTGTTTGCATTCTAGTGACTCCAATTTATAAGATAAATTTATGAAGAAAAAAAAATCTAAAAAACTGGGCATTGGAGGATTCCTTGCATTTCCATTCATTTGCGTAGTTTTTGGTGCAAGTTTTACTACAGTTCAGACCGAGCATTTCGCGGTTGATCGTTATTAAGTAGTATGTCGAAACCCCTTTTTGAAAACAAAAAAATAGTGTTGATTTATTAAAAATGAAAATTGAAGTCACCACTGATCTTTTATTGAGGTGAGACCGGATCGCCTTGAAAACAATTTTGGGCTACGAATTTTAGTAAGAAAACGGGTTTGGGAGTCAGTTACGCACGAGGAAGAGTTAGCACCCTCGCAACGCCCAAAATTGGTACCTATTTGATTATTAATGTCTTATAGTCAAATGTCGAAAATTGGAAAACATTAAAAACGATCTCCTTTTATTAATAACATATTTTAAAATAATACTTGGATAAATTTGAACGAATGTAAAAAGACCTTTTCATCCCGAGACGACAAAATGTCGTATCCCGTAAGTTAGGATGCAACATTTGAATTCACGAGCATAAGATAACCTTTAAAATCTTTATTGAAACTTTTTATATTTGAAAACTAAAAGATATTTAGCCATTTTAGTTCGACGAGAAAGATCGAAACCCAGTAAGTTAGGGCACGATTTTTTATCGTTCCAAAGACGACATATTGCAAACTTCATTTTCTCCTTTTTTACGAATTTGGATTAAAGCAAAAGTTTAATGCAATATTAACAATGATGTAAATTTAATTTATTCGAAATGAAAAGAAATGAAATGATCAATTTTTGGCAAGTAAGTTGGAAATTTCTACTATAATGCAATGCTTGGAAGTGAAAAGCAATTTTACAAACCTGGAACAATATACATGGGCAAAATACTAAACAAATATGCACGTACAAACCCCAAACACACATAATAATTATCGAACTCGAAATAATATATAAAGTAAACTTAATTCCAAAGAAAAGGTACATAAATAAAACAACATGAAGTAAGTAATAGGCTAAAAAAAACTAGTATGTGAATCAATTTAAGATAAAATGAATACATGAAATGAATTGAAATAAATTATTTAATAAATTGTTTAAAACAACTAATAAAACGCAATATACAAAAATATTTAAGCAAACGAAGTTTAAAGAAAAATTAGAATATACATTATATAAAAAAAATAATAATAAAAAATTAAAAAATAAGTAATATGTATAATTCAAAATAAATAGTATGCATATGGATGGAGTTTAAAACAATACATGGATTAAAACAAATAGTATATATGAATGTAGAATTTAATACAAATAATATCTACAATTTGAAATGAATTGGGTAATTTACAATAAATAGTATAAAAAATTTTGAAATAACAATACATATAAAATTTAAAAATTTTGATGATAATTCTAGAATAATCATACGTGATAAATTCAAAATATTAATATATAATAAATTTAAAAATATTAATGATAAATTTGAAATAAATATACATGATAAATTTAAATAATGTTAATGATGAGTTTAAAATAATAACATATTAAAAATTAAAATAATATTGATAATAAATTTAAAAATATATTAAGCTTGAACATAAAATAATGCTAGATGTAAAATTAAATATATTTAAAGAACAGAATAATGAATATTAAAATAAATAAATAAATAACATATTAAATAGGTAAGGATTAAATTAAATTAAAAACAGAATTGAAGGAAAAAATGAAAATAAGATAAAAAAGGGGGCCGAATGTAATGCACGAATAACTTGGGGGACCAAGTAGGAAATAATTCCCGTCCCTTCAAAATGCAGCGTTTCAACCTGGGCCGAAATGAAACAAAAACAAAATGGAAGGCGAAATTAAAAAAAATTAAAAAAACTGATTTGAACGCGCCACAAAAGAGGGAGGAACAAACGCGGAAATTGACCTTTGAGACAAAACGCGCGGATCAAGCTGCATCCGGGTCGGGTCAGTCGGGTATGGCCTTATACGACGCCGTTTTGGAGACACTGAAGCAGGCCCTAAACGACGTCATTTTTATTACTTTATAAAATCCCAAACCTAATTAGAAAATAAAACAAAATAAAACCTAATTAGAAATTTTTTACCACTTTTAAAGAAAATAAAACGAAAAACAATGCCTTAGGCTATCTTCTCCCCGCTGTTCACAGCCGAAACAATAGCCCCTTCAACTCTGATTTTAACAGAGCAGACAAGGGCCGACGGCAGACTAGCAGAGGTAAATCTTCCCTCTTCATTCTTTTCGTTTTGTATCTTAATAAAAAGATGATAATGCAAAGAGATAAAAAAATTGACAGAATCTGAAAAATCACCTTGAAATAACAGAGCTATTCGATTTGTTTTTTTTATTTATTTCGTGTTCCGTTCACTTTTTACAGATTTTAATTGGCTTTTATAGTCAAAACGAAACTGAAAAATAGATATAAAAAAAGGAAAATAGTTCTTTGCTTCCATTTTGCTATTAGTCCCTTTCTTTTTGCTGCTTGTTTCCTTGTTTGTTGAGTTGCAGGTACATGGCCAGCCTGGAGATGCACGCACGGGGAAGAGGCGCGCCTGGGCTACTGCTGCGGCACGATGGCTGGAGCTTGCTAGGGTTTCAGATTTTGTTTCAGTTTTGGGCCAGGATTGTACTGGGTCTCTGTTTAGTGGGGTTTGGGTATGTAATTTTGGGATTTTAAATTGGGTCAATGTAATGGACATTTGGACTTTTATTTTATTTATTATTTTTATTCATTTTTGGTGTTTATTGAGCCCGGCAATAATTGGGTATTACAGAGTATAAGAGTATACATTGGATAAATTTGTTGCCAAATACATGACATTCGGACTTGGGACAACTATGATCATTGAATAATAATCTTAAATGCAAAACCTGAACCGTGTGCATTTAATTTAAGGATTGAAAATGTTTTACGTTGTTGCCTTCATTTGTTGCCCAGTTAATACTTATTTGTTTATTTTAAAGTTCTTTTGAAATTACTTATTTGTTAGGTTTATATAAATGAAGAACAGTTTAGTACTAAATGGAACTTACCAAATAAGTTTTATGTTTCCTTTTCTTTCATTCATGAAAGGTGACAATTTTATTGATTCATTTTAGGAAACACAATACTGAACATAAAATATCTATTAAGTACAAGATTCTAAATAAAAATATCAATTATTTCAAACAAGTTGTATTAAGTACAAGATTCTAAATAAAAATATCAATTATTTCAAACAAGTTGTGATTATATACAAGATAGGGAATAAATGTTAAAGTATATTATAGGCACAAATTTAAATTAATCTAGTATTTATATTACTTAAAAAGAATCAAATAGTAATTAACAAAGTTAATATTTTTAAAAATTTTACGGTTTTGTAAATGAAATAAATTATTCGTAAATTACAAATGAAAAAAAAAGTTAAAATATATAAAAATATAAAGTACATTTAATATAAATACAATAAACAAATATCTATAACAATATATAAAAATAATATAGGTAACATCATTGAAACTTGCAATAGAAAGTTCCGATAATTTAACTTAAGGTTAGTTTTAGTTTTAATTAATTAATTTTGATTTAAACCAATTTAGACTTTGCACTTCTAATTTGTGACTCAAATAGATTAGTAATTATTTCCAAGTAATTAATTTAGTAATACTTTTCTCCAATATAACAATCCCTTGGGTACTACCCTCAGAATACTTTCCAAGTGTTTTGTTTTAAACTAACTATATTACATTTTGACTTGTTCATTTGCAGATACCATACTTTCACTTTTATATTTAATTGCACAATTATCAGCCCCGACGCACACACGTCAGGGCGTACAGGTGTGACAAACGAAGAAGGTATCTTCACTCCGATTGACATAGGATTAGGAGTAGGAGTAAGCGTAGATGTAGAATTAGATATTGAAGATGAACTTAAACGGGAACTAAGTGAAGGTATCAATGAGCCAACACACTTTCCAATCATTTTTGTAGAGCAACCAACTGATGACCTTAACAAGCATATCTATTTTCAGTTTGAAACAGGAAGTGAAGCCCGAGTATCTACAATTTATTATGATATCGAGTTTGTGATTTTGAGGCTATAGTTCCTTGGAACGAGCTTTGGAGTTGGTTAGGCTTTGGAAAGAAGTGGCTCGTGATGTGGCTATGTAGAAGGTTAAAATTAATACAGTGACAATGTGCTCGAATGATAAGGGGGTCCTTATTCTAGTCATAAAGAACAAATGTCAATTGGAGGTTGTTATGAAACTTAGGAAAAGGAAGAGGAATGACTTTTTGTATATCTATTATTGTACAAGTGCTTGGTATTTATACTAGTACCTAGGAATTATACATGAAAACTAAGGGAATTATACATGAAAACTAACTAGACAAAATCCTAAGTTATAGCCTAGTTTGCATGCTAGAATCATGTTAGAATACATATTTACATGAACATCCTTCCTCAAACTCAAGGTGGTGCTATGGACCGTAGCTTGAGTTTGGAAACTAGGTCATGAAATCTGGTTGCAAGATGAGTCTTTATGAAAATGTTTGCGATCTGAACTGATAAGGAGACAGAAGTAAGGTGTAGAATGCCCTGAGTAACATGATATTGTACAAAATGAAAATAAATCTATGTGTTTTGTACATTCATGAAACACATCATTATTAGCGATATGGATTGCACTGCGATTATTACAATGTAGGGTAGTAGTGACTACCTCTGAATGTACCAACGTCTAAAGTAGAAGTCCTGCACAAATTATGTTAAATAGGTGGTGTCCGCATGTATACGGTTCATGTTGTAATATAGTTACAATGAAGTAGATGAGTACTTCGAGGATTGTACCCAAGGGAGGCGAACACTAAATTAACTCTAACCTAAACATAAATAGATCTAACTAGTACTTTAGATAAATTATATTAAGATAAAACATAAAGATGGATTTTTTTGGGGTTTTTATAATGATAATGAAAATAACAAAAAGGAAATAAACTTTGGGAAATCAATAAGAAAATTGTATCAAATTTGAGCATAGGTAATTAGCTCGCTTCAGCAACATAACTAACTTTCACTTTGGGTTCCTTGTTCAATCAACTAGTTGCTATCCCAGCAGGATCTCTTGATCTTCCACTAAACTAACGAGTCGACATGAACTACTTATCTCTCGACCTCACAGTTCAAACTGATTTAGGGCTAAGGTGTTCACGGATAAACCATACCAATTTTGGGTTAATTGCTACCTAAATGACTTTCTAAGGTCGTCAAGCCCAGTGTTTAAGTTCTTCATCTCCTGAACAGTTGATTCGTTGAGAAAACCCTACACAACAATCAATCAATCATACCTCCACTCACTAACCCCCCATAAGAGGATTAGTTCACCATGGATCTAAAAAATGTAATAAACTTGATGCGAAAGATAAACATTAATAAAAATCAAGAGAGAAAGGTTTAAAAAAAGCCTGAATTGTATTGATTAGAGGACGAAATCCACAAAGAGTTGATCAAGTTCCAAAAATCAGATCTCCTGACAAATGTAAATAACAAAAATGAAAATAACATAAAGCCTAATAAAAAGCGAAAAATTAAAAACTGAAACTATGAAGAAAATTATACAATATGAAAAGTTGTGCTTAACAAGTGTTAAATAATCCTATTTATAGTGTTAGGGTTGTTGTCGTCTTCAACCCTAGGTCAGTTGACATTCTCGTGTTTAATATTTGATTGTGCAGACCAAAACACCCCTAATTTGTAAGTATTTCTCGTATAGGACTGGTGTCACAACATCAAAGGTAGTATGCTCGTACTTAGGTTAACTTCAGGGGTGTGTCACTACAGTGAAGACAATATTGTAATTCTTGGTCTTTGCTCCCTATGTTGCAACATCAAACTCCCTATGTTGCAACATAGTGACCAATATTGAGTTGGTATGCCTTTAATGGTCTCCTGCACACTCACAAAGTATATTAACTCCCCTTTAGGCATCATTTGACCCCTAAGGTCAATAAAAGACTCAAATTATACTTTTTATTGAATGTAAATGATACTAAGAAAACTTTATTAAAACATAATCAAAATGCTTGTATTCAAGCTCTTTAAGTGCGAAAACTAGTTTAATCTACTACATAGAATTACGGCAGATCAAAATCCCCCACACTTAAGTCATTGCTTATCCTCAAGCAAAGCAAACAAAAATGGTAATTAAAAGAAGACCTTTGAGAAAATATGGTACAAATGTAGGTTTTGGAGCACATGACTAAGCATTTCATATTTACACATAATCTTGGCATGATATATAGCTAATCTCCTCTAGACTTATCAACGTCCAGAGTAGAAATCCTGCACAAAAGATGTGAAAGGCGGTATCTGTAAGTATATAGGTCAGATTCTAATATAGTTAAAACAAAGTAGGTAAGTGCTCCAAGGATCGTATGTAAGGGAAGCGAGCAGTAAATTAATTCTAATCTAAATATAAATAGATCTAATTGGTACTTGAATTGAATTATAGTACAAAGCATTAAAAGAAGGGTTTTGGATAAACTATACTCAAAATAATAAAGAAGGAAATAAAGTAAAAGAACAGTAAATAAATGAAAAACAAGAAATCAAATAATCAAATATGTATCAAATCTGGGCATGAGTGAGTAGCTTGCTTTGGTAGTCATAATCAACTATCATCTTAGGGTTTCTTGTTCAATCAACTAGTCAATACCCTAGTAGGATCTTCTGATTTGTCCATTGAAATACTGAGTCAACAAGAACTACTTATCTTTTGACCTTATAGTCTAGACTAGTTCAAGGTTAGGGTGTTCACGGATAAGCCATACCAAATTTGGGTTAATTCTCACCTTATTAACTTCCTAGGGTTGTCAGGCCCAGGGTTTATGTAACACCCATAACCCTTATCTGTCACCGAAATAGGGTTATGAAGCATCACCAAACTTTACAGATAAAATACGAACATTTCATAACATTTAGTAAATATATTAGAAACCAATCATAAAATACTCATATTGTCCCTTGTATGAGCCCTCGATGCCCAATATACACCTTAGAAGTGAATCGGGACTAAACCGGATACTCAGAGAATTTTTCCCAAAATCTCAAAAATTTTCTTAGGAGCAAGGGACACACGCCCGTGTGGCCGGCCGTGTGGCTCACACGGTTAGGAGACACGCCCATGTCTTAGGTTGTGTGGGCATTTGTGTGAGGCACACGGCCATGTCCTAGCCCGTGTCCATACTCGTGTAACTCTCTGACTTGGGTCACACGGCTAACCACATGCCTGTGTGCTTGGCCATGTGTAGGGTGTAGGGGTTACACAGCCAAGCCATACGCCTATGTGCTAGGCCGTGTGCAAAAACCTGGGCATTTTATTTCTAAATTTTAATATGCAAGGGACACATGGCCAGACCACATGCCCATGTGCTAGGCCGTGTGTGTCTCTACCTGTATGGACGAAAATAGGCCATTTTTTGGCTTCTTTTCTCACCCATCCATGACTTCTACCGACACACCTCAAATTTCTTACATATAGGCCATAATAAGATTTCTAAAACAACCAATTCCTAACTTTAATATGGTCAAATTATTATATATATTTCAACATTCTAATTAGAACATGAAACAATTCACACATACAACTACTTATATCAACATGTTTTACCAATTTATTCATCACTAAGCCTAGGAACTATCCATCCATTAACCACCCTAATACTATACCAAACATGATAGAACCATTCATATATAAATTAACTTGAAACATAAACAAAATGTAATTATTGACATTTACACAACCATTTCAATCGTTATACATGCCATATAAACCATAATATGTATTGCAAAATCTACCAGAACAAGTTGGATAGTGTGGCTCAATGTGTTGACCCGACCTCTCGACTTCTCAAAAATATACAAAGAATATTAAACAATACAAGTAAGCTTAATGAAGCTTAGTAAGTTCGTTGGCTTTAAACATAAATCTTACCGAACACACTAAAACAATTCATTTAAATATATATACATCGTTCGATATACATTTCCTGCAAATTACAACTTCAGTTGATGAATTCACTTATTTTAGCTCAATATCAATAATAACTTTAAGTCTTTAAACATTAATTCTATATGTCACTTACCAACCCTTGTCAAATCAGAGAACGTCTTACGGATATGTGTACATCTTATATAGAAGCCTGAAGGCTACACAGAAGCACATACGTGCTAAACAGAAACCCATAAAGGTTAGACAGAAGTTCATAGGAGCTGAACGAAAACCCATACGGGTTAAACTGAAGCTCCAAAAAGCTGAACGGAAACCCATAAGGGTTAAACTGAAACTCATATGAGTTAAATGAAGCTCATGAGAGCTAAACGAAAAGTAAACATGAAAGATTGCAACAAATGCTGAACCTCAGTTTACTTGGGTAATTTGTCGTCCATTCATCCTTTGCACAGAATGACAGTATTCAATCCCGCGTTCCGTTCGTTTCGAACATTCAATTCAATTTCTTAACTTTAACAATAATGTTATTTTCAACAAATGATATGAATAAATACATAATACTATTTATTAATTTAATATATAACATTAAAGTTTAACCATATGAACTTACTTGGGTTAAATTGTGGAATTTGTAGTAGTTCAGGGGATATTCTGCTAATTTTCCTTTTTCACCATTATCTACAGGCTCTTGATATAGAGTAAAACTATGAAAAGCCAGCTTTAGAAGCTCTCCTATGGCTATTTTTGGCTGAAGATTGATGAAGAAATGTCTAGAAATTCAATTTGGTCATTGTTTTATTTTTACCTTAATTTCCCAAATGACCATTTTGTCCCTAAATCACCTAATTTCAAGATTTTTCTCTGTTTATGCCGCCTCAGGCTTATAATAGGCATCTAATGACCTTTTTGGTCCTCTTTTATTCACAACTTAAGATATTTAGTCACTATTTCTTTAATTAACAAGTTTTGCACCTTTTTCAATCTAATCCTTTTTATTTAATTAACTATCAAAACATTAAAATTTTCTAACGAAACTTTAATAATAACTCAATGACACTCTGTAAATATTTATAAAAATATTTATGGCTCGATTTATGAAATTGAGGTCTCGATACCTCTATTTCGAAACCACTTAACTTAATACTTTATTCTAAAACACAATTCACTATTTCAAAAGTCTTCCTAAAATCACATTTAATTCATAAATATTAAATAATAAAGTTTTCAAACTCACTCGTCGTATTTAGTGGTCTCGAACCACTATTTCTGACACCACTAAAATTTGGGTTGTTATAGTTTAGATTCTTCATTTCCTGAACAACTGATCCGTTAAGAA
The DNA here is from genome assembly GCF_007990345.1 of Gossypium hirsutum. NCBI lineage: Eukaryota > Viridiplantae > Streptophyta > Magnoliopsida > Malvales > Malvaceae > Gossypium > Gossypium hirsutum. Next base: position 55,231,546 of record NC_053448.1, read on the forward strand.
ATCCCTATAAAACAGTTAATTATTCATGGATCTAATAAACGATATAAAATTTATGTAAAGAATGAATCTAAAGAACAATTGAAGAATAGAGTTTAGGGGAAGCCTGATTTGTATTGAAATTAAACTTAGAATCCTCACAGATTTTGACAGTAATTCTAGAATTTGATTTCTCCACAAAAGTAAATAACAAGAACAAAAATCTAAAACCTAAGAAAAAGGGAAAAACTAAAGAATAAATCTAAAGAGAGAATTATACAATATGAAAAGTGTCTATAACATGTGCTAAATGAGCCTATTTATAGATTTTAGGGTGGTCGTTGTCTTCAACCCTAGGTTAGTTACTGTACTCGTGCTTAACATTTGATTGTGCAGACTAAAATATCCCTGGCTCATAATTAGTTGCCATACAGAGGTGATGTCGGACACACCAGGTCCTGTGTCGCGACATCGAGGGTAGTATGCTCAACTTCAACGTGTCTTTAAAGGTATGTCACGACATCCTCAGGCTATGTTGCGACATTGAAGGCAGTCTTGGAATTCTTCTATTTTCCTCCCTATGTTGCGATGTCAAATGCTCCGTGTTACAACCTAGCAACTAGTATCGAGTTAGTATGCTTTCTAATGGTCTCCTATGTAACACCCCTAACCCGTATCCGTCGCCAGAACAGGGTTACGGAGCATTACCGAAATAAATAGATCAAATAGAAACATTTCATATTATTTAACATTCATGTCACATATTATTCATAAAGTCCCTTATATGATCCCTCGAGGCTCAAAACATACATTAGAAACAAGTTGGGACTACACCGGGTACTCAGGGAATTTTCAAGAAATTTCAAAATTTTTCCTAGGTGTAGGGGACACAAGCCTGTGTGGTTAGGCCGTGTGGCTCACATGGCTACATGGCTAATAGACACGCCCGTGTCTTAGGCCATGTGGGCATTCAAAATAGGGCACATGGTCGTGTCCCAACCCATGTCTGTACCAATGTAACTCTCTGACTTGGGTCATACGGCCAAGTCACATGCCCGTGTGCTAGGTTGTGTGTAGGTGCAGGGGTCACACGGCCAAGCCACACGCCCGTGTGCCAGGTTGTGTGAAAAATCTTAAGCATTCTGTTTTTAATTTTAAAGATGCAGGGGGCACACGGTCAAAACACACGCTCATGTGACAAATGGCTGAGACACACGCTCGTGCCTCTGCTCGTGTGGACAAAAGAAGGCCATTTCCTAGCCATATTTCTCACCCAAACTTGTCTTCCACCTACAATAACACTTAAATACATTCTCAAACCATATCAAAACACTTAAAACAAACCAAAACCATATCTTAAACTTGACATATTACACATACAACCAAACTGCTTTTAGGCACCCCAATAGACAATTTATTAATATGTCATTCCAAAACTTATACTTACCTAGATACCAAATGCATATATGCTTAATCAATTTCATACTTCAAACATGATAATACCATATATTTACATCAAAACATGACCATTACAAGCCATTCCAATGGATAATTACAACCAAACCATTTATATGCCAACATTGGCCAAGTTAACCTATACATGCCATTATAACCAAAGTTAATTTACTAAATATACCGATATGAGTCGATGGATAGTGTGATGATATCTCCGCCAAGCTTTCAACCCAACGAGCCTCTGAATTACTATAGAATAGAGGGAAATAAAACAGAGTAAGCGTATTATGCTTAGTAAGTTCATATAACGGTAAATTAACTTACCAATCATTTACATTTAAAGTAAGCATGCAAAGTTCATCCAAAGAAATTTGGCAATTTTCCTAAACACATATAACCTCAAGAAACATGTTAGTCATGTAGTTCATGTGAGCATCATGAAACAAGGATGAGCTCATCATGTAACAATTTTCATATACATATGCTTTCCACATCATATATCCATATAACATGTACATTTCCATAATAATTCATCTCAAGTTCATATTATTTCATGTCAAAACTTTGCCTGTTGAATTTATTTGAAATATCGAGGGATACACAGGTAGTATGTAATACCTCGAAAATTACTACAGTAAGAAAGTAAGGTATTATCCTTGATATAGTAAAATAAGGAAATAAAGTGACAAAAAAGGAAATTTCGACTTATGTCAACATTGGGAAGTGTATTATGATTTATTAATTCAATAAAGGACTAAATCGTAAAAGTAAGAAAAGTTTTGTGGCTCAAGAGTAAATATTCAAAATTTAAGGGGTTAAAGTGTAAATATGAAAAAGTTAAAAAAACCAATAGTGTAAATATTTTAAGGGTGTAATGATCTAGAAACTAAGGACAATGGATGAATTAGGACCAAATTGAATAGGCGAAGAATTATGAGGGACTAAATCACAATTTTACCAAATTAAGTGATGACTCAATGATGAAATTTTAAAATATTATAAAGGGAAAATGGTCAATTAGAAAGAGAGAGAACTCTAGAAGGCAATGGTGATATTAGAGATATTTTGATGATATATTATAATTATTTAATTAGATAAATATTATTTTATTCATATTTTAATAAGATATTTTATCATTATTTTATTTAGTATATAAGGAAAGAAAGAAGAAGAATTCTCTTCATCTTTCCATGCACCTACGTGAGAAGAGAAAAGAAGAAAGAAATTTTCCTTTCTTTATAATTTGGTCCTTTTACCAAAAATTCACCATTTTCACTTAGAAATCAAAAGAATTCCCATAGCTACCAAGAGAGAAAAATAATAAGGAGACTATGGGGAGCTAGAATATCAAGTTAGATTCAAGAAATAGAAGCCGAAGGAGAGATAAAATCAAGTTAAAGATTGAAATCAATAGAACAAGGTAAGAACATCAAGATTTTAATATATTTTTAAGTTTGATATTATTGAAAAAGAATGAAAATGATGTTAAAGTAGTGTTTTCTTATATAAGGTTCTATGTTCATGATATGTTAGTGAAGGGAAATATTGTAGAGAAAGGAAAGGAGGGTGTTATAAACTTGGTTATCAACATTTTTCACTAAAACAGTTTTGGACAGCAACAGTAGTCTGACTTTGAAAATTCACCAAAAATTGTAGAAATTGAATTAGAGGTTAATTAAAGTATTAAATTGAATCCTATTGAGCCTAGTTTTACATATAAGAAATGATGTAAGCAAAAGAGTTTCATATTATGAGATATATGAATTTTTGTGAGACAAGGTCAGATTGATTTCGGGTTCCCCTGTTCTGACTTTGGAAATTTATCAAAAATTGTAAAAAAAATTAAGGTTTTAAATTTATATGTTAAAATTTTTAATGAGTCTATTTTTAATAAAACAAATGTAGACGTCATCCAAACCCCGTACTAAGAGATAATTTATTTTTAGTAAAGAAAGGTCGAAGCTGTTAAATAGCAAAATAGAGATAAATTTGAAGATTTTACTGTACTTATTGGATAATTTATAAATTCTGAAAGTTTTATGGTAGAAATATATTTGAGCCTAGTTTTAAAAAAATCAAGTGGGTCTTAATTTAGAATTCTGTAGCTCAAGATATAAATAATTTAGTGACTATGACTCAAGTGGACAACTTTGATATGAACATATAAGCATGTTATATACTAAAAGCTAAAGATTCTAACAAATATATATATATACATTAAAGATGTGGAATGGAGAGGAGGAGGAAAATATATATGAATATTCAGCTAGCATGGGTTTACATTAAAAATGGCTAATTTGCATGTTCTAGGCTCAGAGACTAAATTGAATAAAAGTAAAATTTTAGGGGCAATTTTGTAAAAATTTCAAAATTTCCAAATTGCATGAAATGAATTGTTATATTGTCTAAATTAATATATTGAAATAAATTATTAATATCAAGTGGGTTTAGTGCTTTAATTTTGTTGTATGATGATATTATAAAGTGATTTTGTTAAATATTAATGTTAGTATCAAATTATGAAAATAGTTAAAATATTAGGGTTTGGTATTAAATTTCTATTTTATTAAGGGCTGTATGATAGCCTAGAATATTTGGATAAATTATTAATTGATAAAAATTAGTTGATTTGATAGATTAACTAGTTAAGGGACTAAATTATAAAACTTGTAAAAGTGGAGGTAATTGTGTAAATTTGAAAAAATGAAGGGTATAAATTGTGAAATGAATTGGAACTGAAATATATGCTAATGAATGAGTAATTTCAAATATATGATCAAAATTTCGTAGATACTTGAGAAAAAGGAAAAATAGCAGAATAGTCCCTAAACTTCTGCAATTATTACAATTCAATTCAGGTAAGTTCGTATGGTTAAACTATGATGTTTATTTATTGAATTGATGAATGATATTACGTATTTATTCATATTTATTTGTGAAAATAAAATTATTTTTAAATTATGAAATTGAATTAAATGTTCAAAACGAGTGGAACGTGGGATTGAGTACAATCATTCTGTGGCAAAGGATGAATTGACGAATAAAACGATAACTGGGTTATGGCACTATGAATGTAAGACCATGGTTGGGCCATGGCAATGTTTATATGTAAGACCATAGTTGGACTATAGCATTTTGATGATAAAACCATAACTGGGTTTTGGCAGTACTAATGTAAAGGGTGAATCGACGGCAAATTACCCCAGTAAACCGAGGTTCAGCATTTGTTACGACTTTCATGTGAGCTTTCATGTTTACTTTCCGTTTAGATCTTATGAGCTTTAGTTAACTCATATGAGTTTCCGTTTAACCCCTATGAGTTTCCATTCAACTTTTTTGAGCTTCAGTTTAACCCTTATGGGTTTCCGTTCAACTCTTACGAGCTTCCGTTCAACCCTTATGGGTTTCCGTTTAGCTCTCATGAGCTTTTGTTTAGCCCGTAAGTCATTCTTCGAATGGTAAGTTATCGGGAGTTTTCTTGGATGATATATGTATATGAAGTAAAAGATGATATGTATCATAAAATGTATGTAACACCCCTAACTCGTATCCGTCATCGAAATAGGGTTATAGAGTATTACCAGAACTTACGGAATGATTACAGGCATTTTATTCTATTTTATCGTACGTGTTAGAAAATGTATCGTAACGTTCCTTATTAGGGCCCTCGAGGCCCAAAACATACATTAGAAACAAGTCGGGACTAAATCAGAAACTCAGAGAATTTTTCGTGAAATTTCAAAATTTTGCCTAGGTACAGGGGTCACATGCCCGTATGGTCAGGCCGTGCGGCTCACACGACCAGGTGACACACCCATGTCCTAGGCCGTGTGGTATATGAAGTAGGTCACACGGCCATGTCCCCAGCTCGTGTAACTCTCTGACTTGGAAAACATTAAGGTGCAGAGGTCACATGGCCAAGCCACATGCCCGTGTGCCAGGCCGTGTGAAAAATACTGAGCATTTTATTTTGAATTTTAAGATGCAGGGGACACACGACCAGAACACATGCCCATGTCTCTGCCCGTGTGGACAAAATAAGGCCATTTCCAAGCCTTATTTCTCACCCATTTGATCATCCACCTACACAAACATTTTAACACATCCAAAAGCCAATCCAAAACATTTAAATCATGCCAAACTCAAGTATCATACATGCCATATCACTTCATAAATCCATGTTTGTGAATTTATCTACTTGACCATATTTACTCAATATCATACTAATATTCATAAACCAAATTAAGCACTTATATCAAACATGAAATTAACTCATATTAATATACCAAAACACATTCATCACAAGCCATTCCAATGGCTATTTACAACCAAAATATTTGTATGCTAACATTGGCTAACCAAAACCTATACATGTCATTATATCTATAATCAGTATCATATTTGTACCGAAATGTGCCGGTGGATAATGTGAGTGATCTCTGCCAAGCGTCCAGTCCAATGAGCTTTCGTATTACTACAAAATAGATAAAATGCAACAGAGTAAGCATATTATGTTTAGTATGTTGGTATAACAAGAAATTAACTTACCATTCATTTGAACATTAAGTAAAAATACACATGCATTCCAAACAACTTGGTCATAGGTTAAGCACACAATCTCATCAAATATATTAGTTATTCATTTCATGTAAATGTCAATAACAAAGATGAGCTCATCAAATACCAAGTTCCATGCATTTCATGTATTTTTCAAATATTGATTTCAGATATTGATTTTACTTGTCTTCATGTAAGAATTTCACCCGTTGAATCATTTGAAATCTCGACGGATACGAGGGTAGTACACATAAAGTGTACAAATTAGAAATCCATCAATTCATGTCCGGGAGTACTCATTAGAGCACTTAAACAGAAAGCTCTCTCTCAAGCACTATAACGGGAAGCTCATTGAGCCATGTAACGGAAGGCTTATTCAGGCTTAATAATGGAAAGCTCACAAAGAGCCTATATCGGGTAGCTCTGAAGAGCACTTAATGAGAAGCTCCGAAGAGCACTTTAACAGAGAGCACCGGATAGCCATATAACGAGAAGTTCAAGCGAGCACTAACAGAAAGCTCCGAAGAGCCTTTAACGGGAAGCTCACAAAGAGCTTATAAACAGAACACTCATAAGAGCGTAGGTGTGTCTACAACATATGCATATCACAACCAGTTGGGATGCTCCAAAGAGAATTTAACGGGAAGCTCGCAAGAACACTATAATGGGAAGCTTTAGAGGGCTTATAACGGGATGCTCTTTCGAGCTATGATATGTCTGCAACAAATGCAGGACCACTACCATTTCAGGAGACAAAACCTTGTATCCAATCGAATTTCATTCGTTCAAATGGGATTTGACATTTATCAGTTTTTTTTGGATATGTGATCAGATTTCATATACATAGCCAATACACAAATCACATACAATTTATTCAAATCAATTCAAACATATAATTACACAATTAAGTTACACGAATTACCTCGACTAATTGTTCGTGACTTGTAATCTACTAATCTGATACTTTTTCTTTACCACGATCTACTTCCGTACTTGGTCTATCCAGATCTATATAAGTAAATTTAGCTCAGTTTAATATAATTTACATTCAATTCTATCCAAGTCAATATTTTGCCCCTATACTTTTACTAAATGATGATTTCGTCCCTAGGCTCGGAAAATGAAATTCATGTAATTTTATTCCTTATTCCAAGCCTAAATACTTTCATATATACCAATAGTAGCCCATAAATTCAATGAAATTTTAGAATTTCACATAAATTTAACAATTTTACAAATTAATCCCTAAAACATGATTTCGTCCAAAATTCCTTAATACAATACCTTTAAATACCCATCAACATCTCAATTTCATCATCTAATAACTAAAATCATATGAACTTATCAATGTTATCTTCCAAAACTTTCAACAAAATCAAAAACTAATGAAATAGTAAGTTAGACCTAGTTGTAAAAGTCCAAAAACATAAAAATTTCAAGGAAAAAGTAAGAATTAAACTTAGATGAAGCTAAAATATGAAAAACCAACTTAAACCTAGGGGTGAGCAAAACTCGATTCGACTTGAAAAAATTGAAAAAAATTCGAATTTCAAGTTAAACGAATCGAGTTATTCGAGTTAATTGAGTTATTCGAATCAAGTTGAATTTTTTTTCGAATTTCGAGTTCGAATCGAGTTGAGTTTTCGAATTCGAATAACTCGAATAATTCGAATAATTCGAATATCAAACTATAATATTTTACATTTTTACCCCAAACTCCCAAACCTTTTTACTTTTCCCTCAAAACTTTTACTCCTTCCCACTTTCCCCCCCCAAACTTTTATTCTCCTCCCCTCCCAACCCCCAATCTACCCAAAATCCATTTCCCACCAAAATTTTAATCTCCCATTTATTTTTTCTCAAAATTTTACTCCCAAAAACCCTCAAAACCTTTTATTTTCCCCCAAAATTTTTACTTCCTCCCACTTTTCCCCTAAAACTTTTATTTCCTTCCCATCCCACCTCCCATCTATCCCAAACCCTCCCCCCTCCAATTTTTTTTAATATTTTCCCTCCAAACTATTTACTTTCCCTCAAACTTTTATTCTCCAAAACTTTTTATTTTTCCCCTAAACTTTTACTCCTCACCCTTTACTCTCAAATAAAAAATCAAAATTATCCAAAAAAATCACTAAACATAAATAGTAATAAATTTATTTATATCTACTATTTATATTATTAAATTAAATTTCACATTTTATATTATTTATATTATTAAATTGTTTAGTCATATTGAATATTTATATTAAAATTGAATTATTAATTATGCCATAAAATATTCGTGTTAAAATTTTATATTGGTATCAATTTCACATTTTATTTTTAAAATAACTTTTATTAAAAATCATATTTTTACATTTAATATATTTTTTAATTCTAAAATACATAGTGACAAGAATCTGAAGATAATTGAAACAACTAAGTAAGCAAAGAAGCTAATCAATATATAAAAAATTAATAAATAAATTATGAAGTGATGAAAGTTAATAAAAATTTTGATTAAGGTGGACAAATTTTATTACGATGGGTGACAATGGTTACAAGGACCCAAAATTATTTTTTAAAATTTAACTCGAACAAATATATTCGATTTGATTCGATTCGAATTCCATCTCACTCGACTCGATTCGAGAAAACTTCAAATAAAGTTAGGATGATAAAATGAGATTCGAAAACTCGATTAACTCGAAAATTTTCGATTCGATTCGATCGAATGCTCACCCCTACTTAACCCTATTCAATGGTTGTTTTTGAGCTGAAAATGATGATGAGTTTGTCTAGAATTTCAATTTCCCATTTATTTCTATTTAATTTGGCAAAATTTATAATTTTGCCCTTATTTCAAATAAAATCCTTGATTTTTTTTCATGCTATGCCACCTCAGCAATTCATATGAGTCTATTTTCCCTTTTAGTCCTCATTTATTTACTATTTAGACTATTTAATCACTTTAGCAAGTTTAGCACCTTTTTCAATTTAGTCATTTTTAATTAATTGACTACTGAAACGTTAAAATTTTCTAACAAAATTTTAATACTACCTTAATGACACTCTGTAAATATTTATAAAAATATTTATGGCTCGGTTTATAAAATCAAGGTCTCGATGCCTCTTGCTCGGTTTATAAAACAAGGTCTCGATACCTCTTTTTCTTAATCACTTGACTTAAGAATGCCTTATAAAACACAAATTACTAATTCAAAAATCTTCTAAAAACCACATTTAACTTGTAAATATTAAATAATGTAATTTACGAGTTTTCTGGTCGGATTTAGTGGTCTTGAACCACTATTTTTGACATTACTGAAAATCGGGCTATTACAATGTATATATATATTAATATAATGATATGTGATACATGAAAATTATGTAAGTTGAGACGAGTATAAATTCAACTGTGACATGTTGAGATAATAAGGTTATTGATGTTAAAATTATATGAAATATGTTCAAGTACGCTAACAAGTGTTGTTGTTTGATGCTTAGGCAAATGCCAAATTACTGGTTGAATGGTAACATGTTTAATTATAAGGTGCATTGAAATGGTAAGTGCTCAAATGAAAATATGCTTGTGCTCATGAAATAGTGGTAATGTTTAAGTTATGGAATTTCTTATGAAATAAGTTATCATGTGATTAATTCGAAAAAGGTCTATGTTTAAATGCACTAGCTTGTAGCTGTGGTTGAATGATATGCTTATAACTGGTGTGTTATGCTTATGGAATGAGTGTGGAAGGTAAAGAAACGCAAATGAAAATAAAGAAATTTTGGAAGAGTTAAATTTGTTTAAAATTCCTACTATGTTAGGAATAATATATATATATAGTGATACTGTAGATTTATTCATTTAGTAAGCTATTAAATATAACTTCATGGGTATTGTGGTATAAATATTGGATTATTCTTGATATGTTTAAATTTCATATTTGAAAAGAAGTATTATGATTAAAGTTATACGAGCTTACTAATCATTCATTTCTTATGTATAAGTTTTCCTTTACCTTTCAGATTATCGAAAGCTTGATTGGGTTGGAAGTTTGTCTGAGTTGTATCACACTATCCATTGGTTCTATCGGTACTTTCAAATGTTTTGATTTTAGTTATAATGGCATGTATAGATTAACATAAAATTGGGTGAGAAATATGGCTTGCAAAATGGCCAATTTTCGTCCACATGGGCAGAGACACGGGTGTGTGTCTTAACCGTGTGTGACATACAACAGGTGACATGGCTGTGTGTCTCCTGTATCTTAAATTTGCACAAAATAAAATGCTCACAAGGCCTAGCACATGGGCGTGTGACTTGGCCGTGTGGCCCAAGTCAGTATACTCACACGGGCTGAGACACCATCGTGTGACCCCTGTAGTGTTGAAAATTTTAAATATTTTTCGAAAAAATTTTTGAGTCTTCGATTTAGTCCCTATTTATTTCTAATACGTAATTTGGGCCTTGAGGGCTCGTTTAAGGGACAATATGTATGATTTTTATTGGTTTCTAATATGAATGCTAGATGAAATGAAATGTCTAATAATTAATTTGTAAACTCCGGTAATGTTTCGTAACCCTGTTTCGACGACAGATTCGGGTTAGGGGTGTTACATTGTACACTTGAAGTGTACAAACTGTAATCCGTCAATTCATATTCAGGAGTGCTCGTTAGAGCACATAATCAGGAAGCCCTCTCTCGAGCCATATAACGGGAAGCTCATGTGAGCCATATAACGGGAAGCTTATCCAGGCTGTATAATGGGAAGCTCATAAGAGCCATAATTGGGAAGCTCATGCGAGCCAATAACGGGTAGCTCCGAAGAGCCATTAATGGGAAGCTCTGAATAGCCATATATCGAGAAGTTCAAGTGAGCCATATTGGGAAGCTCACAAAGAGCCATATAACGGGACACTCATAAGAGCTGTGGTGTGTCTACAAAACATACAGAATCACAACCAATCGGGATGCTCCGAAGAGCTATTATCGGGAAGCTCGCAAGAACCATATAACAAGAAACTCGAGAGGGCTATTAACGAGACGTTCTTTCAAGATATGGTGTGTCCTCAACATATACGGGATCACAACCAATACGGGAAATCCTGAATCCATCGAATTTTATTTATTCAAACCAGTCTTGACATTTATCGGGCTTTGTCAGATATGTAGTCAATTTCATACAATTAGCAATTACACAATTCATATATATACAACAATCAATTCAAACATATAAATGTACACAATTTAGTTACATGAACTTACCTCGACAATGTTCGTGAACTTGTATACTACTAATTCGTTACTTTTTCTTTACCTCGATCTAGCTCTATATTTGATCTATCTGGATCTATATGAGTAAATTTAGCTCAATTTAATAAAATTCATATTCAAGTCACATCCTAGGCAAAATTACCATTTTGCCGCTATACTTTTAATTAATGACGATTTCATCCCTAGGCTCGGAAAATGAAATTCATGCAATTTAATCCTTATTCCAAGCCTAACCAATTTTTATGTGTAACATTTACAGCCCAAGTAATTCATAAAATTTAGAATTTTTCCATAAATTTTGCATCTTTACAATTTAGTCCCTAAATCATAATTTCATCAAAATTCACTTTACAAAAGTTGTTTATCTATAAACAACCTTTCATTTTCTACCATAAATTTCATAATTCATACATATTCAACCATGGAAAAACCCTAGTACTTTGATAACTTTACAAATTAATCCCCGAGATAGCTAGATTAAGCTATTACGATCTCGAAAACATAAAAATCATTAAAAACAGGACAATAATGCTTACCCAATTAAGCCAAATAAGCTTTTTTGAGTTTTTTTTCTCTTAGCTAGGGTTTCCATAAAAACAATTTGGGAAAGATGATGAAAAATATGATATTTTATTATTTTTAACTTATCATCTTTTATTATTTCAACTTTCCAATTTAGTCATTTTTTTATCAAATTTTCCATGGATGAATCATCATACTTATTTACTAACTCCTCTTAATGGTTTATTTGCCATATAAGGACCTCCAATTTTAAATTGCATAGCTATTTGATCCTTTTAGTTTACATGTAACTTACTAAGTTATTAGTAGCTTACACCTTTCTTCCTTTCTTTTGTTTTATAGTGTTTTGAGCTTGCTCGAATTGGGGATCCTCGGAGCTCGTATCACACTATCACAGCCATCTCGATATTATGTGTTTTCAAAATGTTTAAATTTATGAAATGTATAGAGTCTTAATCATTTTGAGTATGTTCAAATGATATGGCTAAGATTAGCTATTGAAATGGTTAGTAAAGAATATGTTTTCGTGTTAATTATGTTTAAATGGTAACTAATACAAAGAAGCAGTTTTTGGACAGCAGTAGTGACGTCAATTTGAAAAATCACCAAAAATAGTAAAAATGGAATTAGAGAGTGAATGAGATATATAATTCAATCTTATCAAGTATATTTTTACATAAAAGAAACGGTGTAGGCAAAGGAATTTTAAATTTTGAAATATTTGAATTTTAGTGAGACAGGGTTAGAATGGTTTTTAAAGTCCCCTGTTTTGACTTTATAAAATCATTATAAATAGTACAGATTGAATTATGGGCCATAATTCATATGTCTAGATTCCTCAGTGAGTCTATTTTCAAAAGAAACAAATGATAACATTATATGAATTCTGTAAAAAGACATAATTTATTTTTAGTGCCAAGAGGTTAGAACTATCGAGCTATGAAACATGGGAGATTTTAATGAATAAACTATACTAATTGGCCAAGTCAAAAATTCTAAAAATTTTACGGAAAAAAGGTATATGAGTCTAGTTTCAGGAAAAATTTACGGATTTAAAATTTGAGTTTCGCAAATCGAGTTATAATTAAATTAGTGACAGTCACGCAGGTGGATAGTTTTATTGTGAATAGTGAAATTAATTTTAAAAGCAAATTTTTATGCTCCGAACTAGTAAGTTAAGTTAGATGACATCTCGTGCTTGATTCCGGTGATGGTCTTGGGTAAGGGGTGTTACAATCTGTCCCTTATTGAATTAATTATTAAAGGGTTTTTTTATGGTGGCATGTTATGCATATAGAACTCTGCTCCAAGGCCAAATGGGAAAATGGTAGGAGCACAAGCAGTTTCTTTGAGAGTCTCCGGCGACAAGTCGGCTTTCTATAACTGCAAGATCATTGGCTTCTAGGACACTTTGTGCGATGACAGGGGCAACCATTTCTTTAAGGATTGCCATATTCGTGGCACTGTTGATTTCATTTTCGGAAGCGTGACATCTTTATATCTGGTATTAATATTCCCAATGCGTGAAATATGATGTATTATACCCCCATATATATATTTGACAAGAAAAGAGGGATGCAGAACTCGAAAATATTTGTAGAAGGAGATCCAGAAGGAGGTCTAGAAATGGCAATAATTATAGCACAAGTGAGAGAAAGTTCATCGGAGGACACGAGTTATTCGTTCATGCATGGCAGAATTACAGGAACAGCGAAGGACGTATTTTTGGGCAGGGCTTGGAAGAGCAGTCCGAGGGTTGTTTATTCTTATACTGAAATGGACGAAAGTGTCCACCCTGGTGAATGCTCTAGTAATCGCCAACCTGAACGGGCCGAGTAAGATCATACTCAGCCTTACAACATTACATGCCTACAAGTAAACTAATCTTTCCTAACTTATTGATAAATTTATTAAGATATATAATGTGAGAAAGGTTTGACATGCAGAACTGTGTACTACGGAGATTACAAATGCATGGGGAAAGGTGCGACTCCTGTTACACGAGAGAAATTCGTCAAACAACTATCGGATGCGGAAGCTGAACCATTCTTGGTTCTTGACTACGTTGAAGGTACCAAATGGTTGCTTCCTCCTCCGACAGTACCTAAATAATTCATTCATCCCCAACTTATTCATGCCGGTAACATATCCTCACAATATTGCTAATTCAAGCAGACTCTCGTCTACACCTTTGCTGGGTGGAAATACCTAGCCATCCATTTTGTTTTATTTTATTTTATTTTCCCTTCCCATGGCTTGTATTTTAACAAATAGCCAAATGTCAATAAGAAGCGGAATTTAGTCTTATTTTTATTAATAGTAAGGATGTTGATATTTTCCATTACGTAAACAAATTCCATCATATCAAGTTAAAATTATGTAAAAATATCCATCATATATCCAAGTTCACTGATTCGATAAGTCAAGGTGATTTCACAAACTTTTGTATTTTAGCAAGTAAATGGATAATTATTGTATATTTGTGTAACAGCTCATTTTCAGTTGTGACAAAAATAGTGGATTTGGGACCATGATTTTGACAAGCAGTCAGTATTTTAATTATTTTTTTATAAATGCATTTTAATTATTTATTTAGTATTTACAGGGTTAATTCCCCCCTTAATGACTTCCTAGGGTTTAGGTTCTTCCTTTCCCAAACAGTTGATCCGTTGAGTAGCCATATAAAACAGTTAACAAATCATACCTCCACTCGCTAATCCCCCATAGAGGGATTAGTTCCTCATGGTTTTCATAAACAGTATGGAATTAGGGTAAATATAGAACATGATAAATGTAACAGCCCGATTTTGGGTCTAGTCGGAACAGTGGTTGTAACACCCCCTAACCCCAAACCGTCACCGGAATAAGGTTACGAGGCATTACCAGACATATCAAACAATTTACGAATAAGTCGTAATAAAATATCAATCGTAATATAATTGTATAACTAAGTCTCTGTAATAAACTTTCAATGTTTAAAACATAAATTAAAGTAAAATGAAACTCGTTCGAGTACTCCGAATTATTATTTTTATTTTAAAAAAATTTCGGCAGCATTTTTGCTTATTTTTACATAAAACCCCCTGCAATTTAAAAACCATAACATTTCCAATCACAACCAATTCAATCAATTCAACCAATTCATTTCACATTCTCAATTTCTATTCCAAATATCTTCTAATCAACCTAATCAACATAATATCAATTTAAATTTAACAATATACTAAATTAAATAAAAATAATTAAACTTCTTTCATTTTAATGCATAAACTTATAATACTAACATTTTTTAACCATTTATATTAAAAACATAATAACCTTTATACACATCCTATGTACATGCCACCTTACCAAAAGAAAATATACATCACCAAAAGTTTGCTGAAGTCGGGTCTGGCTTTGGATGCTGGTTCAGTACTTGACTTCTACAACCTGCGCACGGAAACAACCGTACGCTGAGTATGCATATACTCAGTGGTATCACTATAATTCAATTTATAATTAAATACATTAAATCACACACATACTTTTCATTACAATTATCACCACAAATAAACAATTCAATCTTTTAATATTATCAATTAATTATATATATATCATTTTTATTTCTTTATTTCTTTATTTCAAATTTCAAATTTCAAATTTCACTTTTCACATATACTATATCATACGAGATTAGTTTTATCAGTAAATTTATTTTATTTATCCCTATTAACTTGACTCGGACTCGGCGGATACATGGATTCCAACCAAACACACCAGTAAACAGTAATCAGTAACGGTAGCAGTAACAGTAACAGTATTCAACACACAAAGTGCTGAACCTGTAACAGTAACGGTAACAGTATTCGACACACAAAGTGCCGAGTCGATAACAATAATAGTAACAGTATTCGACACACAAAGTGCCGAATCAGTAACAGTAACAGTAGTCGGCACATAAGTGTCTGATCAGGAAGCCGGCAATTACCCCGTACTCTTCCATATCCTATGGCATGCCAACTATATCCGACTAGCCCGACTAGTTAATAAGATATTTAATTCACTTTTCAGAACAGTTTTTCATCTTAGTTCAGTATCAATTATAAATTCCTTATTTCAATCAGTTTCACAGTATTTCAGTAAATTATTACTTCAGTAATTTCACAATTCAATGCATTATATATAACAATATTCAGTATTTTCACAATTCACTCAATACTCAAAACAATATCCAGTATTCCAATAAATCAGTTTAGTATCAGTTTCAATTTCAATACCATGTTATAAATTTATCATTTATTAAGCACTAACCTTAAAATACTTATCACACATAATTAGCAAATTAAACACTTAATAATAATAAAGTTTGAATTATAGTGATACAAACCGTGATTCTTGTGTCTATTCCTCGTCCACTTTTTCTTTTCCTTTCCTCGTGGATGCCTCGGGTGCGATATTAGCAAATTAAATTCCAAGCTTTAAAAACCCTATTTTCCCTTTTTCTTTCTTTTTCTTCTTTCTTTCCCCTGTTTCGTTTGCTTCTCTGTTTCTTTGTTCTTTCTATTCTGTTTCTTTTCTTTTGCTTTGTTTTTATTTCCTTTTATGTTTAATTAATTATTATTTATAAAATATCTATTTTAATAACAAATACAATTAATACATTTGTACCACATCATAACCTTACAATTGTCATAATATAATTAAAAATCTCATTATATAATTATTTAATTAATTAATGTCTTTTGCTTAAATTTTAAGTAAATAATAATTATAATACAAGTGTATATATATTATTTTTACACTTGTACCATCTTTTCACCATACATTTGTCTTAATTTTAATTTATTCCATAATAAAATAATTCAATTAATATAAATTACCATTTGAATAAATAATTATAATAATTATAATAATTATGTACATATAATATTTATATATAACTTAAAACAAAATCTTGAATTTAATGCATATGCCGCCTCATTTATGGGACTTGGCATATTTGCCTATTTAGTCCTTTTAACTTTCTATAATTAAACTTTCACTTCTATCGCAATTTAATCCTTTTTCCTAATCATTCTTAATTAGACTAAATTCACTTAATTAATACCTAATTAAACACTCAAATAAACTCATAATTACTTCTAATAATTATTTTCAAACTCAATTCACTAAGACGGAGGCCCGATAATACACACACTTTTTCGGTGCCCACGAATTTTGGGTCGTTACAGTGATTTTGGGACCACAAATCCGATGGGGAAAAATGTAATGACCTGAATTTTCAGAGGTGTCGGAACGGTGATTCGAGATCACTAAATTCGACAAATGGGTAGAAAATATTATTAATTTAGTGAGTATAAGTTAAATGTGAAGTTAGGAAAATTTTTGAAATAGTGAATAGTACACTAGAAATAAATATTAAAATAATTAGAATCGAAAATGAGGTATCGAGACCTCGAGAATTTTAAACCGAGCCATAAATATTTTTATAAATATTTATGTAGTGTTAAAAAGTTAGTATTAAAGTTTCGTTAAGAAATTTTAAAGTTCTGATAATTAATTGAACAAAAAGGACTAAATTGTAACAAATGCAAAATTATGAGAAATCATTAAATAGCTTAAATGATAAAAGAAAAAGGGCTTAAAAGGAAAATAGACCCAAGTCCTATTTGGGCTGGACGGCAAAGGCATGAAATCAACAATAAAGTAAGGAGAATTAAGGGCAAAATTGGAATATTGCAAAATTTACTTAATAAAGTTAGGACTAAAGTGGAATTATCTAGATTTCTCTTTATTTTTCTGCATTCTCATCAGCAAAAACACCATAAAAGGGTTTCCTTAAGCTGGTTCTTCCTATTTTTACTGCAGGTAAGTTCAATTCTTGATTATTTCCTAAAAATTTTGTGTTTTTGTGACTTTTACAACTAGGCCCACTTATTGTATTCATTAGTTTTTGATTCTATGAAAGAAGTTGAAAGTTGTTATGAATACATTCTGGAAGTATATGATGATTTAGCATGGAATTAGAGCTTTAAATTGTTCATATGCTGATTTTATTGGAAGAATTGAATAGAAAGTGAATGTTTGGGACCTAATAGTAAAAGAGTTTGAAGATAGAGTTACATGTGGAAATTATGAATTTCAATAGTTGTGATACAACTTATATTGTCTAGGTAAAGTATTAATTGAGAAAATTAGATTAATTGAGGGGTTAATTGAGAAAGGACCGAATTGTATAAACTGTGAAATTTGGGGTAAAATGGAAATCAACATTTTACACTAAAGCAATTTTGGACAGCAGCACTAGTATAACTTTGAAAAATCACCAAAAATTGTGAGAATTGAATTATAGGGTGAATAAAATATGAAATTAAATCTTATTGAGTCTAGTTTCTCATAGAAGAAACGGTGTAAGTAATAAAATTTTAAATCATGAGATATAATAAATTTTGTGAGATAAGGTCAGAATGATTTCGGGTTCCCCTGTTCTGACTTTAGAAAATAATCAAAAATTGAAGAAAAATAATTATGAGTTATAATTTATATTCTTAGAATGTTTAATGAATCTATTTTCATAGGAAACAAATGAAAACATCATCAGAATTCTTTACAATTATCTAATTCATTTTTAGTGAAGAGTGGTCGGAGCTGTCAGACAGCGAAACAGGGGAAAATTTAAAGAATAAACTGTACTAATTGGCTGAACCAAAAATTTTGAAAATTTTATGGTAAGAAGATATATGAGTCTAGTTTTAGGGAAAATTTATGGATCTTAATTTTAAGCTCTTTATCTCCAGATAAAAATAATTTAGTGACTCTGACTCAGATGGACAGCTTGAATTTTACATATAAGAAAATAGTGAAAGTATGAATAATGTTGTTTAAATGTGTTATACACATTAAGGATGAGGAATGGAGAGGAGGTGGAGGAAAATTGGGAAATATATGAATAATTTGTGTATAATTGGTCATATGCTTGATTATAATTCATAAACGATGAAATAGAAATGATGCTTATATTTGTGCATTATTGGTCATGGTTTAAGCTTATGTGTGAAAATAAAGTTTCATAGTATGTGTGTATGGTATATTCGGTATATGATTTGGCATGAAATAATGTCATGAATGGTTTATGAATTAACACATGTTGGTAAGCCTGATACATGAATAAATGTTGTGCCCATCCATGCTTATAATGCTTATGCTATATGTGTATTTTGCTAACATATTTGGTATACATGCTTAGGCTTTGGCCAAGTAGTGGCTAGACTATGCCACGTTAAATTTATAAGTTATGCATTGAAATGGTTTATCATGTGGTTAGCCCCAAAAAGAGTTATGTTTAAATACACTAGCTTGCGACTATGGTTGAATGATATGTTTATATCTTGTGTGATGTGCATAGAAAACGAGTGTGGAAAGACAATGAAAAGTAAGTTCTTATGGCTGAAATCTAATGATTAAATGTTAATTTCGTAAATTATATAATGTATGATGAAATATATATTTATTGATGAAATGAGAATAAAATAAAAATGCGAAAACTGAATAAATGATCAAATTGAGCGGAACGCCGGATTTGAGTACTTCTAATCAGTGACAAGTGATAAAGTGATAAGTGGTAGCTTTAGCTACACTTATCTGATCCAGTGACAAAGTGATAAGTGGTAGCTTTAGCTACACTTATCTGATCAAGTGACAAAGTGATAAGTGGTAGCCTAGCTACACTTATCTGATCAAGTGACAAAGTGATAAGTAGTAGCTTTAGCTACTCTTATCTGATCAAGTGACAAAGTGATAAGTGGTAGCCTAGCTACACTTATCTGATCAAGTGACAAAGTGATAAGTGGTAGCCTAGCTACACTTATCTGATCAGGGACAAGTGATAAGTGATCATACATAAGACCATAGTTATACTATGGCAAAGTGGAAGTGAAGTACTCAATTTTCCATAACCGTTCCCTAATTTGATTAAGGATGGTAAGTGACAAATTGGCCCAAAAGAATTAAAGTAAATGGATAACTGGTAGTGTATTTATACCAAGATGATGTTGTTATTTAAGCTAAAGTGATATTTTCATTGTAAAATTGAGAATTTCATAAATGTGTTATTGAATGGTATAATCGATAAACGTTGAGTTAAATGGTAAATACGTATTAGTGTTGAACTTAATGTCATTGAATTGTACGTGAATTAAAAGGAAATTGTTAGTGATATGATTTAAATTGTGAGCATGAGAAATTACAAATTGAATGCAATGGAAATGAAGCATTAAATTGCATGAGTATGTATCGGGTCTCGTAGGCCCTAATTATTATGATTATAATATTTTGAGGATATATTGTGAAAAGTTACAGAAACATGTTAATTATTTTGAAAGTTTTAATTTAGATGAAATTTTATAACTCGGTTAAATATATTTACAAGTGTATGTGTTTTGGTAATGCCTCGTACCCTATTTCGGTGTTGGATACGGGTAAAGGGTGTTACAATAAATGAATTAAGTGTAGAGTTTAAGAAAACGCCTGATTTGTATTAAAGATGAATATGAATCCACAAAGTTTGATTGTCTTTACAAATCAGATCTCTTGAGATAAACCAAGAACAACTTGAAAATAAATCTAAAAACCTATAAGAAAGAATATCTGAACTGGAATTAAAAGCAAAAAACTATACTAAGGAATTGATGTTCGTAACATGTGAAAAAAGATCCTATTTGTAGATTTCAGGTGGCCTTCGTCCTTAACTCTAGGTTAGTTGAGATTCCTGAGCTTTAAGTTTGATTGTGCAGACCAAAACGCCCTCTGGCTCGTGTTAGTTTCCGTCCAGCGTCGATGTTGCAACACATCAGGACCTGTGTCGTAACAAAGGATTCTATACACTCCTCTTGGGATATCTTTAGGGGTATGTCGCGACACCCTTATGTTGTGTCGCAACAACGAAGGCAGTTTCGTATTTCTTTATTGTGCTCCCTAATTTGCTACATTGATCATTTTGTGTTCTGACATAGTGACCAACAGCTATTTATTACGCCTTCTAATGGTCTCCTGCACACTTACACAATTCATTAGCTTCCCCTTAGGCCTCATTCGGCCCCTAAGGCAATAAAAGGCTCAATTTGTACATTACATTACATTTAAGAAAAATTGAAAGAACATACTTAAAATCTAATGAAAATGCTTGCTTTTAACCTCTTAAAGTGCGGAAATTAGTTTAATCTACTACAGGGAATTACGGTATATCAGGTACACGACTTCATGTTCGAATCCAGGATTTATAATGTTATTTATAGCCCTTTTCACATAATTTTAGCTTTATTCAATAGCTAAATCAAGTCATTTTGTAATAATGTATGTTTTACAGTTTAAGTGATTAACTTAGATTTTTTTAATGACTTTATTGTATTTGATAGCTAAAAAAAGGATATGTGGTTCTATAAGATGAACCGAGAGATAATGATGGAATTTCGGGCCAAAACTGCTGCTGAAGTCGTGACCACAAAGTATGGAAGGAATATAAATATTAACTTTTTTAATTACTATTTGATTCTTTTTTGGTAATATAAATAATTGTTTAATTTAAATATGTTCCTATAATATACTTTAAGATTTATTCCCTATATTTTATATAATCACAACTTGTATGAAATTGCCCTATAAAATTAATATTTTTATTTAGAATCTTAGTACTTTATAGATATTTTATGTTCGGTATTGTGTTTCGTAGATTCTATCAATAAAAATTTTCCACCTTTGACGAATGAAAAAAAAGGAAACATAAAACTTAATTGGAAATTTCCATTTAGAATAAAAAATTTCCTCATTTATATAAACCTAATATATAATTAATTTTGTAATAACTTTAAAATAAACAAGTAAGTATTAATGGGGAAGCAAATGAAAGCAGCAACATAAAATATTTCCATTCTTTACATTAAATTCTCAAGTTTAGGTTTTGCACTTAGGATTATTATTCAATGATCATGGGTGTCTCAAGTCCGAATTTCGTGTATTTGGTAACAATTATGTTCAAGTTATGCTCATTAATGGCGATCAACTACCAAATGTTCGGTCTAAACAGTAGCAATGCTTGGACCAAGAACTACGCAAATGAGCGGCAATGCGAGGAATCCTCCAAGGCTCATTTTTTAAATATTTTTTTGTCCCAATTTATCTTAGAAATTGGAGTCACTTAGAATTCAAAGACGACCTATAGAGGGATTAGTTCCTCATGGTTTTCATAAATAATATGGAATTGAGTTAAAGATAGAACATGATAATTGAATTGAGGTGTAGAGTTTAAAAAAGTACCTGATTTGTAGTAAAGTTGAATATGAATTCACAAAGTTTGATCGTCTTTACAAATCAGATCTCTCGAGATAAAGCAAGAAGAACATGAAAATAATTCTAAAAACCAAAAAGAAAGAAAATCTGAACTGGAATTAAAAGAAAAAAAAACTATACTAAGTAATTGATGTCCGTAACATGTGAAAAAAGATCCTATTTATAGATTTCAGGTGGCCTTCGTCGTCAAACCTAGGTTAGTTGAAGTTCTAGAGCTTTAAGTTTGATTATGCAAACCAAAACGCCCTCTGGCTCGTGTTAGTTTCCGTCCAGAGTCGATGTCGCGATACATCAGGACCTGTGTCGCAACAAAGGATTCTATACACTCCTCTTGGGATATCTTTAGGGGTATGTCGCAACACCCTTATATTGTGTCGCAACATCGAAAGCAGTTTCGTGATTTCTTTATCCTGCTCCCTAAGTTGCTACATTGATCATTTTGTGTTGAGACATAGTGACCAGCATCTGTTAATTACTCCTTCTAATGCTCTCCTGCACACTTACACAGTTCATTAGCTTCCCCTTAAACCTCATCCAGCCCCTAAGGTTAATAAAAGGCTCAATTTGTACATCACATTACATTTAAGAAGAGTTGCAAGAACATAATTAAAATCTAACGAAAATGCTTGCTTTCAACCTCCTAAAGTGCGGAAATTAGTTTAATCTACTACACGGAATTACGGTATGTCAAGTACACGACTTCATGCTCGAATCCACGATTTATAATGTTATTTATAGCCCTTTTCACATAATTTTGGCTTTTTTTTAATAGCTAAATCAAGTCATTTTGTAATAATATATGTTTTTACAGGTTAAATAGTTAACTTAGTTTTTTTTAATAGATTTTATTGTATTTGATAGCTAAAAAAAGGTTATGTGGTTCTATAAGATGAACCGAGAGTTAATAATGGAATTTCAGGCCAAAACTGCTGCTGATGTCGTGACCACAAAGTATGGAAGTAATATAAATATTAACTTTGTTAATTACCATTTGATTCTTTTTTAGTTATATTAATACTTGCTTAATTTAAATCTGTTCCTATAATATACTTTAAGATGTATTCCCTATGTTTTATATAATCACAACTTGTGTGAAATTGCCGTATAAAATTTATATTTTTATTTAGAAACTTAGTACGTTATAGATATTTTATGTTCGGTATTGTGTTTCGTAGATTCTATCAACAAATTTTTTCGACCTTTCACGAATGAAAGAAAAGGAAACATAAAACTTAATTGGCAATTTCCAATTAGAATCAAACTTTTCCTCATTTATATAAACCTAATAGATAATTAATTTAGTAATAACTTCAAATAAACAAGTAAGTATTAACGGGGCAACAAATGAAGGCAACA
This sequence comes from Gossypium hirsutum, assembly GCF_007990345.1. Classification (NCBI taxonomy): domain Eukaryota; kingdom Viridiplantae; phylum Streptophyta; class Magnoliopsida; order Malvales; family Malvaceae; genus Gossypium; species Gossypium hirsutum. The sequence goes on from NC_053448.1 coordinate 55,254,996, forward strand.
ACATAAAATATTTCCATTCCTTACATTAAATTCACCCGGTTTAGGTTTTGCAATTAGGATTATTGTTCAATGATCATGGGTGTCTGAAGTCCAAATTCCGTGTATTTGGCAACAATTATATTCAATTTATACTCATTAATGGCGATCAACTGCCAAATGCTCTGTCTGAACTGTAGCAATGCTTGCACCAAGAACTACGCAAATGAGTGGCAATGCGAGGAATCCTCCAAGGCTCATTTGTTTTAATATTTTTTTTGTCACCAATTTATCTTATAAATTGGAGTCACTTAGAATTCAAAGACAACCTCAATAATCAATAAATGAAGAAAATAAACAAATTACTCTTTTTATTAAAAGGAAAGAAGGAGGAGGAGGAAATGGATGGAAAAAGAATCGAGGGCAATGAAGTTTATGCTCTAGCAATGTGTGTAAGTATTCTCCTCTTTGCTCCGATTGTTGTGTCACAACCAATACCGGCAGATAAATCCCAAGTGGAAGCTTGGTTTAATGGCATTATCAAGCCGGTGAAGGAAAGGGGTACAACCTTAGACCCTGAATTGGTTCAAGCCGAGACAGAACCTAGAATCATAAAGGTGATGCAAGGTGGGGGTGGAGAATTCGATACCATAACCAAAGCCATCGAGAGCGTTCCATCAGGGAACGCCAAACGCGTGATTATATCCATCGGACCTGGATCTTACAAAGAGAAAATTAGAATTGAAAGAAATAAGCCTTTCATTACATTGTTAGGAGATCCTAAAAACATGCCAAATTTGACATTTGACGGCACCGCCAAGCAATATGGAACCGTAGATAGTGCCACTCTTATTACTGAGAGTAATTACTTTGTGGGTGCTAATCTCAATATAGTGGTAAGTTAATGTAGAGTTTAGACAACCATGATCTGTCCTTTATTGAATTGATTATTAAAGGGATTTTTTTTATGGTGGCATCTTATGCATATAGAACTCTGCTCCAAGGCCAGACGGGAAAATGGTAGGAGCACAGGCGGTTGCTCTGAGAGTCTCCGGCGACAGGTCGGCTTTCTATAACTGCAAGATCATTGGCTTCCAGGACACTTTGTGCGATGACAGGGGCAACCATTTCTTTAAGGATTGCCATATTCGTGGCACTGTTGATTTCATTTTCGGAAGCGGGACATCTTTATATCTGGTATTCATATTCCCAATGCGTGAAATATGATGTATTATACCCCCATATATTTATTTGACAAGAAAAGTGGGATGCAGAACACGGAAATATTCGTGGTAGGAGATCCAGAAGGAGATCCGGAAATGGCAATAATTACAGCACATGCGCGAGAAAGTTCATCGGAGGACACGGGTTATTCGTTCGTGCATGGCAGAATTACAGGAACAGCGAAGGACGTATTTTTGGGCAGGGCCTGGAAGAGCAGTCCGAGGGTTGTTTATTCTTATACTGAAATGGACGAAATCGTCCATCCTGGTGGATGGTCTAGTAATCGCCAACCTGAACGAGCCGAGTAAGATAATACTCAGCCTTACAACGTTACATGCCTACAAGTAAACTAATCTTTCCCAACTTATTGATAAATTTATTAAGATATATAATGTGAGAATGGTTTGACACGCAGCACTGTGTACTACGGAGAATACAAATGCACGGGGAAAGGCGCGACTCCTGCTACACGAGAGAAATTCGTCAAACAACTATCGGATGCGGAAGCTAAACCATTCTTGGTTCTTGACTACGTTGAAGGTACCAAATGGTTACTTCCTCCTCCGACAGTACCTAAATAATTCATTCATTCCCAACTTTTTCATGCCGGCAACATATCCTCACAGTATTGCTAATTCAAGCAGACTCTCGTCTACCTCTTTGCTGGGTGGAAATAACTAGCCATCCATTTTATTTTATTTATTTTATTTTCCCTTCCCATGGCTTGTATTTTAACAAATAGCCAAATGTCAATAAGAAGCAGAATTTGTCTTATTTTTATTAATAGTTAGGATGTTGATATTTGCCATTATGTAGAAAATTTCCATCATATCAAGTTAAAATTATGTAATAATATCCATCATATATCCAAGTTCATTGATTCAATAAGTCAAGGTGATTTCACAAACTTTTGCATTTTAGCAAATAAATGGACCATTACTATATATTTGTGTAACAGCTCGTTTTCAGTAGTGTCAGAAATAGTGGATTTGGGACCACGATTTTGACAAGCAGTCAGCATTTTAATTAATTTTTCTTTGATAAAATTATTTTAATTATTTATTTAGTATTTGCTGGGTTCATGCCCCCCTTAATGACTTCCTAGGGTTTAGGTTCTTCCTTTCCCAAACAGTTGATCCGTTGAGTAGCCCTATAAAACAGTTAACAAATCATACCTCCACTCGCTAATCCCCCATAGAGGGATCAGTTCCTCATGGTTTTCATAAATAATATGGAATTGAGTTAAAGATAGAACATGATAATTGAATTGAGGTGTAGAGTTTAAAAAAGTACTTGATTTGTAGTAAAGATGAATATGAATTCACAAAGTTTGATCGTCTTTACAAATCAGATCTCTCGAGATAAAGCAAGAACAACTTGAAAATAATTCTAAAAACCTAAAAGAAAGAATATCTGAACTGGAATTAAAAGAAAAAAAAACTATACTAAGTAATTGATGTCCGTAACATGTGAAAAAAGATCCTATTTATAGATTTCAGGTGGCCTTCGTCGTCAAACCTAGGTTAGTTGAAGTTCTAGAGCTTTAAGTTTGATTATGCAAACCAAAACGCCCTCTGGCTCGTGTTAGTTTCCGTCCAGAGTCGATGTCGCGATACATCAGGACCTGTGTCGCAACAAAGGATTCTATACACTCCTCTTGGGATATCTTTAGGGGTATGTCGCAACACCCTTATATTGTGTTGCAACATCGAAAGCAGTTTCGTGATTTCTTCATCCTGCTCCCTAAGTTGCTACATTGATCATTTTGTGTTGAGACATAGTGACCAGCATCTGTTAATTACTCTTTCTAATGCTCTCCTGCATACTTACACAGTTCATTAGCTTCCCCTTAAACCTCATCCAGCCCTTAAGGTTAATAAAAGGCTCAACTTGTACATCACATTACATTTAAGAAGAGTTGCAAGAACATAATTAAAATCTAACGAAAATGCTTGCTTTCAACCTCCTAAAGTGCGGAAATTAGTTTAATCTACTACACGGAATTACGGTATGTCAAGTACACGACTTCATGCTCGAATCCACGATTTATAATGTTATTTATAGCCCTTTTCACATAATTTTGACTTTTTTTTAATAGCTAAATCAAGTCATTTTGTAATAATATATGTTTTTACAGGTTAAATAGTTAACTTAGTTTTTTTAATAGATTTTATTGTATTTGATAGCTAAAAAAAGGTTATGTGGTTCTATAAGATGAATCGAGAGTTAATAATGGAATTTCAGGCCAAAACTGCTGCTGATGTCGTGACCACAAAGTATGGAAGTAATATAAATATTAACTTTGTTAATTACCATTTGATTCTTTTTTAGTTATATTAATACTTGCTTAATTTAAATCTGTTCCTATAATATACTTTAAGATGTATTCCCTATGTTTTATATAATCACAACTTGTGTGAAATTGCCGTATAAAATTTATATTTTTATTTAGAAACTTAGTACGTTATAGATATTTTATGTTCGGTATTGTGTTTCGTAGATTCTATCAACAAATTTTTTCGACCTTTCACGAATGAAAGAAAAGGAAACATAAAACTTAATTGGCAATTTCCAATTAGAATCAAACTTTTCCTCATTTATATAAACCTAATAGATAATTAATTTAGTAATAACTTCAAAATAAACAAGTAAGTATTAACGGGGCAACAAATGAAGGCAACAACATAAAATATTTCCATTCCTTACATTAAATTCACCCGGTTTAGGTTTTGCATTAGGATTATTGTTCAATGATCATGGGTGTCTGAAGTCCAAATTCCGTGTATTTGGCAACAATTATATTCAATTTATACTCATTAATGGCGATCAACTGCCAAATGCTCTGTCTGAACTGTAGCAATGCTTGCACCAAGAACTACGCAAATGAGTGGCAATGCGAGGAATCCTCCAAGGCTCATTTGTTTTAATATTTTTTTTGTCACCAATTTATCTTATAAATTGGAGTCACTTAGAATTCAAAGACAACCTCAATAATCAATAAATGAAGAAAATAAACAAATTACTCTTTTTATTAAAAGGAAAGAAGGAGGAGGAGGAAATGGATGGAAAAAGAATCGAGGGCAATGAAGTTTATGCTCTAGCAATGTGTGTAAGTATTCTCCTCTTTGCTCCGATTGTTGTGTCACAACCAATACCGGCAGATAAATCCCAAGTGGAAGCTTGGTTTAATGGCATTATCAAGCCGGTGAAGGAAAGGGGTACAACCTTAGACCCTGAATTGGTTCAAGCCGAGACAGAACCTAGAATCATAAAGGTGATGCAAGGTGGGGGTGGAGAATTCGATACCATAACCAAAGCCATCGAGAGCGTTCCATCAGGGAACGCCAAACGCGTGATTATATCCATCGGACCTGGATCTTACAAAGAGAAAATTAGAATTGAAAGAAATAAGCCTTTCATTACATTGTTAGGAGATCCTAAAAACATGCCAAATTTGACATTTGACGGCACGCCAAGCAATATGGAACCGTAGATAGTGCCACTCTTATTACTGAGAGTAATTACTTTGTGGGTGCTAATCTCAATATAGTGGTAAGTTAATGTAGAGTTTAGACAACCATGATCTGTCCTTTATTGAATTGATTATTAAAGGGATTTTTTTTATGGTGGCATCTTATGCATATAGAACTCTGCTCCAAGGCCAGACGGGAAAATGGTAGGAGCACAGGCGGTTGCTCTGAGAGTCTCCGGCGACAGGTCGGCTTTCTATAACTGCAAGATCATTGGCTTCCAGGACACTTGTGCGATGACAGGGGCAACCATTTCTTTAAGGATTGCCATATTCGTGGCACTGTTGATTTCATTTTCGGAAGCGGGACATCTTTATATCTGGTATTCATATTCCCAATGCGTGAAATATGATGTATTATACCCCATATATTTATTTGACAAGAAAGTGGGATGCAGAACACGGAAATATTCGTGGTAGGAGATCCAGAAGGAGATCCGGAAATGGCAATAATTACAGCACATGCGCGAGAAAGTTCATCGGAGGACACGGGTTATTCGTTCGTGCATGGCAGAATTACAGGAACAGCGAAGGACGTATTTTTGGGCAGGGCTGGAAGAGCAGTCCGAGGGTTGTTTATTCTTATACTGAAATGGACGAAATCGTCCATCCTGGTGGATGGTCTAGTAATCGCCAACCTGAACGAGCCGAGTAAGATAATACTCAGCCTTACAACGTTACATGCCTACAAGTAAACTAATCTTTCCCAACTTATTGATAAATTTATTAAGATATATAATGTGAGAATGGTTTGACACGCAGCACTGTGTACTACGGAGAATACAAATGCACGGGGAAAGGCGCGACTCCTGCTACACGAGAGAAATTCGTCAAACAACTATCGGATGCGGAAGCTAAACCATTCTTGGTTCTTGACTACGTTGAAGGTACCAAATGGTTACTTCCTCCTCCGACAGTACCTAAATAATTCATTCATTCCCAACTTTTTCATGCCGGCAACATATCCTCACAGTATTGCTAATTCAAGCAGACTCTCGTCTACCTCTTTGCTGGGTGGAAATAACTAGCCATCCATTTTATTTTATTTATTTATTTTCCCTTCCCATGGCTTGTATTTTAACAAATAGCCAAATGTCAATAAGAAGCAGAATTTGTCTTATTTTTATTAATAGTTAGGATGTTGATATTTGCCATTATGTAGAAAATTTCCATCATATCAAGTTAAAATTATGTAATAATATCCATCATATATCCAAGTTCATTGATTCAATAAGTCAAGGTGATTTCACAAACTTTTGCATTTTAGCAAATAAATGGACCATTACTATTATTTGTGTAACAGCTCGTTTTCATAGTGTCAGAAATAGTGGATTTGGGACCACGATTTTGACAACAGTCAGCATTTTAATTTTTTTTTGATAAATTATTTAATTATTTATTTAGTATTTGCTGGTTCATGCCCCCTTAATGACTTCCTAGGTTTAGGTCTTCCTTTCCCAACAGTTGATCCGTTGAGTACCTATAAAACAGTTAACAATATACTCATCGCTATCTAGAGGATCAGTTCTCTGGTTTCATAAATATATTGAGTTAAATAGACATATATTGAGGGTGTAGAGTTTAAAAAGTACTTGATTTGTAGTAAAGATGAATATGAATTCACAAAGTTTGATCGTCTTTACAATCAGATCTCTCGAGATAAAGCAAGAACAACTTGAAATAATTCTAAAAACCTAAAGAAAGAATATCTGAACTGGAATTAAAGAAAAAAAAACTATACTAAGTAATTGATGTCCGTAACATGTGAAAAAGATCCTATTATAGATTTCAGGTGGCCTTCATCGTCAAACCTAGGTTAGTTGAAGTTCTAGGCTTTAAGTTGATTATGCAACCAAACGCCTCTGGTCTGTTAGTTTCGTCAGAGTCGATGTCGCGATACATCAGACTGTGTCGCACAAGGATTCTATACACTCTCTTGGGATATCTAGGGGGTG